>NC_041400.2:161040511-161640511 GCF_900747795.2 Erpetoichthys calabaricus
TGATGTTGTGTCCACGGCTTTATTTAATGTTAGCTAAGACCCGGCACTTAAAAGTTTCTCGCTACAGCAATTTTAACTCCGTTACAAAGTGATCCAAGTGATCCAAAGTCTCGTTTATACCTCGTGTCTTCTCATTAAACTTGTATGTTGCGAATATTGTATTGCAAACGGCAGCGGGAGCGTTTCTATAAACTTAATTTAAACTTACGGTTTACACTGTGCTTTGTTTCCGCAGTAGCTGCACTTATGAATATGCTTGTATGCGTCACTCGCTCGCTTCTTATTGTTTCGCTGCCTTCTCAATTGTGTAATTAATGTTTTCTTCAGCGCTCTTTGGGGCTCTTCCTTGTTTTCTACGTACTGCGTTCACAGTCAGTTCATGTGATTACGTGGGAGGCGTGATGACGCGATGCGCAACTTCGCCTCCCACGGCCATCGAGCAGTCTATTACAGTATATGGACAAAAAAGAGGTTCCAGTTATGACCGTTACACATAGAATTTCGAAATGAAACCTGCCTAACTTTTGTAAGTAAGCTGTAAGGAATGAGCCTGCCAAATTTCAGCCTTCCACCTACACGGGAAGTTGGACAATTAGTGATGAGTGAGTCAGTCAGTCAGTGAGTGAGTGAGTCAGTGAGGGCTTTGCCTTTTATTAGTATAGATGATTACCACTTCAGATCATGGATAGGGAACTTGATTTTCCATTTGAAAATTATTCAGACAGAAAAATGTAGAAAAGCAGCTTAAAATTATGACCCACCACCACAATTTAAAGTGAGATTAAGGTTGTTTCAGTGGATTGCAGGGATATGTTTTGTCAAATATAGTGGGTGATATTGTAAAAAAAAAATCAAGAACTTCTGTGCAAAAACTTTACAGGACCATTGTTATAGCTTTTTGTGAACTTTTCACCCACCAGAGAATGCCAATGTTATTTGTCCATTCCACATCGTTGAGGTATACACTGCATATCAAACTTGGCTGTAGCAAGAGAAACCAGCAGATCTTTGAATAAGCAATTAGCAATTTGTTGGATATTCTATATTATTATCATTATTCTTATCACAGTGTAAGAACTAGTTTGCCTCTTTGTTTTTAGCAGGTTCAAAACATAATTATCCTGCTGCTACATCTTGATATTAATGAAAACAAAGGTCACAGTTGGATCAAATGTTTTATTTTTATTGCCATTGTCTACTCTTTTAATAAACGTAAGTGTGCTGCTACTACATAATTCAAGGTAAAAGATTTTCTATTTAACTCAGTAGTTGATATGAAATACATTAAAGTTTTGGAACCACATCAACAGGAGTTAGATGTGGATCCAAAGAATCCTTCAGTGTTTGCTTTTTATATACATACAAGATTTTCATTAGTGAATGACATACCTTAACCTGAATGATAATATTTACTGAAGAGTTATGCTAAGAGCAACACAATGCATGCACCTGTTGTTCTGAGCTAGTCAAACATGCTCATGCTTTTCATGTTTATTTTGCTTTTTTGTGACTGAGCTTGCTTAGAGCAGATGAGAAGACAGAAGAAGAGTGCAGATCGGGGTCATTAAATGTTAACAGTATGACAAAACTGATGCATACAAGGGTTCATAAAGGTTTTACTTAGGTCAAGCTTGACTTTATTGTTTTTAAGTTATAATCATCTTGTAGTTATTTTATGTTAGTGTCAAATTTTATATTTAGAATCCACAACTGGGACTAATTTATACAGTTCTTACTCCTTTTCACTCTTAAAATTTTTAGGATCCCTATGAAAATGTTATAAGCCACTCTGTTCAATTTACAATGGACTGCTGTAAAAAATGAAAGTTTGTCAGAAGATCAAAAGATACATTCTGCATTTTGAGACATAAAACTGCCAATTTTGAAATGATTCTTTAAAACCATGAATGTGGATCTGGCTGAAACATGGGCAATGCTTTTTGCTTCAGTTTTTCATTTGTGTGTGTATCATTGCTTTACATCGTTCCTTTACGCATAAATTGCAAACTGTTTGCATCATCTCAAATAATAGTTGTATGACAGGGTATAAAATTTTACTTTCTATACAGGTAGCCCCCAGGTTACGGACATCCGACCTACGACATACGAACGGGGCCGCAGCTGCGACGCATGCGCCTCAGTAACTGCTGCTCTGTCATCTTCGGCCTGGGGACGCTGCAAGTGGTGGCTGGATGGAGGCTGGAGGGGGTCGATTTCGCTGCTTGCGCAGTGTAGTGTCCGTCGGGCAGCTCCCGGCGGCAAGCGGTTTCACTGCCCACCTACCACACATGGCTGCCCCGTTCGTTCTAGGTGGGCGGCTGGTAATGCTGCAAGTGGTGACCCTGTTGTGGCTGAACGGAGGCCATTGAGGGTGAACAGGGAGGCGGAGGGTAGCATTGTTGTGTGCCTCGGAGGGCTGCGTGTTGAATGGGGGCGGTGGTGCAGCGGACACTGCAGGCAGCATACTGTAGTGGATGTGACTGTGATGTGGGCTGGTGATGAACCGCCCCTCGCTGCCCCCATTAATTCTTAATAGCAAGCCTGCTTGTACTGTTATGCACATAGCAGGAAGTTGTCTCTTGTCAGTACAGGGTGGTCCAGATCTAATTCTGCAGATCCAGATCGTCTGGATGACTTTGATTTATGTGGGGATGATTCCAATTTGGCACGAAGATGATTCTTCGTGTCGTCAGTTCACACACTTCTCGATGGTCTGGGATTTTTCGGGTGATTTTCTATGTAATAAACTGAATAAGTTATAACATAATGAAAATTGCATAATTAGATTTGGACCACTCTATACATCAGACGTGTTGACGACTGGTGCCTAATCTGCTGTGATAGCATGTACAGTGCTGTACAGAAGAGCTCATCTTAACCTTTTGTCTTCACCCTTCAAGAATGTCTCTGAAACACAAATCTGATGCAAGTGCTGGTGCTACAGTAAAGAAGAGAAAAACCATCACCATTGAAAATAAAGTGGAAATAATAAAAAGGTTAGAAAGATTTGAAACTCCATCATTCATTGGCAGAGCACTTGGTTACAGTCGGTCAACAATAACATTTATTAAAGTAATGTACCTGTTCCGACTTACATACAAATTCAACTTAAGTACAAACCTACAGTCCCTATCTCGTACGTAACCCAGGGACTGCCTGTATAACTTTAGCTCCCAATCAGACTTTGTAAATCAGTGAGTTTATGACCACTGTACCAATGATTTCAGAAGATGTAGTCAGTAAAGGCAGTTAAGATTCTACATCAAATGATTTTATCAGGTTCTTCTCTGAACCTTTTTATTGACATAAAATATATCACACCTTTTTTTGTAGTCTAATCACATTTAGAGAGCACTTGAGGACACATAAAACATCTTTCTTTAATTTGGTAGTGTTTGGATTGTGATCTGATCACTCAGACCATATTTGGAGGTGGTCAGAAATGAGTAGTGATAACATTGAACACAAATATAAATGCTAATGTGTTACACATACAACTGCCAGAAGAGAAGATGACAGTGGATTTCTATCTAGACATGGTGAAAATACTGGATAATCATTTTATTGCTAATTGTAAATGTAATCCATCTAAAATTATATACCGTATATACTCGCAGATAAGTTCTCCCTCGGAAAAGTCGGGACTTGATGTTACAGTATAATTTCTGGTATTTTATAATGTCGGTCGTCTAAGTCGAATGTGGAAAACTCACGCTGTTGGTCCAAGGGACTATGATATGCTAACACCCACCTGAGAGAGTAAACATGGAGCACACTGCATTTTTTTTCTATGTGGGTGCAGCAATGCACTATATCAGCGTGTGCTCCTAACCTCTCTCTCTCTATTGTGCCTACTTGACCACACGGTAATACCCAAACTATTCCGAAGAAACATTTGCACTGATTTGTGTTTTTTGTATCTCACACCCTTATATACCTTTATCGTAAGAGAATTCCTTATTTGAGATGGAGCATTCGTTCAGCAGAAAATATGACGCTTGTTTTAAATTAAGCGTCTTTGAAGTAGCGACAGAAATTGGTTAACTGCGCTGCAACAAAATTCGATGCATCTGATTAACTGGTGCGAGATTGGAGGAGGCAAGAAGATGTTAAAAAAAAAATTAAGTGTCACATTTTTGAACAGGGGCAGCACGGTGGCGCAGTGGGTAGCACTGCTGCCTCGCAGTTGGGAGGCCTGGGGACCTGGGTTCGCTTCCCGGGTCCTCCCTGCGTGGAGTTTGCATGTTCTCCCTGTGTCTGCGTGGGTTTCCTCCGGGCGCTCCGGTTTCCTCCCACAGTCCAAAGACATGCGGTTAGGTGGATTGGCGATTCTAAATTGGCCCTAGTGTGTGCTTGGTGTGTGGGAGTGTTTGTGTGTGTGTCCTGTGGTGGGTTGGCACCCTGCCCGGGATTGGTTCCTGCCTTGTGCCCTGTGTTGGCTGGGATTGGCTCCAGCAGACCCCCGTGACCCTGTGTTCGGATTCAGCGGGTTGGAAAATGGATGGATGGATTTTTGAACAGGCCCCGTGTCTGTGTGGGTTTCCTCCGGGTGGTCCGGTTTCCTCCCCACGGCCCAAAGACATGCAGGTTAGGTGGATTGGGGATTCTAAATTGGCCCTAGTGTGTGCTTGGTGTGTGTGTGTGTCCTGCGGTGGGTTGGCGCCATGCCCGGGATTGGTTCCTGCCTTGCTCCCTGTGCTAGCTGGGATTGGCTCCAACAGACCCCCGTGACCCTGTGTTAGGATATAGCGGGTTGGAAAATGGATGGATGGATTGATGTTTGAATGGGCGTATAAGTCGGGGTCTGATTTTATGATCGATTTTTCGGGTTTCAAGACCCGACTTATACGTGAGTATATACGGTAATTCTTTAGCTTACTATTGAAAGATTATTTTTTAGAGTCTATCTGCTGTACTTTCTTTAGGTCTTTTAGAGTAGAATCTATAATCCTCTGTCTGTTTTTATCTAAGAAAAGTAGTATGGTTCATCTGCAGGTGAATATAAGATTTGTAAAATGAGAGACTGAAAAATGAAGCTGCTAGTCTCTTTTGAGTTGTCGGTGGAGAGTCTCTTAGCTGAGATTCACAAAGACAGCCAGAATGCCAAGATTTTCGGTATCTATCACAAATACATTTTGATTATCACATATGATGGACAGATCACTTTATAGAAGTGCAGCGTCAACACTCCCTGTTTGGCAGCTTGATAATCCTAACCCTTACCCTAAACACCGCTGCTGCATCACCTAATAATGCAACACTCAGCATCCCAGCTGCTTTGCCCTTGTCACCGTTCATTGTTTAGCATGAAATAGAATAGTAGTCTAGTTACCATTAAAATTAAGTGTGTGGAGGAAAAAAATCCTTAAGTACAGACTCTTTAGGACCCAAACTAAATACCTTTTTTTGACTCGTATAAAAATTAAGTTTTAGCTTGACCTACATTTTAAATTGATTCTGTGAATGACATATGCTACTTAATTCTCAATAGTTAAGAATGAGAGGAATCATACAGGACCCATACAAATTAATTGGATTTAACCTTTGTGGCCACTAGAGGCGCTGTTGCCTCGCTAAACCCACCAGACAGACGTCCAGGACACACGTGTAAAAGCACCAAGAAGATTTCTTTAATAAATTCTTCAATACAGTGCACAAAACACCACACACTCCACAATTCTTCAATACTTATAATAACAAACAATAATCAATCCTCCACTCCTCCCAGAAGCTCCGTCACTCTACCACCCAACTCCGGCTCCCTTTGCTGGGATTCCCAAAGTCCTTTAAATAGTCCATGACCCGGAAGTGTTCCTTCTCCGGGTCAAACGCCACATCATCCTTTTCAAGTTGCCCAGAAGTACTGCAGGCTTCCATCCTCGTGACTCCAAAGTACTTCCGGGTTGTTGTAAGAGTAATAGTCCCCAGGTTCTTTATGAGCTCCCCCTGGCGGCACCCACGGCACCCAACAGGGCTGAGGAAACGGACTCCACGTGCCAGGATGCTTTGAGGGAATCCGGGGAACCGTTGCCATCCAGGGGAGCTGCCACCTAGCATCCCAGGGGAGGCAGTGTCCCGAAAAGGCTGCCTTCTTCCCTTCTTTTCTTTTATGGACATCTCGGCGGCTGTCCATCACACCTTATTGATTATTTAAAATTTGATAAAATGAGGATAAGCAAATAAGGAAAATGTTTATATGCCCAACTAGAATTAGGAATTCACTAAAGATGATATTGTATATAAGATCATTTTAAAGAAAGAGAAAAAATATTTTCTTTTTGAGTAGTTTATTATGCAATGGAAAACAAAAATAGCAGAATCAAAGGGTCAGCTTAAATTCAGATGTTTTGTACACTTATTGGGTGTCTGCATTGAATTTCTCTGCATATACTACTTCATCCCACTTTCCAAAGATGTGCATGTATAGATGATCTGAGACTTTTCATTAACATTATTTTAATGTTTGTGTTAGTGTTATATGTGATAAACTGGTGCCCTGCTCAAAACCCTAATTGGGGTGGAACATATTTCCAATTCTTTTGATTCTGTATTCAGCTAAATGGGTGAAAAAGGTTGATGGATGGACAAACAAAGCCAAATATATGAAAATTTGACACTTAATCAATGAATTCAACGATTCCTGGCAGAATATTCACCTTATGAAAAAAACTTGTTTTATATAAAAATACCTGAGTGTCATTCCTACACATATTACATTATATATTCACATACAGTATGTTGTTACTAACAGGCAACATACACCATTCCAGAGAACATAATATTCTGGAAATGAAAACATAATAACTTCATACTTAAAACCAAAATGAAGAACCACTTTCAACTTGGTTTTTCAACATCATGGAATCAGAATATCAAGAAGGTTGTAAACCACGTAGGAATTCAGTCCATACAACAAAACTTTGATTCCTTCACCTTCAAGTTTCACGGCTGGGATAATACAAATAAGAAATAACAGTTCTTTAGGTATCCTTCATAGCTAAATTATCCATCAGACTGGAAGATTGAGGAACATGACTCATTGCTCCATAGGGCAAGTTTGCATTGATCCGTGGTGAACGTCAAATGTAACTTGTTCCATGTCACTCAATGCTTTAAATTTATTTTTATCAACACCTTGTAGGCTGTAAGGCACATGGTAAAACTGGGTCAGCAGTCTTTTTAAGGTTCATGCACACCTGCAATTTAGTATTTTACACCTAAAATATTTAGCTGTTAACCTCAGTGTAACCTATTGCCAACCAATTCTTTGGTATGTGTGTATGTAGCATAATATGCATTGAGCTATTTTCTCAATACATTGCAGTAAATCATGATAAATCCCTGTAGCCAATTATATTTACACATTATTTGATGTATGTGTTTATAATCACTTGAAAACAAATGTTGATAATACAGTATAACATAGTCTGAAGCCTTTTCATATTTCACAGTCATTGCTAGTTTTCAATAAGTATTTGTCCCAGGATTATAGTATAGAATATTTGAGAGTTAAGGTATTTCATACTCTGCAGTGGGCTGGAGCCCTGCCCGGGGTTTGTTTCCTGCCTTGCGCCCTGTATTGGCTGGGATTGGCTCCAGCAGACCCCCGTGACCCCGTAGTTAGGATATATCGGGTTGGATAATGGATGGATGGATGGTATTTCATACTAATTTAACTCAATAATTTAGAAGAGGAGAAATGAGATTTGATGTAATGTGTGATTTATAACAGTCTGCGCATGGAGATGCATTGAGTTGATATCATTACAGACACAGCTGGTATGATAAAGGGACTTGCTCACGCTAACAGTTCAAAAAGTAAGTTACAAAATTCAAAACAATGCATGAAATGTTTCTCTTGTGTTCATTCAAAACAACAATTACTTTAATTCTAATAACTAAAGATAACTGTCAAATGAGAAAAGAACATTTATAGTTAATTTGTCCCAATATCTTATCCAGAAACCTTTTAAGAATTGAGTTTCCACTTTACCTCCATGACTCAGTAAACTGTATGTTGTTGTGTCAAAAAGTCCTTCGTGGTTTGCCTATTTAATGAATTCTCAAGTGTTCTCTACTATCGTATTTGCCATTTACCTGAAAAAATTCTAATGGATCAACTGTATCAATAACAATGAAAATTTTGAAGACCTGGATTGGATCTCCACACAACCTCTTTGTTATGTAGTAATGCATGTTTGTGTGTTTTATTTG
Source organism: Erpetoichthys calabaricus (assembly GCF_900747795.2). Lineage (NCBI taxonomy): Eukaryota > Metazoa > Chordata > Cladistia > Polypteriformes > Polypteridae > Erpetoichthys > Erpetoichthys calabaricus. Next base: position 161,048,726 of record NC_041400.2, read on the forward strand.
AGTTATTTTTCATATCTTTATGTATTTTTCTTTGTTTTCATGTACTATCCTTTTAAATGTGGCTCTATTCCTTGTGTTTTGTTGGTGGGTCCTCAATAGCTGGGGCCAGACTGACATCACTAATTCAGATTACAATCTCTGCCTATTTGAGGTTAGAGAAGATAAATCTCAGATCTGGAGATCTCTTAGTTTATATTTGGAGTTGTAAGTATTGCTATTTTCTTTGAATTTTTCAGGTTTTTTTTTTCTGACCTCTTGCCTCTGTTTCAGTATTTATATTAGGGATTGTATTTTGGGACTTGTTTGATGTAGAATTGCCTTTTAGGTAATTACCTTATTGCCCGTTTTTGCTCTTTTGAACATTTTGTGCCTTATTTTTATTTGTCTAATAAATCCTTTATTTATTAGGATCCTTTCGTGTCCTTTTGTATACAAGCCAGGGGTTTATGGTAATCCCTTCTCTGGTAGGGCTTTTTGATTCTTTTAAAACATTTCAAATTTTTTTACCAGCTCTCCCTTTTTGGAGCCTGCTATGCCAGGAGCTTGCAAGAATTTTTTTGGGTGCATGCTGGTCTGTAGTGAGTCTCTTCTGAGCTTGATCTGATTTATAGTTATTGTTTTTCAAGTCTCTTTATTACAATACTCTTGTGATCATGAATAAAGAGGTTTATTCCCTCCATCTGACAATGTACAACAGGTCTTTTAGTCCTAGGATGCACTTATTTGTTTTCTCTTCACAAGCTCTTGTGCTGCTGTGACTTTTTTGTAACACAGTGATCAGACTGTACACAGTAGCCCAGATATGGTCCCATTAGTAGGTTATGAAATCTAAGCATAACATCTTTTGATTTGTAATAAACAGTTTCAATAATGAAACATGAATTTCATTTGTTTTCCTTTAATTGCCTTTTCACAATAGCATGCTGATGAGAAGGTTATGTCAACATAAGCACCTAAGTCCATTTTGGTTGCTACTTCCATTAGGATAGCATTGTCCATTTGGTATTTATAATTAGTGTTCTTTTTTCTTGCATGTACTATAGCACTTTGCACATTGAACTGCATTTCTCAAGTGTTTGCCCAGTTTTGAAGATTGTCCAGGTCTTTCTGAATTGTTGTATTAAAAAGCCCTTTCAATTCTTGGCTCTGTAACGGCCAGGAAATTACTCAGCCATTCATCTGCCATTTTTCCGAGTCTGCTTATTTCATTACAGAGTTATGAGGTACTGGAACCTACCCCGGCAGTGTCAGCTGAAAGACAGAAACCAGTTCTACATGTGACACAAAGTGCATACAAACATGCATGATTTTAGGGTGACAGTGAAAAGAGAAGTACCAAGAGAAAACCAAAGGAGGTAAATTATTTAAAAGTATTCATTACGCCTAATTTTGTAACTAAATGGGTTGTGTGTTGCAACTGAGAAAGAAAATCTTAAACATACAGAATATTAAAGGTAAACATTCACAACATGTAAGGCGTCTGTACTGAATATGTTACACACTTGAGAAAACTAAAATAAATAAGAACAATGGATTAAGAAAGATAAAGAAGGTAAAATAAAATAGAAATGGAAAAATACCAAAGAGACAGCAGAGGAAAAAATGTCACTGGGATTTTCATATAGAGTAGGTCCCCAGATGTGTGAAATACAACTACTGCACTACTGTGGCTACCTGAAAGGCCTTACATATAAATCAATCATTTTTTTCTATTTAGGTGTGTTTCACAGTATTTAAAATTTTCAGATTTCCAGTTCTAAACTGATTAATTAATAAGTAACATGTAAATATTTGTTTTCTCTATGTATTGATTACATTGCTTCCTGGGATCCTCTGTTGCACTAGTAGGTCATGAAATGGATGAAGAGAATTTGTGAGGTGCGCAGCTAGAATTGCAGTGCCAGTTCCACTCAAAAGCTCTAAGTTAAATGTAAGTACTGTATACTGTATATAACTCACTGACATATTATGTCTGCATTACTTTCAATGATTATAACTGAAGTGATTTTAAAATGTTGAAATAGTTTCTTGTTGTACGTAGCACATATCCCTGAAGAAACTCTAAAGCCAAATTTTGGTGGACTAATGCTAGTTACTCAGTCATACATTATCCAATAGTCAATACTACATATATGGGGGCATGCAGAATGGAGTGTTTGTCTCCTAAGATGACAGATGCCAGAAAAGAGTGCTGCAACATATCTTATTCAGGCTTTTGCAGAAGAACAAAAGGGATGATAATGTTGCAGAGATACCTGAGGTTGCTAGAAGGGATTCTAAAAGTACGGCCCTAGGAGTTGAACATTCTAACCTTGGAAATAACTCAAAGTAACTCAAAGTCTGAAGTGGAAGCACTTCAGGGTTACAGGTTAAAAGAACCTCCACACCATAGGCCAGATGAGTTATGAGTAGGGAGAGGAAAGAGAAATAAAGGCTTGTCTGGCAAGAGGAAAAGAGTTTGGTGTTATTTGAGAGATAGAGAGAGAGAGTGGTGTGATAAGATGCACTATTTGGCTGTTTCCCATACCTACTCAACCTAAGAGTGAGCCGGGGCGTTAATTTATATTAGTCAAGTCTAAAAGAGACTTCGGTTTTGCTATTTTGATGCTAATTTTTATTATGTTATTTATTCCTATTATGTATCAGTTTGAATGTGTTTATTTTTTGTTATTTTTGTTGATTCTGAGCTATTATTTTTCATATTTTTTAATGTAATTTCTGTTACTTTCACTTATCATTTGTTACTTGTGTTCTGTCCACTTAAATGTGCCTCCATTCCCAGTGTTTTGTGCTAACGACTGCTGGGTTCTCCATCTGGCTTAGTTATTTCAATTCAGAAGTGAGACTCAGTAGTTAAGTACTGAAGTTGTTTGCAGTCGTTTGTAAGTATTGTGTTCTAGTGGATTTACTTGTCATATATTTCTGCTCTGTTGTGGGATTTCATTTTGGATTTACAGTACCTCTTCAGGCAACTTCTTTTTGCTCTTTAAAGCATTCTTGGTATATTTTTCAATTTTTGACAAATACATCTTCAATACATAAAGATTCTTTGGTTGCAATTTTTTGCTAAAGCCAGGGGTTAATAACAATAATAATAATAATACATTTTATTCATATAGTGCCTTTCCCATGCTCAAGGCGCTTTATAGAGTTTAAGAAAGAACAGCAGGGTATACAGTATATAGCATTGTCCAAAACCAGATAAATAAATAGAGAAGAGTAAGATAGTGAATTCAGAGAAAAGCCTAACAGACAACATAATTGATGGTCTCGCACACACACACATACAGGTTACATGAGCACCTTGACATAGAGGTAAACTGAAAGAAGGGTAATAAAGTCAGGTAGAGCTAAAAGCCTTCCTGAACAGATGAGTTTTGAGTTGTTTTTTAAAAGAATTCATGGAGTCAGCTGACCTGATTAATTTCGGTAGGTCATTCCAGAGTCTGGGTGCTATGGAGCTGAAGGCCCTGTCACCCATGGAGTGTAGATTAGTGAGGGGCACAACAAGATTACCAGAATCAGAGGACCTTAGTGGGCGGACAGGCACATAGTGATGGAGAAGGTCACTGATGTAGTTTGGCGCAAGGTTGTTTAAGGCTTTGTAGGTTATTAGTAGAATTTTATATTCAATTCTGTAAGACATGGGGAGCCAGTGAAGGCAAAGCAGGATGGGTGTTATGTGCTCGCTGCTGCTGGTCCGTGTAAGGACCCTTGCAGCCGAGTTTTGAATAAGCTGGAGCTGTGATATAAGATTAGAAGGGGCACCTGCCAATAGGGAATTACAATAATCGATGCGGGATGTGATAAAAGCATGGACAAGTTTCTCAGCATTAGAAAAGTAGAGGAAGGAGTGAACACGGGATATGTTATGGAGGTGAAAGTAAGAAAGTTTCTTAATGTGATTTATGTGAGTGGAATAAGAAAGGTAGGAATCAAAAATGACACCAAGATTATTTGTAGTAGAGGAGAGGCATGTCTGATGAGATCACCGCCAAGATGGACTGGGAAGGAGCTCATTTTATTAAGTTGCACTTTGGTCCCAATTTGCAGGGGTTCAGTTTTGTTGCAGTTTAATTTTAAAGAGTTCTGCTCCATCCAGGTATTAATTTCACTTAGGCAGGTTGCGAGCTGAGAAAGCTCTGATTAAGTTCCACTTTTAACATTGAAATAGAGTTGAATATCATCTGCATAAAAATGATAACCCAGTCCAAAGCTACGAATAATATGGCCAAGGGGAAGCATATAAATACAGAAGAGAAGAGGGCCGAGGACAGAGCCCTGAGGAACTCCTTGTGTGACTGGTGCTGAGCTGGATCTGCTGTTTCCAAGACTAACAAACTTTTGCCTATCAGTCAGGTAGGACTTGAACCACTGGAGGGCAGTGCCAGAGATATCCAGCATGTTGTCTATTCTGGATAGTAGAATGTCATGTCTGACAGTGTCAAATGCTGCACTGAAGTCTAATAGAATTAATATGCTGGTTTGTCCAGAGTCTGCTGCCATAAGCAAATCATTGGTTACCTGTAGCAGAGCAGTTTCACAGCTGTGCTGTGCTCTGAAACCAGACTGAAAGGGTTCCATCAGATTATTAGAAGTTAAGTAGTTGGTGAGTTGGGAAGCTACAACACGCTCAAGAACTTTTGACAGAAAAGGTAAGTGGGAGATAGGCTGAAAATTGTTAAGATTGTCAGCATCAAGACCAGACTTTTTTAACATTGGGGTTACAGAAGCGGTTTTAAATGTGAGCGGCACAAAGCCAGTGTCAAGGGATGAGTTTATTATTGTTGTAATGGTCGGGATTATGGCATGAAGGCAGGATTTAAGTAGTGTGCTGGGGATGGGGTCCAGTACACAAGTAGTCGTCCTCAATTTACAAAGCAGGTTATTAACAAAAGCAGACGTGACTGGTGAGAACTTAGAGAAGGAGCTGGATGGAGTGGGAGAACAGGGAAAGATATAAACAGATGATGTATTTATGTTAGTTAAATTATTTAGATCTTTAATTTTGTTATGGAAAAAGTGGAGGAAATTCTCACAGACTTCAGTAGAAGAGGTTAACAGCTATCCTCCTTTGATATATTTTGGGAGCATTTTCTTACATTTCGAACATTTAAGCAAGCTTCCAATTTTTAAGCCCTACAGTTAGCACCTGCAGAAAACAGCAGTTAGCATTTGGAGTAAGCTGGATTGGGGTGGGCCTTTTCTGGGCAGGCCAGTGAAAGTCCTGTGCTGCCTTTTATGTAGCAGTTTGGAGGTATCACACCCCATGTTCACCATGTTTGTGACTCCAAATCACAACAGTTCCCTTATCTCAGGGATGTATCAAGGCCTCATTCTTGCCTTGATTTTATTTCATATTTTGTTTCCTCTGGTCCCTTACCCTCATTTTATCTCATGCTTACGTGGGCAGAATCACTGTCAAAAAAGACTCTCAGGTGCTATGGTCTTTAGGGCACAGATACCTGATAGGACCATAAAGTACTGTTGGCTGCATCATATATTTGTTGTGGCATTTTAAGCACCTGGGGGGTATTTTTCGTACGTGGATTAGTCGTTTAGCCGGATGTAATTGTTGACAATTTGGCCTGATCCTGGATCTGTCGGTTTTTCGAAACTCTTGCTGGAAGTGTTGTCATAGCAACACATCCTAATCCTCAAACTTGCTCGGAGCAGGTTTGTTCTACGTAAACAAGGATTAGTTTACACACGAAATCAGTGACGGTATGTGGAAGTCATCCAGTCATGGCTTCGCCGTTCATGAATGAGTGACCAATTAATATTGGTGTGCAAATTATACAAAAAGAATTTCATATAGAGAGGGTTTTGCGTGATCGGCAAGATCCTTTATTGCTCCTGGAGGAAATTCTTTTTGAAAGATACTGCTTTAGCCGAGGGGAAATATTGTACCTCAAAGATTTATCAGCACCTTATATTCGAAGTCAAACTCGGCGAAGTTGGACTCTCACAACCACACAGACAGTATGCAATGCTTTGAGGTTTTTTGCAAGCGGCACTTTTTTTATATACTGTAGGCGATGCAGAAAATCTATCTAAAAGTGCAGTTTGCCAGGCAATTCGTAAAGTCTGTTTGGCTCTGAAATATTTCCTTCGGGTTTTCATAGTGTTTCCTGGACACCTGCGTGTGCAGACAATAAAAGAGGCATTTCATGCCATTGCAGGTAGGTAATACACAGGCTAAAACACTCTCTGTTCCATGAAGAATCTCAATCAGCCTAACATTCCCATTACCAGGATTTCCAAATGTGATTGGGGCACATGGGACTGATCAGAGTGGAGTTTGATCAAACATTATTTGGAAAATGTACCTCTCCTCCTGATGAATAATCGGACACAGTGTCTTCATCAAATATTTGACCTTCGTCAATATCTTGTTTGTCAGACACAGGTTCAAGGGATATGACATTCCCTGCAACTGACCCCACAAAAAAAAGAGGGCTATATGGAACATACCAATGGCACACATGGAGGACAAATATATGCAATGACCATCCTTTACCTGAAATGAAGTGACCACTGCATCCTGCCACTGATTCTGAGGAGGAGCTTCCCCCTGGAATGCCCTCAGAAACAGGGCGATGGGCATTTTGCTGGAGAGCCAACTCTTCTGCAGGGGTTAGGTCTGGACCGCATGGACCTCCACCTGTTTTTTGCTTGTCTGCCTCCTTATTAGCTTTAAAATTAATGTTTTTTTATATTATATATGATTATTTATGTCAACAATTCTTTAAATAGTTTTATACCAATATTTACCAGTTTGAAGTATATTTCTGTACTTCACTTTAATCTGTTCCCATGTTCTCCTTGTGCTCACGTTTGATCTGGAATTATGACATATTAAATAATAATTAATCTGACACATAGGAAATGAAACGCTGCATTCAGTAAGTACAATGCACACTATTTAGCGTTTAATTTGACGGCCACTTTTTGCCAGCCGTCTTTTCTGGTCTGGGCTGCTTTTGCAGTGATACCCCTTGTGCATATTAAATCTTGAAATTCTTCATGTCCTTCGAATAAAAGGTCTTGCGCCGCGTGTGTGAAAAAAAAAAATGCGCTTGTTCATTCGTCATTTTGTTACAGCCTATCAAAGACTTGCTGATCATGTTTTCTAGACTCAATATATATGGGCTTTTCACTCAGCGCGGGCGCGCGCATTCATCTTGTATGATTAGACCCAACTAGACTAATCTAATACACGGCTGCGTTTGAAAAACCGACCTATCTTGGATGAGTGTCACCGGCATTAACTTATCCAAGATGAGGCACCTGATCTCGGATGATTTAAGCGACGTACGAAAAATACCCCCCTGTTCTGTCAATCCCCTTTGTTTCTTAGTTCTCTGTTATACTCCATGGCTTTGGAGAAAGGTGGTAATCCTCTTGTACACTTTTGTTTATTGTTATGATCAGCGGTTGTCATTAGTTTATTGAAGGTTGTTTCTTAATAAATATTTATATTTCTATTAGGCGTCTTGAAACTCAACGATTATGAATACGATATTTGTTTTTTTTCTACAAGACTTTCTGAAAAATAATTTTTTATTGTTATTTCATGTTTTCTCAAGACCAAACTTATTTCTTAAATGCTACAATGCATCACCTTTACTGTCCAGTCACCCTAGTTGTCCAAGACCTGGAACATGATATCTAAAAAATGGGACATGCTGAACGAAAACGGTTTTCAGATTTGGAGTCAGCAAGTGAAATTTGTTAAAGTAAAGGTGAAAGAATCCCAGTAGCAAAATGCTTGTTGACCAGTGATATCGGAGATTTTAATAAAAACAGTGCTGGTGTGCAATTCTGTCTATAGTCAAAAGTCTTTCAGATATTTGAATTTGCTTTGTTTCTTTACACCTTTGATTTTTCCCACGAGTTTAGAACATGACAACCTATTGGTTTGCATTCTTTAGTAGCCTTGGCACAAACTCTCGACATTTCATCTTCCGTTCCCTTTCATAAAAATACTTCACTGCCTCAGGCTAAGTTAGTACATTTAACATTTGAAATACTCATCGTTTTTGAGAAATTTGGTCTTCGTGCTAATAGTGTTTGTCTCTGCTGAAATGTTTGTGTAGTAATTTCTCCTGGCTTTTGCCCTTGCTTTGTTAATTGATTATAATAATTATATCTTCTGTTCTTGGAGTTTATTGCTTACTTATGAGAGTGCTTTTAGTTATTATAAATTATTGTTTATTTGTTTTTCTGTTACTTTTATAGTTGTTAACTCCTTTAATCAGTGATATGGATTTTTAGACAATTAGAATTGTTGCACTTCAAGTACTAGTAATGTTACTTTAGCTATAAATGTGTATTTATAAAAATTCTAAAGGTCTGTCAAAATCATTCAATCAAGGAACTACTTAAAATAATTAGAAATACAATGTTGATTAAATATTTCGGCACTAAATGGAAAACAGGGTAACCAGCTTAGCTGGAGCAATAATTTGCAGCCACTTTGAACATGTATGAGCTACCTTTGAGAGTCCTCTTTTAGACCATGAAAAGAAGTAGAAAAAATAAAAGTATTCTGTCTGTGGGTGTAACAAAATAACAGTATTATAAATGTTTAGTGTGTATATATTAAATTTGTTAAATAGTCAGTTTGTTATTTTTAGTGTTTAAATCAAATGTTATAATCGTCTAAACATATATTTATATAGTTAATGACAAGTCAAATTCCAATTTCAATTTCAAATTCTTAAAAAAAGTGATATTTTAATGTCAAAATAACAGCTTTGGTTGTTACTCAGCAGATTCTCAAAAACCACTAATATTGTTGTTTCAATGGATTAACGTGTGTCTCATGTTTTTCCACTATGGTATGTGAATTCAAACTCTTGGATGTGAGGAATTTACTGAAGCAAGACCACTTCTAAGGAATTTTGCATCCCTCAAAGCATATCAGTTGTCAATTGTCATATACGGTGATAAGTAGCTGGAATAGATGACTACAATAATACATCGCGGGAAGAGAAAGAGCTCTAAGCTAAATGTCCATCTCTTCCAAATGTTTCTCTGAGGCTGTCCATTACATTGTTTTAATCTTATGTAAATATACTTCTGCATACTGAATTAGTGGAAAGTGTTTTTCCTGGTATTTCTAAGCAGAATAACAAAGTCACACTGTACTTATTGGCATAATCTCCTTTAAAGTTACCTAGTTTTTCACCTAATATGATCAGACGGTAGTGGAAATGGTGAAAATGTGAGCACATTACAATCAAAATTTATCTAACAATCTCAGACTCTGTCCACATGTACCTGGCTATTTTTTAGCATGTAGCTTTTTGTATGCATTTTGGCCTTTCGTCCACAAACAAACTGTGTTTTAGGTCACTGAGAATGGACCTTTTGAAAAACACCTTCCAGGTGAAGATGTTTAGAAACTCTGTTTTCCCCATTTATATATAGAAAGGGAAAACTGACTTTTTCACTTGTAATGTCAGAGTGTGCGCTGGTATATTCTTTGATTGACATCACTGTGTGTACCATTATCTATTTTGTTTATATGAGGCAATTTTCTATCTATCTATCTATCTATCTATCTATCTATCTATCTATCTATCTATCTATCTATCTATCTATCTATCACAGAAGTGTATTTATTTATTTTGTATTTGTTGAGAATTATTGCTTATGAACTCACATTTGCCAATGCATTATTAACTGTCCAAACTGAAATGATGTAATGATCTCCCATTAATTATCATTATTATTATCTTATTTTTTATTCACTTGTAATAGACAGAGTAGGCCTGACAAGATATCTACATTTGCACCATAAGGCTACTGGTCCTCTGTGGAATCCTGTATTGTTTTTAGCTCCACTGAGATACATTTGGTTCAGTTTATCCATGTTCTCTCAGTAAGCCATGCCTAGTATACCTGTACTGAGTGGGGAAATAGTATGCATGTACTCAATGTACCAATTTCCACTGCTCACCATCAAATGAGAAGATGGGTATGTAGATTAAAAGGTCCTTCTAAGGATTTGAATCTTCCTAGTACATCTACCCATTGTCAGTTTCACAATATTATCAGTGTTAAGAAAAACCCTAAGGTATTTAATTCCACTTTTAGGCAACTGGAGATTATGGCCAGGATGAAGCTAAAAGCATAACATCACTGAAAAACATCTGAACTTTGACTACTGGCTTGAGTCTTACTTCCAGCAGTTCTAAATAGCCATAGGTCCTCCTTTTTAGCTAATTGCAGGTTTTTGGAAAACATAGATATTGTATTCCCAATAAAACACTCTGGAATGAAGTGTACCAATGTGGTTCTTTGGCATTCAGGTGAGCTCACCCCAGACCAATTAGGAGGTGGGGTTGTAAGGAGTAGTTGAGGAGTTTTTCACCGTCGTCTTTTTTGGGGTAATCAGCTGTGAACCTTTTGCATTATATTGACACATTTATGCTACATGCTCTGTCTTCAGAAAGAATGTGTAACCCTTAATGCTATATTCTTTTTCTTCATTTTTATATACCCACTGTTTTTAAATCCAATAATATCATAATTCCAAGATAACACTATAGTTTCATACTGTTTTACATCTAATGCTCCTTAAATTTAGAAATAGACAGTTTAATATATGAGATGTTTCCACTTTCCAACTACGTAATCTGGTTTAAATGTTTACACACTTCCTCAAGTGTTATTCTTTCAGTCAGCTGTATAAAAACCTCTCTCTGTATGTGTTTCTGTATTTTTAACCTGGCAACAAATTTAAAAAATCTGATGTGACCAGCACTTGGATTTCTCCATAACTAAAACATGAGTTCAGTATACAGCCTATATTTTACCAAATTGTGTGCAAGATTCAGTACCATAACCACGGTTGAAAAATGTGAATTTTAAGAACTCAAAGCTTTTGCTTTACATTTTTTCTTCACAACATACAGCAACTGAAAACAAAGCATTGATGAGAAAGTCTGGTTGTTCTGAACAGGACCGTAGAAGGCAAAAAATTGACCAGGAAATGGCAAGCATGAGTACAAAGGAATACTCATATTAAACAATGTACATTTGTGAATAGGAAAACTAAAACTGAAACCAAAAAGCAAAGATAAACAGAGCATCTTTAACACTAGCGTATTGTTAAAAACACACAATACAAAACTATCCAAAATATGTTTTTCCATCTAAAAAACTGCTGGAAAAGTATGCCATTTTCTAAATGTGTAGGATATTGAAAATTAATTAATGTATTTATTTCTAGTTGGATTGACTACTGCAATGTGTTATTTTGCCTGCTAATATAAGAAATGCCCCTTCAGTCTCAGATTTTAAAGCCAGCCTGAAGACTCACTTCTTTTATCTAACATACCCTGATTAGAGCTGCTGATTAGCTGTGCATACTGCGACTCTGATTGTTGTCGATTGTACAAAAATATGTAATACAATAATTTAAAAAATCTTGGTATCTGAATGTGGCACCTGGTACCACTGATCTGTTGCCAAGCTGCCCTCTTGAAAATGGGAAAGTCCTCTCAGGTAAAGAATCATTGGAGTCATCAGATGGAAAGGTTCTGTCATCAAATTGGAGAGCCCATCTCAGAGTCAATTGAATAAAGACCATGAGGGGATGGGCGAGTAGTTGGCTGTGGCCTACAGGACTGTGGTAGTGTCTGACTTTGTCTTTGATTTTCTCTCTTACAATTGACCATGGACCCCCCAGTGGTTTATTTTCTCCAGGATGCTTTTGACTGAAGTTTTTGTTTTCCTCTCCTCCATTGTCAACTAGCCATAGCTCAAGAATAAATTAATGGACAGATATTGTTGGCTTCCATTTATATTTATCAGTTTCTACTTTGTTTTTTGTGCATTTTAACAGATCTGTGCCTTTAGATAGATAGATAGATAGATAGATACTTTATTAATCCCAAGAGGAAATTCACTATGTGTACTAATTCAGCATTTAGTAATTTGTAAAAACTATTTTTGAATTTTACCTGTTAACATGTCACTGCACTGTGTGCCTGCACTCAGTGAAGAGCGCTATAAAAAAATAAACTGAATTGACTTGAATTGAACATATCCAGTGACCACCCTGGCAAGCCACAGAGACAAAATGGTGGCATCTATAAAAATCCAAATTGGCATTGTAGTGAAAACAATGATAAGAATGAACAAAATATAACCATTTTAAATGCTATTCAAGAGAATCATAACAGGATTAAACCCAAAATTCAGAATGGTCTTTCATTCAAAGTCTGCAATTCCAAATTTTATAAACTTCTTAGTTGGTGTTTGTTTTTTATATTACCTTTAAAAATTTGGATCTTTAAAAGCTTAAAGCTGAATAGTGGTCTTCCAAATTTCATATGAATAGACCTATTTGTCCTTGAGTTACAGTGGCCTTTGCCTTTATATGACATGTTTGGCTGTCTTCTCCACTTCTGCAATCTTGTGTTTTAGCTTTTCTCCCTTCCTGTTTTTTGAACAATTTGAATGTTGTATTACAAGCAAAAGATGAATGGTAGGTAAAAACAATACAATAATGTTTACAAATAAAAGCAGATCATTCCACCTGTCTATCTCATTTGGAGAGCTGCTTGCTAATTTTAATGACGCTCTATTTTGTAAATAAGTTCTTTCTGCCATGTAATATTTTAAAATGCTAAACTACAGATAATTTCAAAACAAATCTTTAAAATTGAAAATACTAATTTTCCTACTGTGTTTGTCTATGAAAATTTAAAATTGTTTTCCTAACACTGCATGTGTAAGTCAATGACAATCAAAATAATACTCAGGCCTATAAGCATGGAACATTTTAATGTGAAATAGCTATGAAATATTAAAGAGAAATCTGATTTTCATCAAAGCCAAGAATTCCATTGTTTCAAGTAGCATTTATGTTATTACTACTTGATCAGCTTGATGTTTAAGTTGTAAGGGGTCAGTCAGGATGTGCAAAATATTGGACAATAAATGTTTAATAGATGCTATTGGAAGCATCTAGATAAACTGATAACACTATTTTGAAACTGGCTTGTCAGTGAATTTTTTAGGCAGAAGAGCTCAATGACGCAGTTATAGTGCAAGAATCTTTAAAAGGCTCAATAAATTCTTAAGCAGAAGACAAGAACTTGCTTTGAATGGAACACTGATGATTTTCTGACGAACACAGCCATGTTAATGAAAAATACAAGCAAATGTGATCAATATTGCTGAGAGAAGCTAATTAGGCAGTTCGAACTTAAATCATTACAATCAAACTCAAAACAGTAAGACTCTTGAAATGGTTCATAGATTTCAAATTACAAGGATCATGCTTTAAGGTAAAGTTTTAAAATAATTACAGGGATATCAACACTCATTCCTTATTTCATGCTGGTTGTTGAAAACAAAGGGCTTTATTTAGCTTTAAGGGAGGTAATTTTCTCTGGGTTGAACAACACTCGTTAATTACATTTCACCCATTGTTTTTGGTTAATTGTTTATGGAAAATATCATTAACCTATTTGTGTTGTGCAGGTCAGAAATGTCTGGGTAAATATAAAGAGAGTTCTCTAATAATAATGTGCATTTGGGTTTGATGTTGCAAATAATAAGCACAACACAACAAACAGACTGTGTGATTGCACAGCATGGCAAGTCTCACTAGAAAAACCTGCTTGCCCAGAACACATGAATATTGTTTAATTATTCCAAAAAAAGGACTATATCTACAAGAGCCAGATCCTCTTCATTTTATTATTGTATCATCCCTTCTGATTAAAACATAGCCTTTATTTCATCTGGGACATTTGTAATCTTTCAACTCCTCCTCCTAATCCATCTCTTCCCTGTATTTTCTCTTCAAAGGTGGATGGCTCCCATTACCCAGTTCTGTATTACCCACACATGGACTGTGGCGTTATTAATTATTTATACCAAAAAAATGTTGCATTCAGGCTGTCACATCAGTTATTGAATCATTTTTTATGCCCTAGGAAAGCAATCATGTTTTCTCATTCCACATATAAAATATTGCTGTGTTTTCGGTCATAAGGCTTTAGAGGGGGGAAAAAAAAGCAGGTGATGATGTCACAGTTGATAACGCAGTCACTTCACCACTGCAAGTAACAGAGCTCAGTTTCATGCCTGCTCACTGTAAACGTGAGGCTGACATATTCTATCGTTGTCTGTAGGAGATTTCTCCTGATAGTTCACACTCTAATTACACCAAAAAATAAAGGTTTGTTACCTTAATTGCCTGCTCTAAATCACCTCAACATGAGTACAGCAACCTGTAAAGGACTGATGCCTTGTCTACAGATGTTGCTTTGACATACATGGTACTCTAAAGCAGTGCTAGGAAAATGATTTTGAAATAATGTACACAGAAAACAAGTGGAAAGCTACTCTCCAAAAGATACAGTCTTCCTTCATTTTTGCTAGACAAGCATACATTCAATGTCCATCATACATTTTAGTTTTTGTCTTTATTTATAATGTTTTGGACATCTGCTTTTACTGCAGTGCTGAAAGCCTTCTAAGTATCACTAAACATTCTTTTTCTTATTACTTTATTTCAAGTAAGCCTTGGTGAAAAACCCATTTGTTAAGGATCATTCTATTCCAGTTGACACAGTTGTACTACCAACGCACCACCTTTTTTATAAACTGCAGTGGTTTTTATTTTATAATATTTGCAATTTATTACAAATAAATAAATGTAATATTATTCTGATTGAGAATACTTGATATTGTATATGAGTTTAAGCACATATCTTTTATGGAACAAGCATAGTAATTTTAAATTAAATGGAATCTGAAAACTGTTAGAATTTTGTATATAATTCACATTATTATAATGATGATAAAATAGGATGTCAGTGTTGCAATGGCTACAAAGGCTATGTTAAGTTACAATGAACTCTGCTGAAACACTGAGATTATTGTTTAGCCAGCACAAAAATCTTTCTGGAGAATGAGGTCTTCTATTTTCCTGTTCCAATTTAATGTAAAGAACTATATAGGTAACTGTATATATAAATATATGTAAAATATGCAAAAGTGTATATACTATATATATATATTGTGAAATAAAAGACCGGACACACAACAAAGGTTTGGGGCAGCTGCTTATATACTTTCCCTGGCTGCAAAAGGGCTTAAGTTAGAGTGGTTGTGCATAGTTTCAAGTCCAAAGTAGAACTGTCTTGGTAGGGATGATGGCGAGTTTATAGGGTGACTCAAGGGAAGTGATGTCCTCGGGGCTGGGACAGGCAGAATTTCCTGTGTCTGGTCTGTTGAGAGAAAAGAGAGAGATTCAGTGCAACCCGCTGCCCCTCGACCTGGTGTGGAATTGGCATTTTCTGTCCCCTTTGATTGACTCCCAAACGGACATGTGTGACAATATATATAGGAATGGAAGTGAAGATCTGTGATACGGTTTGCATATTTGTCGTTGGAAATCCAAAGAGGGAATGAATTACGTATCTTAAAACAGTTTTTTATCCCTAAGCTTTTAACTCCTATTAGGAGTCATCATCAGAGGAAAACATACAGGAATCCAAGGCAATATATAGAAAATAAGGAGGTGAGGGTAGGTGGATGTGGGTGTGGGAATGAGGTGGGGTTTGGAAGGTGTTGGTCATCAAGTCTGATTTATTATGTGCATATTCTTCTTTTCAAGCATACATATGCTGGGTTCATGTCCATATGCCTGTTAACACTAGAATTACCAAAGCCTACAAAAAAACTCGTAAACCCGGCCCACCTTAAATCCCTTCACACCTCTCAGTCAGCATCTTTTGTCTTGCAAACGTGTCATCCAACACAAGCAGCTTGCTATACCATCCTCCCCATCACTGCAGAAAGGGCAAAAAGTTCTCCTAGCTCAAGCCTTGATTATCTTGGAGTGAAGTGCTGGAGTTTTAGAGGATAAAAAATATATCGTTATTTGGAACACATGCATTCATGTGTGTTCCGTGTTCTACAACAATCTATGTAAACACATTGTTAAAACAGAAACGTTTTTTTTAGACATGGGGGGTATTTTTCGTACGTGGATTAGTCGTTTAGCCGGATGTAATTGTTGACGATTTGGCCTGATGCTGGATCTGTCGGTTTTTCGAAACTCTTGCTAGAAGTGTTGTCATAGCAACACATCCTAATCCGCAAACCTGCTCGGAGCAGGTTTGTTCTACGTAAACAAGGATTAGTTTACACACGTGATCAGTGACGGTGCGAGGAAGTCATCCAGTCATGGCTTCGCCGGTCATGAATGAGTGACCAATTGATATTGGTGCGCAAATTATAAGAAGAGAATTTCATATAGAGAGGGTTTTGCGCGATTGGCAAGATCCTTTATTGCTCCCAGAGAAAATTCTTTTCGAAAGATACCGCTTTAGTCGAGGGGGGATATTGTACCTGAAAGATTTATTAGCACCATATATTCGAAGTCAAACTAGGCGAAGTCGGGCTCTCACAACCACACAGACAGTATGCATTGCTTTGAGGTTTTTTACAAGCGGCACTTTTTTATATACTGTAGGCGATGCGGAAAATCTATCTAAAAGTGCAGTTTGCCAGGCAATTTGTAAAGTCTGTTTGGCTCTGAAATATTTCCTTTGGGTTTTCATAGTGTTTCCTGGACACCTACGTGTGCAGACAATAAAAGAGGCATTTCATGCCATTGCAGGTAGGTAATACACAGGTAAAAACACCCACAGTTCCGTGAAGAATCTCAATCAGCCTAACATTCTCATTACCAGGATTTCCAAATGTTATTGGGGCACATGGGACTGATCAGAGTGGAGTTTTATCAAACATCATTTGGAAAATGTACCTCTCCTCCTGATGATGAATAATCAGACACAATGTCTTCATGAAATATTTGACCTTCGTCAATATCTCGTTGGTCAGACACAGGTTCAAGGGATATGACATTCCCTGCAACTGACCCAACAAAAAAGAGGGCTATATGGAACATACCTGTGGCACACATGGAGGACAAATATATGCAATGACCATCCTTTACCTGAAATGAAGTGACCACTGCATCCTGCCACTGGTTCTGAGGAGGAGCTTCCCCCTGGAATGCCCTCAGAAACAGGGTGATGGGCATTTTGCTGGAGAGCCAACTCTTCTGCAGGGTTAGGTCTGGACCGCGTGGACCTCCACCTGTTTTTTGCTTGTCTGCCTCCTTATTAGCTTTAAAATTAATGTTTTTTTATATTATATATGATTATTTATGTGAACAATTCTTTAAATAGTTATATACCAATATTTACCAGTTTGAAGTATATTCTTGTACTTCACTTTAACTTGTTCCCATGTTCTCCTTGTGCTCACGTTTGATCTGGAATTATGACATATTAAATAATAATTAATCTGACACATAGGAAATGAAACACTGCATTCAGTAAGTACAATGCACACTACTTAGCGTTTAATTTGTCGGCCAGTTTTTGCCAGCCGTCTTTTCTGGTCTCGGCTGCTTTTGCAGTGTTACCCCTTGTGCATATTAAATCTTGAAATTCTTCATGTCCTTCGAATGAAAGGTCTTGCACCGCGTGTGTGAAAAAAAAATGTGCCCGTTCTTTCGTCATTTTGTTACAGCCTATCAAAGACTTGCTGATCATGTTTTCTGGACTCAATATATATGGGCTTTTCACCCAGTGCGGGCGCGCGCATCCATCTCGTATGATTAGATCCAGCTCGACTAATCTAATACACGGCTGCTTTTGAAAAACCGACCTATCCCGGATGAGTGTCACCGGCATTAACTTATCCAAGATGAGGCACCTGATCTCGGATGATTTAAGTGACGTACGAAAAATACCCCCATGATGTGTGAAGCCTGAAGTCCAAATATTAAATAAACACTTTCACAAAAGGGGCAAGGACAGCTTCCGTGGTGCAGCAGTAACAACTGCTGACTTGTAATCAAGAGGCTGCCGGTTTGATCAGGTTGCCTCGCAGATTTACCGTTTTGAGTTCAATGTGATAGGAACCACAGCATAAAGATAAGTGTGTACATTGCAAAAGGTACACATGTCATAAATGTAGGAAGGATGATCCTTGGGTGTGTGGGAACTGTTAACATTTGAATTTGATGATTGCATGATATATTTTTTATCCTTTAAAACTCCAGCACTTCACTCCAAGATCATCAAGGCTTGAGCTGGGAGAAGTTTTTGCCCTTTCTGTGGCAGTTCGGGGGATGGTATAGCAGGCTGCTTTCTACTTGTGTTGGTCAACTCATTTACAAGACAAAAGACGCTGATGGAGAGGTGCAAAGGGATTTAAGGTGGGGTGGGTTTACAAGTTTTTTTGTAGGCTTTGGTAATTCTAGTGTTAATGGTGTTTTCATTGGATAGCCACAATTCATCCATTTCTGTGGTATTTTTAGTATTAGCCTTGAATTTTACTAGAAAGTTGTGGTAACGCTTTAGTTTAGGTACTGCAAGAATGCATCTACTACTTACTTAATGCTACTACTACTTCGGTAACAAGACACTAGCAAAGGCTTCTTTTGGTGTTAACGACACTTACTTAGCATTGGCTGCAGCTTCGGTATCATTAGCTCCCAGATTCCTTCAGAAGGGAGCAACGGAATGGTGATTCCCTGAATTTTGCTTAGAATATAATTACCTCAGTAAATGGTCCGGGAATCCACACAAGTAGGAGTTTTTTTGAGATTGATCGGGACCTGTATACTAGGTAGATGAGCACCAGGGGAAAATGAGGCACCAACTCCTTGTTCCCCAACTATATAAAAGGGAGGTATGTAAGCTAGCGCATGCCCACCTTCTAGGAGCTCATCTAGGCATGCAGAAGACACTGGAGAGCATTAAAGCACGCTTCTACTGACTGGGCATAAACAAGAAAATGAGCCATTTGTATATTTGTGTCCTGAATGCTAACTAAACCAAATTCCCCGTCAGGAGCAAGCACCCTATCCCTAACCCTTGTTCCCTTGCTACTGATTGACATCCCATTTGAGATTGTAGGCATAGACACTGTAAGTCCACTCAAACCTTCGGCAAGGGGCACAAGTACATATTAGTTATAGTAGATTATGCCACTTGGTATCTTTAGGCCACCCCCTAGCAGATGGCTAACTTGAAGACTTTTGCATAGGAACTGGTAGGGGTCTTCATGCAAGTAGGCATATCCAAGGAGGTCTTGATTGACCAGAGCATGCCCTTCACATTGATTTTCAAGGGGGCTGCCAAACTCCACCGCATCTCACACCTCAAGACATCCATTTATCATCCCCAGATGGAGGGCCTTGTGGAGCAGTTAAATTAAACCATAAAACAAGTGTTGTGGGAGGTAGTGTGCAAGGACGAGAAAGACTGGAATCACCTCCTCTATTTGACCCTTTTTGCATTCAAATTGTTGTATGGGTGACATCTCAGTGTGCTGTTGTACCTAGTGAAGGCGACCTGGGAGGGGGAACAAGCTCCTCTGATGAACATTTTGGGCCATGTTACTGGGCTAAGGGACCGAGTTGCCAAAGTCCAGCCCTTGATCAGGGAACATTTAGAAAGAGCCCAGTGTGCACAGAGCTGCCTATACAACACAGTCACCATGCTCTGGGAGTTCCATCCAGGGAAAAAGTGTAGCAATGGCTACATTTGATCAAATCACAGGGAACTTTTGCTTGTCAAACAAATGCAACTTAACACAAAAAAGTAGTAGTTTAAATGAGCATGTTACACATTGCTCCTACCTATAAGGGGATAGATAGTTCATCAAGGTTTTGAAATTGCAAGAGAAAGTTTTTTTTAAGAATGATTTTGCTTTAAAATTTTATAGGAAGAATCTGTTAGATTATTGGATAAGCTTGGGAAATACTGTATATTCTACTTTCTATGGTTATCATTTTGATAACCTTTTACAGATCCATTGGGTAAGACAGTGTGAAGGTATTTTTCACAATTGTCAATAATCAAAAAATATTTCCTGCATTATATTTTTTTTACCTTAAAATGACTGAAATAGCTAAATTTTATGATTCTGAATTGTCTCTGTTTCATTCAGTTCTCAAGTAAAATTACAGGCAGTGCACACTTGAAGATATGAAGTGAGTGGTGTTTAGAGCTCTAACTATGCGTGACCTTTAATGTAAGGATTTAGCTCAGCTGCACAGGATCTTTCTTGATTGTTCATTGACAAGTCTCTACACCGGGAAGTGCTTGTGTGATAAGACTGTGTTTAGTAAAATCAACACTTTCTTTAGTGCCATGTTCCTGTGGCCACAGCAATTTATATAATGTATGTACATCTTAACTTTGTAGTGTTTTTGTTTTCACATGGAGATTTTCATACAAACCACAGAGAGAAAATAAAATATGGCACACTGTTTCCTGTTCATTCAGATACATATTGCAGATATATCAAATGATAAGAGCTCTGTGAAGTACACTTCAGCATCCTCTTAACATTATAAATCTTACATGCAACAGGGACTTTAATGGTTTAAAAATTGATTGTGGTACTTTAACTAATACTTTATACCAGTAACATTTGTGGTCAGAAAAAAGACTTGCCAACACCAAGGAGCAGCCAGTGTGTTCATTTTTTCCCTTCATTATAAGAACATCTAGTAGGGAATTAAAAAGTAAAAAAACAGGTGTGATGTTGAAAAGGTAAAGAGTCCTGAAATACTCCAATACTTCTACTGGTATAGGGCATTTATGGCAAATTCTTACAGCGGTTAACTTTAGAACACATGCTGTTGTTAATGTACCACGAATGTACATAGAAGTCCTAAGAATTAATTTGAGCTACATAACTTTTCTTTCATGCTTGCTCCTTTATACAAAACCAGGACAGTCTCTGTGTAGGTATTTCAATATAGGCAACACTAGTGGATTTGGGGAGCCTGGATTTTACTGTTTGCACGTTAGGCACCTGCCTGCATAAGAACATACAAGGTTTCACATATGAGAATAGACGGTTCAATGCGCTAAGCTTGTTTGGTTAGTGAATATCTAAGTAATCTAAATATATCATATACATCCTTTTTAAAAGTTGTCACTGTTTCTGCTATGTGACTTGCTTCCTGGCTTTAGTATTAAATGCACTTCCCCTGAATTTCCACCTGTGTCGTCAAATACATGATTCACTGTTTAACTGAAATAAATTTGTATATGGTCCACGTTTAGCCGTAATCTGTATGAAGTTTATACTTTCTCCTTGTGTCTTCATACATACTTTCCTACTTTCCTATGCTGATTAATGATTCCAACTTGGCCTAGTGTGAGTGCGGGTGTGTGCACGAGTGAGTCCTATGTAAACAGCCATCTGTTTCAGGCCTGTTCCCTGCCATGCGCTCTGGGATACCAAATAGGCACAAGCCCACAAAATACCGTATTTGACTTACATTAAGCTCATTTGAGAAAACTATGCTTTTGTTATGGTACAGCCAGTGTTGTTGTCCTGGCTCAGGTTTATTTCTTGTTTATTTAGTTTTTGTTGTTAATTGAATATAATGTTGTATATTACAGCATGTCTTTAAAACTATGTTAGGTATTGTTTTGTTTGATAATTTTATGATTTTCTTCATTATTGTTTTTATGTGCTGTTGCTTGTGATCTGCCCTGCCTGTTGCATGTAAAGCTCTGGAAAGTGGGACCAGATAATTGTGAAGTGTTCAACAGTTCCAGTATAACAATAGTGATTATATTTGTTTTTGATTCACTTTGTTTTGTAAATTTTTGGATTACCTGTCTTTTCACCCCTACATTGAGGTACTCTTATTAATTCTGATATAGATATGATTGCTTTAGATTATTCCTTTTAGGCAAGACTATTTTTTGTTACTTCATTTGTTCCAGTTTTCAATAAATATTTAAATATAATGGACATTGTTTTGTTTAGTCTTGAACCCGAGATTTATCAGTTTTTCATTTTGAGACTTTTATTACTTTAAAGCGTGAGCTTAATTTTTGGACCTGGTGCAGGTGTGAAATCTGTCTTTAAGTCTGGGGACAGGCCGCCTGTGTAAGGCTAATCCAGTGGGCCCAGATCCGAAATAAGGGAAGGTGTGACTTTTTGTTTTTGGAGGCTGTTCCTCTTTTCATCAGTTTCTTTTCATCTTCTTTTTCAACAGTTTTTTACTGGAGCGCTACTGAATGTTATGAGACAGAGTCTCTGGAATTATTGTGAGTGAACTAACAGACAGGGAGATAAGAAACACGAAGCCAAAATTGCTGTTGATCACAAAGGTAACCAAGCAAATAAAGCACAGTGGCAAAGAAAAGTCAAAGTCAAAAATAGTTTAGAACCAAAATGAAACCTAGCACTAGTCCTACTTGTAATAAAGGTAACTGACACTAAGGGGTTTTGTTTGATGTTTATCAGACTGAGGGATGACAGACCAGGGAACGCCACCATATTTTTTTTCTTAAATTCCCAGTGATGTAATGAATGCAATGGTCCTGGTCACATGACCTAACTTCTGTTGTTAGTAAATAAAACAAAGGACATAAAAACATAATTAGTGTGTACTATAACATTGGAATAATTCATCCCTATTTATCTTAGCTGTAATTTAGATCTTTTTACAGACCTTTCAAATACTTTTTTATATTTCTTTAAGTACTATCCAGCATTCCAATAGAAATAAATTTCCGTAATTCACAAATTACAATATTCTGAATTTGTAATTACTGAGTAATTACCAGTATATTTTTGGTGTAACTGCATTATTACAGTGTAGTTACTGTGTGACATACAGTTTAACTGTATCTAAGAATTCAGTTGTAATTATTATTCCAAAATGTTTGTAAATACAATGTAAGAATTTTTGTCATATCTGAAATGTGCATAGGACATATAGTTTCTGATCTCACTGTCATTTATAGTGTTGAATTAAAGTTGGGTATCATTTTTAATTACTTATATAACATAAAATGTGTTTATATGGAAATAATCAACTGAGTTGACATATTTGAAAATAAATGGTAGCAGGATGATTGCTGCCACAGTCCCAGGAGACTGATTTGATTCACTGCCTGAATGGAGTTTGCATACTCTCGCCATGTCTGCATAGGTTGTTCTCTGTGTACTCCTTTCACTTCCCAAAAATGCACATGTTAGGTTAATTGTCCCTTTGTGTGTGAGTGTGACCCAGGATAGACTGGTGACCTGTCTGCTATGTTATGAAAATAAGCAAGCTTGATGATGGGCAGATGGATGAGAAGAATGGTCATTGAGAACTTAAAGCCTAAATTTAATTGTGCTATTATATGGTCTCTAGGTCATCATATTACTTATAGTTCATTCTAAAATATATTTAGATTTATCTCATATACCAAAACAAATTTTATTTGATGAGGTTTACAGAAAACAGATTTCATGAAGCACTGCCAGAAAAATAGTTTGGAAGAATTCCTGATAAGAATCAAGGCTGTAATTTTGAGTTGCTCTATTTTTAATTAGTCGCTATAACCTGTAATTTTATTTCTCAGTATGGAGCTGTCATTTCACCATTTTATCAATCATGTTCAGCATGGAGGAAAAAAGAATAATTTATTCAGCAAAATAACAATACTACGTTTCATGAAATAATTGAGCAAATCGCTTGGTAACTAATGCTACAGTAAAACCTGTGTCCAGTGAGACCTGTCCTTTGTGTTTTACAGAGTTGGAAGATTACATTAATTGTGGCCTTTTTAATACCTTGTGCAAATACTAAAATGAATGTCAAATACAAATGAGCTTCTTTCATAAACCAATAATTCAACCCCTAACTAGCAGTTGTCTAATTTGCAAGTAAACTTTTATTTTTTCATTATAGCTATTCATTATCCATTTTCTTATCCAGTTCCTGGCTAGAAGCTGCTGGAGTCTGGCATCAATAGACACAAAAGAAGAATAAGCAATGAAAAGAATTCAGGACTTTACAGAGAACACACCAATATAGTGTGTATTTTTAATTGTGCAAAATATGTACATAATCTTTGGAGATTGCATTGTGTTACTTAAATAAAGAAATACGACAAAGTATAGTTTGAATACCTGATTTCAAAACAAAACAACAGCTAGAAGTGCTGTATCTTTTCAATTTAATTCAGTTTTTTAACTTTATTTGTAATTTGTTTTGCCTTGCAAAATGTCTTTTGATAATCTTTATTACAAACTAGCTGTCCCCTGCGGCTCCACCCGCGTAGTAGTGAAACAGGACAAACTTTAAAAATCAATAAAAAAAAAAAAGTAATAATTTGTATAGAGAAGAATTTAAATTGATAGCTTTCATATCCAAGGACCTCAAGATATACAATATTTTTGGTTTTGCTACCGGGGCAAGAATGTAGCTGTGATCTCTTTGCCAAAATATAAAAAGTTGGCAAGGTATCTCTGGCCAAGCGGAAGGTAGGTGCTGTCTAACATCAAATGTTGCCACTGCATCTGATCGTGTTCATCTCTGATCAGAGAGCATCACCCGCATGGGGAGAAGAGCATGTGGCCGTGATATCTCTGCCAATGAGCAGGTACCCTCTAAAACACATGTAGCTCTGATCTCTCGCTCAAAAATGTCAAACATTACTCTTTAACAATCTCTAGATGTTAATGTCTGCTGAACAAACAGGTATCACCAGCTAAGTGGAGGCAAGGTAAGCTCCAACACGTGGTGAGAGGCAGAGCAACTCGAATGGAGACTGGTGCGTGAATGAGGATGGCCCCGGCCCGGTTCCCTACTCCTGAGGTCCCGTCTCCCCCTCCCCTTGGTCCGCAGCCTGTCTCTCGGATTCACGTGAATAAATTGGTGCCGCAACCAAACTATAATACTTAGCGTTATGAGAGAAGTCGCAAAATCAACCGGAATGTTCAAGCAAATTATAGAAAAAACCTGATCTAAATCCGTTAAGTAGTTCTCTTTTAAAAAGTGGACAGACATACAGACAGACAGACATTGGATTTTAAATATATAGAGATGGGCTCTTTAAAGTCAGGTCTGACTGATTAAAAGATTGACTGTTCTATCTTTGAAATCTACCCTTAAACCATTATGTTGCCCTTGATCTAGTTTACACTTGAAATTTGAATAATAATAAACATTTGCTCAATTGAATGATGTATTGGCATTGAATACTAAGAACTGTCACCCTCAACGGGAAAAGTGGTTTCAGAAAATGAAATGAAATGAATGCTATGGGGCAGCATGGTGGCGCAATGGGTAGCGCTGCTGCCTCGCAGTTGGGAAACCTGGGGACCTGGGTTCGCTTCCCGGGTCCTCCCTGCATGGAGTTTGCATGTTCTCCCCGTGTCTGCGTAGGTTTCCTCTGGGCGCTCTGGTTTCCTCCCACAGTCCAAAGACATGCAGGTTAGGTGGATTGGCGATTCTAAATTGGCCCTACTGTGTGCTTGGTGTGTGGGTGTAAAATCTTGTTACAAAAAATGTCTGAAAACAACTTCTGAATGTGTGTGACCTCAGATCCCTTAGACATCACTGTCTTAAAAACTGTCATGTGTCTCTAATGTGTTTTATGACACGGGCTTGGCAATACTTTATTGAACCTTTGTCAGTCAACACCATTTGCCGCTGCCACCTTAGGTGCAAGCTAAGGCTTTACTATGCAGAGCAGAAGCCATATATCAGCACTGTCCAGAAGCACAGTCAACTTCTCTAGGCTTCATCTCATCTGAGGTGGAAAGTAGTACAGTGGAATCAAGCTTTGTGGTCCAATGAGTCAACCTTTCAAAAAGGATTTGGAAAAACAGCTGTTGTGTTCTCTGGCCAAAGGTGAAAAGGACCAACTAAGCTGTTATTAGCATCAGGACCAAAAGCCAGTAAGTGTCATGGTATTTGGATATGTCAGTACCCATGACATGGGTAACTTGCACATTTGTGAGGGCACCATTAATGAAGATAGATGTGTACAATTTTTGGAAAAGCTTATGCTGCCATCCACGTGCTGTCTTTTCCCTGCATTTTCCAGAAGGATTTTGTCAAACCACATTCTTCCCGGATTGCAAGTGCATGGCTGTGTAAGAACTGATCGCAGGTACTATAATGGCCTGACTGCCATCCTGGCCAGTCTATGAATGAGAATGTTTGGCACATTATGAAGCACAAAATCTGAAAATGAAGGCCCCATACAACTGTGCAGCTGAACACCTACATAATGGGTGAATTTGGGGAAAATTATGCTTGCTAAACATAACCAACCTGTGTCTTCAGTGTCCAAATGCTTGATAAGTGTTAAGAGAGATGGTGATGTAGCACAGTGGTAAACACAACTTTTTTGGAGTGTGTTGCCGTCATCAGATTTGACCTGAATGTATCTTTGTGGGTGTTCAATGTGATGGCCTAGCATAAAATCTATTTTGTTCCTGCCTTGTGTTCATTGCTGCCAGGATATGATTTGCATCTTTATGACCAGAATTGGACCCTAAATTGGATTAACATGGTCAAAAAATGGATGTATGGATAGACAGTGTTTCATTGACTGGTTTAAAATTAAAAAGTACTTGTTATAGTAATAATGTCACTTTGCATTAAAGCAGCATGCATTCTATAAAATGATCTTGAAACACATATTGCTTATTGTTAAAATAAGAATATTTCTTAAAGTTATCTGTTGCATTTTAAATGCCATCTGATTGGTGAATTCTTGGTAGACTTATCAATGAAAACATTCTTTCTGTTCCAGTGTGACATTTTAATCTCCAAAGCGTATGCATCACCTAAAGAATTTCAGCAACTTGTGTTTTGAAAAACGAGTAGGACTCTATCTAGGTTATGATAAATTTTGATAGTTTCTCTACTGAGAGTAGAACCTCATCCAGACTTTATACCTAAGATTAGTGACTTGAGCTATTACAGACATTCCCCGGCATTGCTTATATTGCATTACATATGATATGTCCAATGTAATTTAACAAAAAAAAAAAAGATTTTTCTCTCAAGATTCCTTTCATTTGAGACAATTGCTTTAGGTGTCCAGCAACCTCACTTTCACGGCAGGGGACCCAGTTGCCTTCAGAGGCACTTTTTAGAAGCCGGAGTAATCAGTCCTAATTGGCTACAATTGTAGTTATGTGCCGCACCTGTACTTTAATTGGTGCATTGTTCGCTTTCCTAGAGAGAACGTGCCTATTACCTAATTTTCCCTTCACATTTTGCAGATGTCCTTTGTACAGAAGGAAACACGGGGGCTGTATTTTCAGAAGTCTGAATCAGCAGTAAAAAAAATGAGCTGCATTTCATGTGTGATAGTTATTTTTTTCCCACAATAAACATATCTGGCCAGTTAACAAATGGGAAATAAAGCAGTACCGAATTAAATATGAAGAGGAAACCTGTCACAAGATGATGAAAACCCAAGGCTTAAGAGAAAACAGAAATAATCTTAAGATAAAGGACAGTGTTACAACCTTTGTCTCACAAGTGAAGCACAAGAAACCACCAAATGTCCAGTGGCTGAGTTTGGGAGACTGGAAAACAGGAGGTAGAAAAATCAGTAAACCCAACCTGCCAGCACTCCTATTTATGCCTTGGATTCAATCATCTATAACACTACTGTGCCAGGGTGCTGTCAAGAGCCTTTGTCTTCAGTCAGACAGGCCCCAGGCTTTTATTAGAGGGAGAATCAGGTATACTGTGGGAGACAGAGCTGAGAAATGTGAAAACAGTGAGGAAGGCAGCATGTCCAAGATTTTTTTATATAAGGTAGTACTGAATAAACCACTAAATAATGGTGTCAAGCAACTAATAAAGTCTGAGTAAGTGTCAATATTTAAGCACAGCCTTATGATAAAGTGTTTTATTTAAGCTCTGATTTTTCATAAAAGGCTAATACTGAAGCTAAAAGTGTTAACAACGTGATTTGAGATGGTAGATTTGTGGGCAAAGAGATAAAAAAGAGCTAAGACAGAATCAGAGTCAGAAGGCAGGCTGGAGGTCAGTACATGGAGAAACAGACTAAGAAACTGATTACCAAAAGTGCAATGCAAAGTGCTGACAAAAGTCACAAAAACAAAACCAAATTGTAAAATTAAAGTTTTATTTAGGATCATCTTTTAGCTGCATCTATTGCTAAAGATAATTGTAAAGTAAAGAATTTGATTGGAAACATCACTTCTGGATAGGATAAGGTGACAACTTAAATATTGTCTCTCCATACATGCATGAAGTGTTCTCTTCTCTGAAAAAATTCTTAGGCTCTTATGCACTTGAAAGTAAATATGCCACATTGAAAAGGAGAACTGTAAGATTTTTATTTACTATAAAAGTGAGTGTGCATAATTGTTTCATCATGACAACATTTTGTCTGCAACCAGGAATACTTATATACATTTGTATAGGTAAAACTATCCACTTCTGTGTTGTTATTTTCAAATTTCTTGCTTGCTTGTTTCCTGATGAGTGCTAAAGATTGGTTAACAGGTGAGTATCACAAATATTAGGCATGCAGAAATAAAAAAAATGATAGCAGAAAAATATTCGTCAGTTTTTCTCTGTTTCAGTAGCAACATGGAGAGCAAAGCAAAGGATGCAGCACCTTGTGCCAGAAATCCTTACAATTCCTGTCTCTAGATGACAAAAAGTAGAGCCTGCAAGTGCTTACTTTGCTCCCTGACTCCTGACAGTCTTCATGGTGACCTGTCCTGTCTATTATAACTAACCTACCTCTAAGATAAAAAAAAAACAAGGAGAATGGAAAAAAGTCTAAAACAAAAACAAAAGCTGCTTAAAACACAATATTCAGAAAAATCTAAAGATCAGAAAAGGTGACAGTCCAAGCATGCCTCAAGGACTGGTTTCATAATGGAGCTAAATAGACCACGGGGGTATTTTTCGCTTATATCATCCGAGATCAGGTGCCTCATCTTGGATAAGTTAATGCCGGTGACACTCATCCGGGATAGGTCGGTTTTTCAAACGCAGCCGCGTAGTAGATTAGTCGAGCTGGATCTAATCATACGAGATGAATGCGCGCGCCCGCGCTGAGTGAAAAGCCCATATATATTGAGTCTAGAAAATATGATCAGCAAGTCTTTGATAGGCTGTAACAAAATGACGATAGAATGGCCGCATTTTTTTTTCACACACGCGGCGCAAGACTTGGAAGGACATGAAGAATGTCAAGATTTAATATGCACAAGGGGTAACACTGCAAAAGCAGCCGAGACCAGAAAAGACGGCTGGCAAAAAATGGCAGACGAATTAAACGCTAAGTACTGTGCATTGTACTTACTGAATGCAGCGTTTCATTTCCTATGTGTCAGATTAATTATTATTTAATATGTCATAATTACAGATCAAACGTGAGCACAAGGAGAACATGGGGGAAGCTCCTCCTCAGAACCAGTGGCAAGATGCAGTGGTCACTTCATTTCAAGTAAAGGATGGTCATTGCATATATTTGTCCTCCATGTGTGCCATAGGTATGTTCCATATAACCCTCTTTTTTGTTGGGTCAGTTGCAGGGAATGTCATATCCCTTGAACCTGTGTCTGACCAACGAGATATTGACGAAGGTCAAATATTTGATGAAGACACTGTGTCTGATTATTCATCAGGAGGAGAGGTACATTTTCCAAATAATGTTTGATCAAACTCCACTCTGATCAGTCCCGTGTGCCCCAATCACATTTGGAAATCCTGGTAATGAGAATGTTAGGCTGATTGTGAGATTCTTCATGGAACTTTGGGTGTTTTAGCCTGTGTATTACCTACCTGCAATGGCATGAAACGCCTCTTTTATATTCTGCACACGCAGGTGTCCAGGAAACACTATGAAAACCTGAAGAAAATATTTCAGAGCCAAACAGACTTTACGAATTGCCTGGCAAACTACACTTTTAGTTAGATTTTCCACATGGCCTACAGTATATAAAAAAGTGCCGCTTGTAAAAAACCTCAAAACAATGCCTACTGTCTGTGTGGTTGTGAGAGCCTGACTTCACCTAGTTTGACTTCGAATATAAGGTGCTAATAAATCTTTGAGGTACAATATTCCCCCTCTGCTAAAGCGGTATCTTTCGAAAAGAATTTCCTCTGGGAGCAATAAAGGATTTTGCCAATCGCGCAAAACCCTCTCTATATGAAATTCTCTTCTTATAATTTGCGCACCGATATCAATTGGTCGCTCATTCATGAACAGCGAAGCCATGACTGGATGACTTCCACGCACCGTCACTGATCATGTGTGTAAACTAATCCTTGTTTACGTAGAACATACCTGCTCCGAGCAGGTTTGCGGATTAGGATGTGTTGCTATGACAACACTTCCAGCAAGAGTTTCGAAAAACCGACAGATCCAGGATCAGGCCAGATCATCAACAATTACATCCGGCTAAACGACTAATCCACGTACGAAAAATACCCCCCACATGGCCATGCCCAACCTGCTCCATGACTGAGCATCGTGACTTCCAACAACAACCACATGGCCACTCTAACTTCATCTCATGACCACATGGACATTTTAAAAGCTTGAAAAAGTTTTAGCTTGCCTGGCCAATAAGGCAAAAAGAGAACTAACCACAACAAATATTTAAAATCACAAAGCATAGCTCAGTAAATTGCAGAATCTGACAGTGGGTAAAGATAAAGTAAAATCAAAAGAACACCTCAGTTTTATTACTAACAATTACAATGCAAAAATAAATATACCTGAAACAAGAAGAATAAAAATGAAGACTCTCTACATTTTTCAAAAATGTCACGTGAGTTCATGGGTGTATCTGAATAACAGTTATAATTCTCCATAACACAAGAGTGGATAAAATTTACAGTATTGTATTTCTTTGGTTAGTGTGAATAGAAAAAGGTTCTTATTATACACATATAAGCTAAAAAAGAAAGTGTTTCCAATCTTGCAAATAAGAAACTATTCTAGGAAGTGCACTTTTCAGCTGTAATGGCCATGATGTCAGGCATTGAAGGAACGATCCACAGTGAATCTTTTCGAATAGTTAAACTTTAGATTAGTTAGATATTGCACACACATATAAAGGATCTTTTAGTTTCCTCAATTCGATTTTTTGTGAAAGAAAAGCAGTGAGAATATGAATGAGAAAGTTACAAATCAGAAAATCAAAGCCCAAACAGTAGCTTTTGTTTAATGGAAGACTCATTTCATTTAGAGAAACACAATGCTTTAATATATACAGTACATCTGCTATACTGTGATATTATGTAACTGCCCAAATATGAAAATGTACACAAAAATACAAGAAACAAAAAATACTGTAAATACAAATGTATATAATTTTTTTATAGGTATACTGTCCAAATTTTTTATTCAGCGGTTTGACAAGTATTTGATTTTGTTCTGAATTTGAATTATTGTTACTTTTATCATTTTTAGTATTGTGTAATGTTTTTCAGTGTGTGTTAGTCACATAAGCACAGCTCATACATAAAATTAGTGCTCCCATACAAGAGGCTGATCTATCCCATCTTTGATGTAAACATTTAATTTAGAAAGCTATAAGCTACTCTAAATTGTGATGTTCGTGAGAAATGTAAATGATTAACTTAATGAAGTAGAAGTTCATCATAAACAAAAATAGTTTCATAAAATATTTGAAATATTAAAATGCGTGCATCAATTTAAATGTTTAAAGTGTACTTATTCACGATTGTAATTGAAAAAAAATAACATCATATTTGCAATTGCCAACCTTGAAATTATCAAAATGATACACTAGATGCTTATGTTTGAAATATGTTATTCTTAACCTCCTGGAAGTGGCGCTTAGAAGGCTAGAACCACCGGTAAAGAATCAAATATCAGAAATCTGGTCATATTCATGATGAGCAGCTTCGACATAACATAAAATGACACTTCACATGCCTATTATTACCAGTCCCCATTTTTTTGAAGTTTTATGAAAAGGAGTAATAGTAATCCCTATTAGTAATGTATCCCATTAATCACCAACACGAACGGAGACGAAATCATTGACCATAAAAATAAAATGCACACATTTAGAGACCACTATAAATCCTTATATTCTACTGAGTTCAAAGAAGATAACACACAATCTAATGCATTTCTGAATAAATTACAGTTACCACAAATAGATACTTTTAGTGCGGAGGAACTGGATAAACCTCTGGCGCTATCAGAATTACTAGATGCTATAAAGTCACTTCAAGGCGGGAAAGTAGCAGGCCTTGATGGCAACCCTGCAGAATTTTATAAGAAATTCTCCACTCGACTAGCTCCCCTCCTATTAGCAACATTTACAGAAGCTAGAGACAATCAAATTCTACCTCAAACTTTTCACCAAGCATTAATCACCGTCTTCCCTAAACAAAATAAGGACTTATTACATTGTGCATGATACAGACCAATTTCACTTCTGAATAATGATGTTAAGATACTCTCAAAAATCATAGCTGGAAGGATGGAGAAAGTGCTGCCTTCGGTAATATCACAAGATCAAACTGGATTTATTAAGGGTTGACACTTATCCTCCAATCTTTGACGCCTGTTTAATGTAATATACTCACCAACAAAGTCAAACACCCCAGAAATATTATTATCATTGGATGCAGAAAAAGCATTTGACATGATTGAATGGAAATACCTTTTCACTACATTAGAGAAATTTGGGTTTGGCCCAAACATTTGTGCATGGATCAAACTACTGTATACCAATCCAGAAGCTTCAGTTTGTATTAACAACATTTGTTCAGACTACTTTAAATTAGAACGTGGTACCAGACCAATATGCCCCTTGTCACCACTGCTATTTGCAATCGCCATTGAACCACTGGCGGTTCACTGTCGAAATGCTGATCAGATAAATGGCATTATCAGAGAAGGACTTGAACAGAAAATTTCTCTATATGCACATGATATGGTACTGTATATATCAGACCCACAAAATTCTGTGCCTGCAGTCTTAACAGTACTTACAGAATTTCAAAAGATCTTTGGTCTCAGAATTAATTTGAATAAAAGTGTACTCTTTCCAGTGAATTCTCAGGCACACAATATTAGATTGGACACCTTCCCTTTTATCATTGCAGATCAGTTTAGATACCTAGGGGTAAACATCACAAGTAAACACAAAGCTCTTTATCAACAAAATGTTGCCGTCTTTATGGAAAAAATTAAGCAAGACTTGTATAGATGGTCAACCCTTCATCTCACTCTAGCTGGAAGAATTAACGTTGTTAAGATGAATATTCTTCCTAAGCTTCTTTTTTTATTTCAAAACATTCGAATATACATCAATAAATCATTTTTTAAGCAATTAGATTCAACAATAACCTAATTTATTTGGAACTCAAAACATCCACGTATCAAAAGAGTGACCCTAAAAAAGACCTAAGGCAGAAGGTGGCATGGCTCTACCTAACTTTCAGTTTTATTACTGGGCAGCAAACATACAAGCTATAAAAACCTGGACACAAATAGATGAACATACACAGGCCTGGTCCGCAATAGAAGTAAAATCCTGCAGTACTTCTTTATATCCCCTGCTTTGTGCCCCAATAAATGCAAGGTATCGGCAATATACTAATAACCCAATTGTGCTTCACTCACTCAGAATATGGAACCAATGTAGAAAGCATTTTAAGATGGAGAAACTTTTATCTGTGGCACCTCTGCAAGAGAACCACCTCTTTCAACCCTTGCAAACATATGCAGTTTTTAATATCTGTAAAAGATTTGGGATTAAATTGCTCAAAGATCTTTATATAGACAACATCTTTGCATCCTAGGAACAATTACATTCCAAATTTTACTTTCCAGCTACAGATTTCTTTCACTATCTTCAAATTAGGAACTTTGTGAAACAGAATCTGCCCGATTTTCCTCATCTTGCACCCTCGTCCACGCTGGAAAAAATATTGCTCAATTTCAAGGACTTAGACACCATCTCTGCAATATATCAAATTATTTTACAGTCCCTCCCATTCAAAGATCCAAGAGGACAATGGGAAAAAGATCTCTTAATCAATATATCAAAAAAGGAGTGGAAAACAGCAATGCAGAGACTTCACTCGAGCTCCATATGTGCAAAGCATAAAATTATTCAACTCAAAATTATATATCGAGCACATCTGTCCCGCCTAAAACTGTCCAAAATGTTTCCAGGGCAAGATCCAACCTGCGAACACTGCAATCAAGTCCCAGTGTCACTGGGTCACATGTTCTGGGCCTGCACCAAATTAACATCATTTTGGACCAAAATTTTTAAGTGCCTTTCAGACAGTCTTGGTGTCACAATCCCTCCTAACCCATTAACAACTGTGTTTGGTGTTCTTCCAGATGGGTTTAAAGTGGAGAAGGGCAAACAAACTGTGATTGCAATCACTACACTTTTGGCACGCACTTATTTTGCTAAACTGGAAGAATCCTAACGCTCCTCTTTTAAGTCAGTGGGTAACGATGTTTTATACTATTTGAAATTGGAAAAAATCAAATATGCAGTTAGAGGTTCGGTACAGAATTTTTTTAAAACCTGGCAGGATATAATCAATAAAATTTTAGAATAAGCTCTTAAAGAACCGAGGAAGCAATTATCTCTGTATCTCTTTTTCCTCTCCATTCATCTCTACTGGCCTGTTAAACTCATCAATTTAGGTATGTCTACAAGCCTTAAGTTTTACTCTGCTGGCCATGCTCTCTCTCTCGGGGGGTGGGGGTTGACTTGTTTTTTTTTTTTTTTATCCTATTATTTGCAAAAATTGATTGATTTGTATGAATGATTACAATACAATTAATATAAAAAAAATTAAAAAAAAGTAATGTATCCCATTAGGGGGTGAATCCCTGGGGTCAGTTGATGTTGCATGCTCAAATTCAAGCCTGTTTGATCCTTTTTGCAGAAGTCACTTATTGGATTATTCTTACATGTTGTAAGGTTCATGAAGTTTTTCTTTGCCACTAAAATAGAGGTTTCTTTGCTTTGTGTAGCCACTCTTCTGTAGTTAACTTGAGATATTCATCATTGGTACAGTGCATCTTACAGAAGCAGCCCTTCAGATTAGGAGACAAATGGCAGTAATATGGAGACAGGTTCGGAGAATAGTGTAGGTGTAGCATTAGAACATTGAAACAATTTTGATGAGAACAGGTCATTCAGCCAAAAAAGCTTGTTCATCCTGTTCTTTTAGATTGTCCAAAATAACATTAAGTAGAGATTTGAAGGTCCCTAAAGTCCTACTCTACACCGCACTATTTACTAATTTATTGTACATGTCTATGATTCTTTTGTGTGAAGAAAACCTTATTTGTGCCAAATCTGCCCTTAACAAGTTTCCAGTCATGTCCCTGTGTTCCTGTTGAAGGGGTTATTTTAGTAGCACATGATCGACTTTAGTAATTCCTTTTATAATTATAAAAAATTTGATTATATCACCTCTTAATCTCTATTTGCTTA
The DNA here is from genome assembly GCF_900747795.2 of Erpetoichthys calabaricus. Classification (NCBI taxonomy): domain Eukaryota; kingdom Metazoa; phylum Chordata; class Cladistia; order Polypteriformes; family Polypteridae; genus Erpetoichthys; species Erpetoichthys calabaricus. Next base: position 161,084,054 of record NC_041400.2, read on the forward strand.
AACTGAAAAGGTTTAACACCTTCAATCTTTCCTCACAGCTCATATATTTCAGTCCCAGAATCACGTTAGTTCCTCTCTTCTCAAATTTTTCAAGTACGGTTATATCTTTTTTGTAATTTGTAGATAAAAACTGTACGCAGTTCTCCAAAATGAGGCCTTACTGGTGTGTTAAATAACTACCATACTCCAAGAATTGTGCTATATAACCCAATATTCTATTAGCTTTATTGATTGTATCTGTACCCTGTTTTTATGAAGATGGTGATGAGTCCACTATAACTCCTAGATCCTTCTCAAAAGGTTTACTTTCAAGTTTCAGACTTCCCTTTATGCATTCAAATCTAACTTTCTGCCTCCTACATATAATACTTTGCATTTACTTACATTAAATTTCATCTGCCACAAATCTGTCCAATGTGTACCTTTTCCATGTCTATCTGTAACAATTTAGCTGATTCTAAATTATCTGCCCTACCATGAGGTTTGGTATCATCTGCTAACATAGCCTGCTTTTTGATTATATTCTTGTCTAGATTATCTATCCATATTAAAATAAGCAGTGGCCCCAGCACTAATCAATAAGGGACACCACTTTTAACATCATTTAATTCTAAAAATCTTTCCCCCACCATAAACATTTGCTTCCTGTGTTTGAGCCAATTTTGCATCCATCTACACACATATTAGGTTATTGTCATGAAGCAGAAAGGAAATGGTTGGCCGCTTTCCTTGCTGTATATTCCTGATTGACTGCTGGAAACAACAATGCATATTATCATAATATTAATCAGTTATTTAATCAATATAACCACACCCTCAGCATTCTAAAAACTTGTGCACATGGTCTTGCTAACATGGATTTGGACTCAAAATGCTTTGGTGTTGGAGAATCACCATGCTTCCATTGTTTCGATTATTGTTTGACTCTGGGTCAAAAGTGATGAATCTGAATTTCAATCACGGTTATGAAAAGCTCTTCAAATTTCTCTTAGTCTAAGTTGTTTTGTTCAAAATTCTGTTTGGAAGATTTGATGAAGTGGTGCTTCACCCCACATGCTCATTTCACCATGAGTCTTCTTCAAGAAACATCCTGCAATGAATGAATTCTTTAGCAGATCTGTTGACAGTGGTCCACCTAGTACTGTATATGCCAGTTGTTTCTCAAAGTGGGGTCCATAATGCTTGGCAAGGGGGTCTGCAAAAAGCTATTAAAATTTGGTAAGTAATTTGTAAATATGACATATACTTGGTGTACTACCCAACTGATTAGTCTCTTCTCTTTTATTCTTCATTTTGCATATTCTAAAAAATCACAATGAGGCATCACATCACAATTCAAAAAGTAATGTTCTTTATTCAACAAACCAAAGAAGATTTACACAATGTACAAACTTTCCAGACAGGACAGCTGTGTGTACATGTGGCTTCATCAACATATCCCATAAGCACTGTTTTCAGCCAATCAAAACCCGACTAGCTGTCACCCTGCATTGCTGTGTCAGCTTTTAAAGGAGAATACAATAATCTAGAAAACCTTAACACACATTTTAACACACGCTAAGGCCCCCTGCACCAAGCATGAGCGTAAGCACACAAACTTCTATTTGTGCCAGTCACTCCCATAATGTTCTGAGCCAATAAAACGAGGGTGAAGCCTTGCATCCCTCATTTTGTATATATTGTTAATTATATGAGCATCAATCACTTATGACTCTGCTTTGCTCAGTCACACTGAAGCTAGTTGGTTAGAGAAAAAGGAGAAAAAGAAAATAAACCTTTTAAGTAACTAATAGATTCCTGGGTCAAATGTCTACATCTTCAAGTGAAAATAAGCCAGCTTCATATAAAAAGGGAAATATTGCAATAAAATATAGTTTGGCTTTGTGAGTCCTCATTCTTATAACCGACAGCTATCAAGACAAAGTACAAGGCACATTTATATGTGGAGGATGATCACTGCCAGAATTCAGAAATTATGCACTCAGAAACAAGCGCACCTATCCCATTAATTTATGAGGTACAAGATCATTGAAAGTATATGCAAAAAATGTGGCTTAGCACAGCTCTAAATCTTAAACTTTATTCAGACCAGGCACCCCTTAGAAGTGATAAAAAAATTAATTAAAGGGAAACGCCAAACAAATCATTTACTGTCACAAAATGCATAGAACTTTTGAAAGTAAAACACCTCTTCGTATTGTTTAGATTTACAACTGTGCTAAGCCACATCTTGTACCTGGTAAATTAATGGGATAGGTGCACTTGTTTCTGACCCCTGGTATATACAGTTTGTATATATTGTAAAAGGGTGACAAAAGAAACAAAAAGAGTGTTGGGGCTCCAGTGAGTGGCCTTGTTTAATGTCCAGAATGATTATTCAAGACAGAGAAAAAATAAGGGTATGTCAATTGATGTGAGGTTTAGCTCTCCAGAGAGTTCCTTTCTTCATGAGTGACAAGTCCAGAGAGACAAAGACTTCCTGGGTCATGTGGTTTAAATAAAGAGGCGGAAGTGTGATTGTTACTCCTGACAGAAGTGATATTGCTGTTCCACCGGATTGTTCTTTTGTCCATTTTAAAGCAAACGAAAATCAGGTCAGGTTAGTAGCAGTGTCACATCCAAATCCTTCCCCGTAACATTAGACGACAGGGTCCTTTTTGAGACAGGCTTCCAAGCTTGCATGCCCACCAATATACACATACAAATTTTTATGTATGCAGTATTTTAATTTATGTACAGTATATTTCCATTTTTTCCATTGCTATTATGATGTACCATATGTATCAGTATTTTTCATGGATTAAGTAGGTTGAGTACTAATTTCCTTAAAGCACCTTAATTCTTCATTGTATGGCTAATATCCCACTAATAGTTTTGAATTTACTAGACTGCTTTTCTTACATAGTATGGAAATCTATCTAGCAGTGATGTGAGGAAGTTTTTAAGCAGACATGATTGCTCTTGAATTTACCAATTTGAAAAAACAGCAGATGTACTAATAAAGGCTGTGACCTATCTAAAATAAAAATGGAAGAAAAACATCAGAAAAAATAGTGTTAGTTCAACAGTTCTTAATTTTAGAAGTTATTCTTGCTTATGTTGGAAATAATTTTGCATGGCTACAAAATGTAAAAATATTCATAGATGCTAATTGTATATATGGAATATAAAATATGAAAATGAACACCTGGCTGTCATACTTTTGTGACATAACCTGGCTTTGCATTATAACAGAGTATCGAGCCACTAATAATTTGTTTTCTGAATTATAAGCATATAATATTTATAGAAAAAGCAGGAAAGCCAACATTTATTCACAGTCTTTTTTCATGATTTATATATGGTAGTCAGCGCTTATCCATATGCATTGAACAGTCTGAAATTATAGAATATCATTCTTGCTGAGAGCACAGTGGCATATAATGAGGTGTTTACCCTAGTGTATTGTTTTATTCAGTATGAAGAAATAAAACTGATTCATTATGTGCAACACCTTTTCTTTATAAATCTTGTCTTTCTTTAATTGAATCATGCTAGCTTGCGCATACAGTATGTGAGTGTGCAGACTTGTGAGCTCATAACTGATGGAGGATTCATTAATCAATCACACCTTTTAGTGGTGGTCAGATTGATTATTGCAGCTTCTGACTTTAAAGCCTTCATGTCGGCAGCTCAGGCAGACAAATCATTGATTTTCCGACATGTTTCTATTGTTTGAATTAAAGTATGCAATTTTGCAATCCAGCTTTAATGTGTTGGTCTTGTTTTGCCAGGGAGAACAAAAAAGATGCCTCTAATATAGAATATTATGAAAGATCATTCTTGATTGTGGATTTGTTTCTTTTGCATTCTTTTCCTTTCTAAAATTTTTCTTTTAAAAGATTATTTGTTACAAAGCCTTCTAAAAATAACTATAACAAAGCTGGAAAAAACTTTTAAATTGCACTTAATCCTTAGGAATGGTTCAATCCATCTGATCCAGGCAAAAACACCTTTTGATAAATGAAATCGTTAATACATGGCATACACTCAGCTGGGAGAAGGGAAGGGATGTGGAGTTTGGGTTACAATGTCATTTTGAAAACCACAACTTCACTGGCGTGCCATTTTTTTCCTTTTAACTAGCAACCCCAAAGGAGCCTGATGCCCTTCATCCTCTGAAATCTTGGTTTATTATTATTATTATTATTATTATTTATAACTAGAGTTCAGAAAATTAATGTTTTGGTAATACAGTGGACACAATATCAGGAGCTTAGTCTTTGTCTTTTTTTTTCCTGCAGCAAGTACAAAAAGAAAAGCAAAAATGTGAGGGCTTATAGGAAGAAGTAGGCACTTCTTTTCCTTCTGATAATCTGTATTGCTTTCTACATTAAAATAATTTTAGATTAAATGGTGGCATGGTGGTGCAGTGGTTAGTGCTGCTGCATCATGGATCCCATCTCTTTGGTTTGATTCACATGATTGGTTGTTGACAGTTTCAAATGTACACATTCTCCATAGACCCTTGTGGGTTTTTCTTTCAGGTGTTTCTGCTTTCCTCTCACATCTCCAAGACATGCGTGTTCAGTAGTTTCTAAATCTAAATTATCCTAATAAGATTGTGAATACTATATGTGAGTGTGTCCTGATATGGACTGGTCTGCCCAGAGTTTTTTCTCACCTTGTGTCCAGAACCTCTGAGATCCTATGACCCTGAATTAGATTAAGTAAGTTTGAGAATGTGTGTATGTAGGCTACATTTTAAGTTTAAATATTTATTTTATCTGTAATGATCTGGAACAATATTTAAATTCTGTGTAAAAGACGTTTTTGTCAAAACCCTGCATTTTACAGCTCTGAATTTTATTTGAAAATTTCAGTTTCCCTCTCTCTTTCTAACAAGAATGGATATAAAATGTAACAAGCTGATATTCTTCCCATCGTATGTATTTTAAATAACAGACCACTTTATTCTCTCTGAGCCAATTTATCTCCTACTTCACTTTCTGTATGATTTAATCGTTCCGTTTCCTTGGTGAAACTACATGTTTCTGTTTTGGTGCCTTCCCCAGCCTAAAATGAGTAGAATTTCACATTCACAAAACACTGCAACAACTGTATAGCTTAGAATCTCATGGGTCACTGACATGGAATGAAATGACTGACTGTTGGGATCCTCCCACTTAATTGATGTTCTTGATAACTGAATGCTGAATAACCAAAGCTGTACTGTAATTTAAGAACATGAAAAAATAAAATATGTTTCTTCTCTGTTAGGAGGCTCAAATGTTCATTTTAATTTTCTAAAATGTAAAAATTGTAACTATAAAAAATGTACTGTTATATACACATTTTAAATACTAATGTTTATAATATATACTATAAAACATATCTGCATACTGTGTATATACAGTTTGAAAATATTCAAATCCCTTCACTTTCTGCACAATTTATTACATCATTTTTAAATGGATAAATTTGACATTTTTGCACCCAATAACCCATAATGACAAAGTGAAAACATGTTTTCATAAAGATTTACAAATTTATTGAAATGAAAAACTAAAATCTCTCATTCATATACATACTGTACTCAGATCTTTAATTCGGTACTTTGGCACAATTATAGCTTCATGTCTTCTTGGGTAACCTTCTAGAAGCTTTACACACCTGGATTATGGCAGTTTATCCCATTCTTCCTTTTAGATACTCTCCAGTTCTGTTATATTGGATGGGAGGTGTCTGTAAACTGCCTTCTTCAGGTCCCTCCACAGATGTTCTATGGGCTTTGGCTGGGCCACTCAAGAACAGTCAGATGCTGGTTCCAACGTCATTCCCATGCTGTCTTGGCTGTATGCTTTTGGCCATTGTCATGCTGAAAAATGAACCATTGTGTCAGTCTGAGGCAGCATACACTCTGAAGCAGGTTTTCTTCTAGGACCTGTCTGTATTTGTATGCTTTTATCCTTCTCTCAGTTCTGACCAGTCTCCCTGTCCCTACCACAGAGAAGCACCCCCATATCATGGTGCAGCCACCACCATGCTTCATCATAGGGATGGTATCAGGAAGGTGATGAGCGGTGCCTGGTCTTTGCCAAAAAAATTATTAGGGTTCTGCCCAAAGAGTTTAGTCATCAGGTGGAGGAAATCCTTTTATTCATACTCTCAGAGTCCTTTATATGTCATTTGGCAAACTCCAAGTTGGAATTGGCCATCTCTAATACAGACACCTGATTTATGGAGTGCTGCTGAGATGGTCATCCTTGTGTCAGTTTCTTCCATTTTGGCAGAGGATACTTGATGCTCTGTTAGAGTGACCATTGGGTTGTTGATCACCACCTTGAAGAAAGTCCCTTCTTATCCAGTTTAGCCTGATGGTGGTTCCAATATTCTACAATTTCACAATTATACTGAGGCCAGTGTGCTCCTGGGAACACTCAAAGGTTTAGAAATGGTTTTATCCCCTTGCCCTGATCTATGCCTTACTACAATTGTATCGCTGATGTCTGGAGAGAGGCACTTGTACTTCATGGCCTGGTTTTTATTCTGACGTGCACTGTGAAATACCTTATTTACATAGGTGGGTGCCTTTCTAAACAATATCCAGTCAATTAAATTTTGACTCCAATTTTGACGTTTTCACATCTGAAGGATAATTAAAGGAAACGTGATATACCTTACCACATTTTGGACTGCCACAGCAAAGGATTTTATTTTAATACTAATACTTCAACTTCAGCACTTTCCGGGCTGTGATGCATTTCTGATAAATGAATGAGAATGATTGATAATATTCAGGCAGCACTTTTTTTCATGAAGTGGATATGTCTAGATGTGTCACACAATGGAGCAAATGAAAGTGATTATTTACAGTGCATGGACAGAGCATGCGGAAAGAAACGACATATATGGAAAATAACAGAAATGAAAAAGCAACAGAGAGCCTGGCTTGTTCCAAAAGGAGGAAAGTAGTCAAAGAAAACCAAGCTTTAAAAAATGAACTTACAGACCAATATACTGTAAGTTCATTATTCCTGAAGGAAGTTCAAAACCAGTTTGTCGCATGTGTTCCAAAACCTTGAAGATAATAAAAAATAGCAATGTGAAGTACCACTATAAGACAAAACATGGATTGTTTGAGCAAACATATCCATAGCAGTCTGAGATGAGGGCATGTAAACTAACCAAACGGAGAGCCCAGGGTGACAAATCCACCAAAGTCCTCTCACATGCATTTACAGTCCAACAGCATGCAAATTAATTTTCACTAAATGTGGATTGTGGGGCAACATAAAAAATATTTATGATGGGACAGTTGTAAAGGAGTGCTTGAATGCTGTTATTCAGACTTTACTTGAGGGTAAGAAAAAGACAACTTGTGTGAAAAATCAAGCAGATCCCAATGTCAGCTTCAACAACAACAAAAAAAACTGAAATATTAATAGAGGATGTACTGGCATAACTTGATGTAGCTATTCAGAGTGCAGCATGCATTCTATTGATGAATATGGTATTGATGAACTAACAGATGTAACTGATGCCCAATGAATGTGATAGGCCAACTTTTATTTTTTATTGAAGACATTTATTTATTTGTCATACAAGTTGTTTGATTGAAAAATAGCTGTATTCCATCCAAATAGAAGGCCATTCAAGGTGAAAGTGTCCAAGTGTTTAAAGTACTTACTGAAAATTGACAATAAATATTGTTGAAATGCTTTGAAAATTGTATATATATATATATTTTTGTTAGACATACAGTGGTCTACATACTGTATGTCGGGATCGGAATCATAGCACACACATGAGGTTCGGACTATTGGTGGGAGAAAATGTTTGTGACCAGAGCTCTTTCAATTTTAATTCAATACCCCTGCTGTAGAAGCTACGCATCTTTGTTTAAACATTGCTTACAATATTTTTTTCTTAATATTAATATTTTTATGCATATTTGTTAGATTTTTCTTATTTCATACACATTGAGATCCTCATTTATTAAACAGTTTTCTTTTCTTGTACAATTTGACAAACCGCTCAGATCCAAGTCTCTCTGCTGCACTCTGCCCTGCCCCAGCTCCTTTTGTCTCTCCTCTCATCACCTTCTCCAATAAGAAATTCTTTTGAGAAACTGAACTTATGTTAAGACACAAAATAGAGTGAGACTAAAATTTTGTGGTTTGGTCAATCCTTTAATCCCTTGTGATTTCTAAATTTATCTTTCTTATGTTTAACAGCAGTTTCACAGAATAAATTCCCTGTAGGCAAAATAAAGCTAAACTAAAGGGGGAGCAGAAAAAGGGGCACAGCCTCTAACTAGAAGTCTTACAGCTGTGTCTTGTTTAACCTCAGTGGAGGAACATCATCAGAATATTAGCACCATGGCAGGCATATCATGTAAAAGGGGTGCCTGAGTATCCTTGGTTAAAGTAGCATGATACTACAGGTAAAGAAAATGGTTACAGACAATCATGAAGATTAGTTCAATTATTTTTATACAGTAAAAAAAAGAAAGACCTTAGAATAATTGCTTCCAAAATCCCATTGATTTGCATGTAAGGCTAATTGGAAATACTAAATTTGCTAGTATGAGGCTCAGTACTGTGATCAACTGCCATCCTGCCAGTGGTTATTGCCTGCCATGTGCATAATGTTGCAGGGATGGGCTCTGACTTCTCACAGCCCTATACTAGCTAATATACTCTAAAAACTGTCAAAATTAATATATGTGTTTTGTTGTTGTCTGATATTTTTATTTCACAATTCTGATATTTTTATTTCACAATTAAATACAGTGTTATCATATTAACTGTTGATCTGTGCTTACTGCCTTGAGCCTAGACTACTGCAGATAAATCTAAAGGTATGACTTGAAATTTCAATATTCTTATAAATGTCACATCCAGTTAATAGCCCAGCACACCATACACTAATTGCAAATACAGAATGGTTAAAAATAGTCAACATGATCTGCAAATGAAATATAGAACTCAATGTTGAAGCACTAACAATGTGTATAATGAAATGTGCAGATATGTGTGATCTAACTGAAGCATCTGTGGAATGAGCTATTAGGAGTAGAGATGCACCAACTATTGATTTGCAGGATGTATGAGACACAGTGGTGTTTTAAAGGCTGAGAGCCCTGTGCTGCACTTTTAACACCATAATGGCAAATTCTGGCTGTTCAGAGGGCAAATGGAAGAATATCTATTACTAGATAAGTGTACCTAACAATATTTTTACTCACAAATCTGTGTATACTGTATCTGGTAAATTAGTTTTAGCAATATGGCATTTCTCCAAGTGAAGTAATTTAGCATCCAAAATACATAAAAAATGTGGCATTTATCTTTGGTTTAATTACTCTTGAGAAGTTTAGAAAGAAGTAGTAGCTCTGAGGCTAGGGATCTGCACCGGCAATTGGAAATTTGCCAGTTCATTTCGCGTAAATGCCAGAAGTCACTTTACTCTGATGGGCCCTTGAGCAAGGCCCTTACCATGCAATTTCTTCATCCTGGGTATGATGTTAATCTGCATCCAGCCCTGCAAGTACTGTAGGTCCTCCAACTTACAGGGAAAATGTTGGGGTTGGTGGCAGGATTGCACTCCAGCCACCATAAAAAACCTGACACTGTTTCAGTGTGGTGCAGAGGTGTCAGCCGCTGCACTCGGACCCCAGTCCAGGTGGTTTGTCGTGTGCTGGGTGCAGCACCATACTATCAGCTCATGCTCCCAGCCTCTCTCTCTTCTCAGCCTCCTATTACAGGTTCCATTTGTATTAGTCACAAAGGTGCTTACTCACTTGTCCAGCTCCCAAATACCATATCCTTGTAGTCTTTCTCTCCCCTTGTGTCATTCTCTGCCCTTTTGTCTATTGTCTCTATGTCTGCCTCTCTATATTGCCCTACATCCCTGAGCTAATGAAGCTTTAAAACCAATATCAGGATTACTTATAGAGTCTTCTTCTTCTTTCGGCTGATCCCGTTAGGGGTTGCCACATCGGGTCATCATGTTCCATAACTTCCTGTCCTCTAAATCTTGCTCTGTTACACCCATTACCTGCATGTCCTCTCTCACCACAACCATAAACCTTCTCTTAGGCCTTCCTCTTTTCCTCTTGCCTGGCAGCTCTATCCTTAGCATCCTTTTCCTAATATACCCAGCATCTCCCCTCTGCAAATGTCCAAACCAATGCAATCTCGCCTCGCTGACTTTGTCTCCCAACCGTCCAACTTTAGTTGACCCTCTAATGTCCTCATATCTAATCCTGTACATCCTCGTCACACCCAGTGCAATCTTAGCATCTGTAACTCTGCCACCTCTACCTCTGGCTTCTGCTTTCTGGTCAGTGCCACCGTCTCCAACCCATATAACATATCTGGTCTCACTACCGTCCTGTAGACCTTCCCTTTTACTCTTGCTGATTACCCATCTGTCACAAATTACTCCTGACACTCTTCTCCACCCATTCCACCCTGCCTGCACTCTCTTTTTCAACTCTCTTCCACAATCCCAGTTACTCCCTACTGTTGATCCCAAGTATTTAAACTCATCCACCTTCGCCAACTCTACTCCTCTTCAATTACTTCCAAAATCAGAGCTCATCCTCTGTGGCTTCAGGGACACCATACTTGAGTGTCCATAGTCATCCTTGCTTAAGGGCTGTCAAGCCACTCTTTCACATAAAGGTATAATAAGGCTTCATCTGAGTGTCTTTGCAAACTCACTGTTATAATGGCAATATTCTTCTGCTATGTACTGCCACCTTACTGAAAACCCAATTTCACCCCTACCCAAGTCAACTTTTAGCCACTGGAGTCACGTTTGAACCATAATCTGGAGTCAAGTGTCAGAAGCAGGCTCTTGGACTATAGAAATATTAAGCTAGAACATAAGGTAGAGCAAGTGGCCCCCTGTGTCCCTACACAATTAAATCTTATGTTTCTCTTAAATACCTGAACCTGAAAGGCAGCCTCTTTTCTGCCTGCTTTCTTTAAGGATCTACTAAATCTCTTTCTGATCCCATTATGTGTCCCGCTAGGGGCTGGATGAAAAAGTAAAGCCCTGCTTCAAATCTCACTCTTAAAAGGACTGGACAGCTCCAGCTTTCGTCGATAAAAATCCAAGAGGTATTACCATCATTGATGGCTTACAGCCACAGTCATACCAGCATTGCCTTCTATTCCTTTTTTAAAGCACAACCCATTTGCTTTAGTGTCCTATTGGAATCTTCTCAGTTTCTTTCTCAAACACTCATGTGCAAAGTCCATCTCAAGAAGGTTTTCTGTGTCACTCGTACCTGCCCTTTGTCACTGTGGTGATACTCATGCCCATGGTTGTAGTTCACTATATACAGTGTGTGTGTATATATACAGTATATACAAGCCCAACTTGTTGATGTTTCAACAATACAACAGATGAAGATAGTTGGAAGTATATGATCCTGAAATTAACCTGAAGTGAAAGGCTAAATAAGACAACATTTTATTAATTAAGAAAAAAATTCAGTCTGTGGCATAAGTTTAAAGCTTCATCAAGTGCACACTTCAAGCAACTACCGCAGGTTGCAAAACTGAATTCCTCATTACACATATGAATGCAATTGAGCAATGTGTTGTAATCACCCGTTTACCATGTTCTCTACAAAGCCAACCATAAGAAGCATACACACTGGAACCATTGGTTTCACACAATGAAGAATCTGAATACTCTTGTAATGGAGTTAAACGGACTTTTCCAGCCTTACTCGGGTGAATTCATACCTTTAGGATGCAAAATTAATGCTGATCATTGTTGAATGATGCCATATAATCAATGTCAGGCAATATTACAGAATTTTATTGTAATTTGGAACAGCAACTGTTTTGAAAGTTTTACTTACAGTATTTTGTACCTTTATCAGTCAACAGATTTTATAATATGGAGGATTCATGGCAGTCCTATTGAGAGTCTTAATAATGACATTTTCAACATTTTCACACCTTTCTCTTTATATAGAGGATAGTATCTGAAAATAATTTAAAAATGTTTTTGGATATAATTGGGGTTCAGTGTTGTTCTCATTAATGTAATTCAAACCTAAGGTTTACGGATTTTAAAAATCTGTAACAAAGCTGAAGCCAGACTGTAGGTAGCTGCCTGAAGTATGAGTGCCTGTCCATCTGATTTAGCAGACACAACACAAACAAACTGCTGAATGATTAGATAAATTACAGAAAATAAAAAAAGCAGGAAAAATACTACAGTGTTGGCTGATTAGATAAATCATAGACAATAAGGCAAGCAAGGAAAATACTAGAGTCAAATGAGCTATTATTATTATTCTATCATCTAAATATGGAAGCATCTGATGTTGCAAAAGAAAAAGAAAAATTAAAGACAGCTAGCATTGTCTAAATATACTTTGATTGCTGCCAATTTTCTATTTGTACTAAAACAAAATTGAAAATATATTCTATGGTTAGGGAAAAAGGCAGGATCAAGCATTTGCACTGCCAAATTATTGGATGACTAGTAAGCTGGGCTAGGTTCGACTTTAGGTTTGTGTGTTTAAATAGGTGTGGGCACACCAGAGATTTACTTTTTTATCAGAACTGTGTTAACTGAAGTTTTTGTTTTAGGCTGTGGTCACATTACCAAGCTGTAGTGAGTCAAATCCAATTTTGTGCCTTTATGTGGCACAGATATGATGTTTTCATGGGTGTGTGGTCACAGAAATCTGATCTTTTCAAATCAGATTTGAGTCAGTTTTATCTGTTGTCCTAGATCAGATATGTATTCCGATTCTATGCTATGCTTCATGAATGAAAACAGTTAGCTAGGAATTCCTTTGTTTTTTTTGCCTGTAAAAATGGGCTGAGTGTGGCTGGCAAAAGGAGAAGATGTACGGCTTTGACGACAGTCATAGTCCTGGCGTGGCTGACTCCTCTCTCATACCCACACATCTCTTGGTGCAGCAGTGTCAACAATAGCTGCAGAAACAGCAAAAGCTCAGCCACCTAGCTTTATTCCGGCTTCTCAACCTTATCATGTACAGCTGACAAACATTTTGTCATGCCTCATAGCAAAATGCAATGCATACACTAGCTACTAGCATGTTTATTTTGTATATTTTAATACCATGCATGAGTCATCAAACAAATATGACATTTTTTGTTGTTGGTGACACAGATGACTTGTGCACAAATGTATCAATGTGCACATGCATGCTGTTTTGGAAGGCAGATGCATTCACATTACAGTTAGGTACAGGTCACTTGTACTTCTGAATGTGAACCGTCAAGATAGGCAGATTCAATCTGAGCAAAAAATCAAAACTGAGCAACAAGACTTATAATGTGAACACAGTCTTTTTTTGATATATACTGACCATAGTGTAATGTTTATTTCTCTTAATAGTCCTAAATTTTGTTCATTTTACCAGATGTCTCCTAATTTCCTTCCAAACCTAAAGTATACAGAGATATTTGGAACTATATTAATATTTATTTAAATAGGTACATGTTCTTAAGAATATAAATGCTGAATTTTTTTTTTTTGCTTTATTATCACTGTTAAACATCTGAATATCTGTTTAAGCACTATGAAGCATAACCGTGGAGAAAAGTAATATAAACATTGTCACTTCAGAGCCCCAGATCCCTGGACTTTCTCGAGATAATCTGGTTTTGTGTTTGTGAATCCATGGGTATGACTGCTCTGTATTGATACTGTGGCCAGGGTTGGTTTCCGTCTTGCACCTGGTGTTAAATTAGATTAAGATGGTTCCATGGTAGATACATGAATGTTATAGCCATTGTGTGGGATTGGCAAACTCATATTTAAAGCCCGTAGATGTTATCTACTTTTTGTTTTGATAGAATGCTCCAATGAAGTCAGTTCATTTCCTGCCTTGTGTTGGAGTAGCCCAAGTTAATAAGACCATCTGCCATCTCTCTTCTCTTCTTCCAACTTGTATTGTGTGTTGCACCTCTCTCCCCGGTCTGCATGATCATCATTCACTTTTGATCCTCTACTTCTTTTGTAGAGCATTTTGTGTGGGATTGGTGCAGGTGGACACAGTGGGGGATTATTTTACTACCTATTTGATTATTAATTTTTTAATCATAATGAATTCATGGTTGTTGTTTTCTTGTTTAAACTCAGTGAAAATTTGATTACAAAAAAATATTACATGAACATGGATTTGACTAATACATAATCTGTTCCTTGATTTTTTAATGTCTTAAAAAACTGCTCTTCACATATACATGGATGTGACATAAAGAAAGGAAGAGAGTCATTAAAATCAGAAATCTGTTCTATCTGTTTGATTTGACTGGACAAACTTGTTCAAGGAAACAAGACCAGAATTACAAGAGGGGGAGAAATGGAGTGTTCAGCTGCTGCACTGACTTTTATAGGTCAACAGCCATTGAGAATGTTGGCTGAACAGGCACAGAAGACCAATGGTGTGAGCGGTATCCAAAATGCCCCCATAAAACAAAACAGTATAATAAGGCTATAGCCACTGCTAAAGCAGAGCTCAAATTTAAAACAATGGCCACTTGAAGAGGTATAAGTGGATGGACAAGAACAAATATAACAAAGGAAAAAAGCTGTGAATGTTGATTCTAGAATTTCCACTCAATCCAAGGTTCTAGTTCCTAATCTGAAATACAAAAAATGAGAAGACAACAGAACAAATACGATTTAGTTAAGATAAGCTTTCAGGGGGCATAAGGAGGCGGCGAAAGGTAAAGCATATAAGGGTTCTACACACTGAATAGGCAAGTTTTGAATCATATAGAATTTCACGAAACTGACATTAAAATGTGTTTTTTACATGCTACTTTACAGTTTTGCAGCAGAAACTCACTAAAAGGTTTTTGATGTTGTAAAGTTTTTTGACTGGAAAACAAGGACTACTTCTCCCTAAAACTTTGTTCATTAAGGCGCTATATAAATAAAATGTATTATTATTTTTTATTATTATTACTCCATGTTTACCTGTGTTCTTTTCTGCACCTTCATAATACATGTAATCCGTACCACACTGGAAAAATCAATTCTATTTATGCCTTTTGTTTACATCATCAAGGAGGAGTGCAGTATGTTTCTTAAAAGATTGACATGCTGCATATTTTTCACACAGAGACACACTAAAATGCACTATCATGCACATTACTGTGTTTTCTCTCCATATGAAAACACAGTACATGGATATTTACTACTTTCAAAACCCACTGTTACTTAGCAACAAGTTTGTCCTATTTGAGGATATGTACACTTCAGGTATTTTTTATTTTTTGCTCCAGATCTTTATTTAAATACTAAATTACAGTCATACTCATACAGAATTAAAGCATGAAAACTAAATGCATTTCTTCTTGTGTAAACGGTACAAAATTCACTGGAAATGAAACACAATTTATTTCACAATTGTTTTTGCAAAGCGAAACACTAAGTTACACTGCAAATTCACTTTCGCACAAATCCTTTTGCTCATCACTAACGACAAGCTACCAAAACAAAAAGGAAAACAAAATAGTTCTGCCAAAGATTGAAGATGATAGGCCAAAAGGCAAAGGAATGGGATTAGGAGATCAGGGAAATTTAGCGAATTATAACATAAATCAATAAATAGGCAAAAGCCAAACCTAAAAACTGCATTCAGAAGTAAAATTGCCCAAGAAACCAGTTTTCTCTTGCCGATGACTCTTTCATTTATGAAACAAAACTCATATGATATTCAAAACATTAAAGTAGAAGGCAGCCTTGATATCATGCAGTGCTATAGGAATGAATGCTCTGAATTACAATGCTGGTGAAAAAATATACATAAACAAAAAGGAATAAAACAAAGACTGCTAAAATAATACAAAAGACAGTTAAATCAGGTAAAGATGTTTTTTCTTCTTACAATTTCTTCCATCAAAAGCTCAAGAAAGCACCAGCAAGCTAGCATGAAAAATCTTTAACCACTAGTACATTCAAAAGTGGTGTGCTGAGACACACTAGCAGGGGTGTTATTGCCTATAGCTTTAAGACTTGTAATTATTACTAGCCAGTTATGACAGATTTATTGGCATAGAGACAAATTTTTGGATTCTCTATTGTGAATGTAATTTTAAATTAATAGCTCTCAGACCTGCAGTTTTTAAAATTGATTTCTCTTTTTTTATTTTTGATTTGCTTCTATGTTGATACTGAAACAAATTAATTATACTTCACATCCATATTACTAACCGAGAATAAACTAGATATGGACGCAGGTACACGGCGATGGGACCATGAGATGTACTGCACAGGCGCACGTCTCATACACCGCAAGTCAAGTCTTATCCACCACGAACGAAGGAGTCACGGCCCAAGAACGAAAGAGCTCAACTAACGTGAATGAGAAATGAAGCAACAACGCGCCCATAGCTAACGACTAATGACACAGCCACACACAAAAGAAGATTCTGTGCTGCACCCCAGAGTCAACCGTGAGAGGCTACGGAGGCCCCACAGGTCCACAAAGATAATACGGAAGGCACAGGCATCACCACCATAATGTGAGTGGCACTACTGCGGAGTGAAGGCGCAGGCGTCACCGCCATATTGTGAGTGGCACTACTGCGGAGTGAAGTTAGGAATAATGTGCTGTTTGGGATTGTACAAACCGCTGAACGCTTTACACCAAATTCAAACACAGTACAGCTCAACAATACAAACACAAGCCCGCCTGGATAAGATCAATGAACGCAAGCGCCTACAACGCGTGTCTGACACTGTGGAAGCAAAGCAGGCACGGGTTCAAAACGAATATCCTCAACTAACGGATATACAAACACGAGCCCGCCTGGATAAAATCAATGAACGCAGGCGCCTACAACGTGTGTCTGAAATGCCGCGGGCAAAGCAGGCATGGCTCCAAAACGAACGAGCTCAGTACGGAAGGCGCGGGAAAGTACGAAAAGCATAGGTGCCCAAAACGCGCTTCTGAACAGGACATGAAGCAACAACGCGCCACGAACTCTCCGTATTAAACGTACGGCATCCTCACACGTCCAAACCATATAGCATATGTGAATCACATTACAGTGATGCATTATTAACGGTACAACCACAGAAAACACTCCGTATTAACAGTAAGTGCAATTATCCATATTACTAACGGTAGGCAACGGATAACTAATGGAGTCACGGTCATGGCTCCAAAACGATCCAGCTCAACTAACGGAGCTACAAAAGCGAGCCCGCATGGATAAAAACAATAGACATGGGCGCCTACAACGCGTGTCTGCAATCGCGGAAGCAAAACTGTCTCGGCTCCAAAACCAAACAGCTCCGCATGAACAAATACAATGTACATAGACGCCTACAATGCGCGTCAGAAACTGCGGAAGCAAAACAGGCACGGGTTCAAAACGAAAGACCACAACTGACGGAGATACAAACACGAGCCCGCCTGGATATAATCAATGAACGCAGGCGCCTACAGCGCGCATCTGAAATGCCACAAGCAATGCAGGCACATATCGCATACATTCATCAATGTTTTTCGGGTTACGCCGACAATAATCTCTTTCAAATCTATTTCGGGTTACCAAAGACCAGTGGTTGGCGAGCGAAGCGAGCAGGGGGCGAAGCCCCCTATTATCTATCTATCTATCTATCTATCTATCTATCTATCTATCTATCTATCTATCTATCTATCTATCTATCTATCTATCTATCTATCTATCTATCGTATATACTCGTATATAAGTCGGGTCTTGAAACCTGAAAAATCGATCATGAAAGCAGACCCCAACTTATACGCCCGTTCAAAACCATGACAATTAAATTATTTTTTTAACATCTTCTTGCCTCCTCCAATCTCGCACCAGTTTCTCAGACACATTGAATTTTGTTGAAGCAGCAAAGTTACCAATTTGTTTCATCACTTCAACAACTTTTAATTTAAAACCAGCTTCATATTTCCTTCTGATCAAACACACCATTGTAGTTAAGGGATTCTCTTACAACAAAGGCATATCAGGGTGTGAGATACAAAAAACACAAAACAGTGCAAACGTTACTTCGGAATAGTTCGGGTATTACCGTGTGGTTATGTAGGCACAATACATAGAAAAAAAGGCAGTGTGCTTGGTGGTTCCTCTCTCAGGTGGGCGTTAGCATATCATAATCACTTGGACCAATAGCGTGTGTTTTCTGCATTCAACTTATTCGTCCAATATTATAAAATACCGGAAATTATACTGTAAAATCAAGCCCCGACTTATCCGTGGGAGAACTTAAACGCGAATATGTCTGTCTATCTATCTATCTATCTATCTATCTATCTATCTATCTATCTATCTATCTATCTATCTATCTATCTATCTATCTATCTATCTACAGGGGTATCTATCTATTTATCTATCTATCTATCTATCTATAGATAGATAGATAGATAGTGTGGACATCAGGGGGCATAGAACTCTCCAATCCCCGGTTTTGTCTTGTTCCCCACAGTACCATAGTTCCTAAGCAAAATACAATACAACACCCTTTTCACTTCTTCTTTTTCTCTTCTATTTCTCTCTCTCTCAGTCTCCACTCCTCCTGGCTGCAAGCTTCATCCACCCTCTCCTCATCTGGCTCCTAGAGTAATGGCGGCTGGCTCCTTTTATACTGTACTCGTAAGTGCTCCACGTGTCCAGTGATCTTATTGCTGCAGCAATTCTGGGTGTTGCGGAAGCCCAACGTAGTAGGGCTGTGCTGGCTCTGTAGCAAACTCCATCTCCCAGGGAATCCGTGGTGTTGTAGCAACCCAGGGGGGCTGCCCTCTAACCTCTCGGGGGAAATAAATCCCTGAAGACACTCTTCCCCTGGCCCATCCATTATACAGACATCCCAGCCGGGCAAGGGCTCCGGCCATCCCCCACAATAGATAGATAGATAGATAGATAGATAGATAGATAGATAGATAGATAGATAGATAGATAGATAGATAGATAGATAGATAGATAGATAGATAGATAGATAGATAGATAGATAGATAGAAATCTGCTGGGAGTACCTTAATACTTTATGTTGTCATTCTTCTTAAATTCAATCCTGCTGTGGAATACAGCCTGTGTGATGATTGCATGTGGAGCTTTTTAGAGGATGGGGTGATAGGTTGGAACTACCCCAGGGATTATTTCACTTCTTCCAGTCTGACATCTTCCAAGGTAAGGAGGAAATAATATCAGACTTCCAGCTCTTGGGTGAAAAAAGACCAATGACTTTCCTTTACAATGGCTTGAGAGTCCACATCAATGACAGGCTAGTAACACAGAGAAACTGTATAAGAAAGGGCCTGGCAGACTCCTTTTTCTTATGAAACTGTGTTCCTTCAGTGTTGGTAGTGACATCCTTTATATATTCTACATCGTCTACAACTTTGTGATAGCCAGTGTGATTTTGTAGTCTGTAGTGTGCTGTTCTGGTAACATCACCTCAAGAGAGGCCCATAGAATAAATAAATTGTTAAAAAAGGCAGGCTCACATATAGGATGCACTGTCCACTTGCTGCACGTAGTAGACAAGGAGAGAAGAAAGACAATACTATTGCCCATTATGATCCAATGCTGCATGCCCTCTATATGACATTTCATTTAGTACTTTCATCCAACATATTGAATATTCAACAGAAGTTTGTCAAGAAATGCTACGGAGGCTCCTTCCTACCTACAGCAATACACCTTTATAATGCCTCACTGTGAATGCTCTTTCATATTTAGCCAACACAGAAGATTTCATCTGTATTTAGAACTCTTGTGTGTATTCAGGGGAGGTTGTTCTTGTTTCTAATAATATTTCCTGTACTTCTGTAAAAAGCTACATTTCCCTCTTGGAATAAACGAAGTATTATCCAGCTATCTCTCTATCTGTCTACCCATTGTGACACATTACAAAAATGGGTCAATTTACTGTATTTGGTATTTTACTCTAGTGCCCTATAATATCAGGGTAGAATTGGGTATAACAATTGACCCTGAAACAGGACACTCATATGTACATAATAGAATATGATGAACTTAAAATAGTAAATCCAATACTCAGATTGACAAAAATTTCATAAACTTATCTGAAGCATCTGAATAAAAATTGCTTATAATTATCCACCACCTAGTACCAGAATACACAGTGTGTTTCTTTTTTTCAGACACTTCATATTTTTTTTCTTGATTTCTTCCATGATAAAGACTGAACACTTTAAATATCTAAACAGCTTAAGTGAAAAGAAAAATTACTTCCTTGAACGGCTAATATATCTTCTTTTCTAGAAAAAAGAGATTTGGAGGTCTTTGAGCGACAGGTAAGCAGTGAAAGCTAAGCTGAGATACCAGGTGAGGGTGTGTATTGTTTGTCTTTTGGCGCCAAGGAGTACTCTGAAAGCTTAAAGATCCTGTAAGTTTCACTCAGGTTAGTGCAGGCTTGCCATTTTTATTCACTCTGTGGAACCCTACAGTAGGCTGAGCAATCAATCAAAATAAAAGCATAGCCATTCTTACATGAGCAATTAGTTAAAAAAAGAAAAAAGAAAGAAAAAAGCACTTTTGTATCATTAAAATTAATTGCTGATTAAACTAAAATGAGAAGAATATGTAATGTAGAACTGTGAATGAAATGGTATGTTTGGAAATAATTTCATAAAGCGTCTCATTAAACTGGACTGATATGAAAATTTAATTTTATAAGGTAGTCTTTTTTCTGCTTAAAAGCATTTCCCTTCTCTCTCAATTAAGCACTCAGAGCATTAATAACTGATATTTCATCCAGTCACAAGGTTGAAAAATGTGTTGCCCTTGTCTGAGGAAAGAAAAACTGTCAAAACTATACAGTTCATTTCACAGTGTGGTAATATTTTCCAGTCTTTAAGCCTACCTTAAATTGTTTGTTGATTTAATGAGATTTTAGCATACCAAAAGAAGCACAGGACGATTAACACTTCCTTGCATTATGACTTGTATAAGGCATCTATAAGACAGCACCCGAAAAACTTGTATTGATTCCTTTTATTTTATTTTAATCTCACAATTTGGAGTGTTATTAGTCAAAGAGATTAAACTGTACTTTAACTTGTACATGCATGAGGTTACAGGTTTTGATGAGAAAATTATCATGTAAAGTGTTTACATAAAACCAAATATTAATAGTAAGCCCATCGATAGGCATACAATGTGTAGCATTGTCTAAGAATTCATTAAAATAAACTGTTAGAATTATCACTTATATCCCCACTGCTGAAAAACTCATACTCTTCCCCAAGTTTCAAATGTGCACACCAAGAAATAAAGTAAAATTATTATATTTTCATATTTATGGTGAACTGTCAATGACTGGACGACTATGGACTTTGACCTGAGAATACAATTATAATTCCTAGCAATGATTAGAACAAACTGTGCAGACTTTTGCCATGTAAATACTCTTTGAAATCAAAAGTTGTGGTTTGTGGGGAGATTAATATACTAGTTCCCTTCAAACTACACAGATCATCTATCTTTCTTCTGGATCAACTTATTTTTTTAAAGTGGCATGGGGTATTATAAACACAGATGCATCTTGTGAAAGGCAGAAACCAACACTGAACATGATGTCTGTAAACCTTATGAATAACGCACAACAATGTCTATTACCTCAAAATATATCACTGCTTCCAACAAGTGTTTTAATTAATTTGTATTTGAACTTTCCAGTTCAGGGTCACTGGAAGCCAGAACCCATTATAGTATCATTGACTGCCAAGCCATCACAGGACATACTCACATGTACTCCAAACTGGGTCAAGTTATATTTACCATATAAACTAATATAAACCTCACTGGGATGTGGGTGAGAGACTGGAGTATCAAGAAAAAATCCCACACAGAGAAATGGAGAACATGTAGACAACACTGTCTATTATGTCCATTACTGCTCCAATAATGATTGCATAAATTAGCTGGATAGATGCAAATATTACAAAAATAGGAAAAGTGCTGTATTCACTAATATTTTTTTAGATTTTGGAAAAGGATGTTAAGGATAGAGCTGCCAGGTAAGAGGAAAAGAGGAAGGCCTAAGAGGAGGTTTATGGATGTGGTGAGAGTGGACATGCAGGGTGGTGGGTGTAACAGAGCAAGATGCATAGGACAGAAAGATATGGAAGAAGATGATCCGCTGTGGCAAACCCTAACAGGAGTAGCCGAAAGAAGAAGAAGAAGAGAGAACACTAATTAAGGATTAGTGGGAGATCATTCTAAGAATGGGTAAAAAATAATCTCATACATTTATGAAGTCATGATGGTTGTCTTTTGAGAAAAGGCACATGGGAACAAGGATTGTGTATAAACTCCACACAGATGGAGAAAAGGCTTAGAAGTGAACCCAAAATTCTGAGGTAAAAGCATCAACTAGGTCATTGTGTCAGAATTTGGATAGATAGATAGATAGATAGATAGATAGATAGATAGATAGATAGATAGATAGATAGATAGATAGATAGATAGATAGATAGATAGATAGATAGATGTTAATTTTAGTATAGTTGGCAGGATCACAAATTTACATAGATACGTAATAAAACACAAAGAAGCTCATAAAGTGCACCCAAAGGCAAACCTCGTAAATTATAAAGAGTGTAAAAAGCACTAAAGAAAATGCATGTGAATGCTAAGTTGACACTAGTCCTGTTGTGTTGGTCGAGTCTTTCCCAAGATGGAGGTGGTTTCAGTTTATGGTGGCTTCTGGGAGGAAAAGGCAGATACAGATGAGCCGACCTCGGAATTGACGTGGAATGTAAATCTTCCTTTCTGCAGAGGGGAAAGAAGAAGAGATACCATTATTGCTTCACACCCTCAGTTGGTCCAGGGTAATATTGTCATCATCTAATCCCATATATTGTTCCCAAAGCGCACGCGTGTGACAATAGATAAATAGATAGAATTCAGCACTGACTCACCATATTGTCTTAGTAAGTCCAACTTTTAAAACCTTTAAAAAGGAACCAAATGAGGAATTTGGACAATATAGCTTTAACCCAAACAAAGAAGCATGCTGGACTATGTGTAATCCTCTCCTTCATGTGTTCTGAAATAATTTAACCATGCAATGAACGTTTGACTTGCAAGTCACTTTGGGTTAAAGTATCAAATAACTAGCTAATAAATAAATAAATGTTATCCATATATACAGTATATATCCTTGAACTTAGTCCCTTTTGTACAGTATATAACACCTTACACAGCAGCCACTATCAAATGGTATTCAAAAAATACTAATATTAAATACATGATGAAGGAACTCCTGGATGGACAGGCAATCCAGCTGGGATGGTTGGTGGTACCTGCAGTTTGGTCCCAATACAATTCATGGGTTGTGGAAGACTGCCTGTTGGGGTTACATTTGTTTCCTCAGTAAGTCTGAATTCCCACAAAGCTTTATGGAAATTGGAGTTGGAGCATGCAGCCCTGCCTGAGACCACTAGGACCGCTGCAGGGTTCTCTTGGAGGGTAGCTTCCCAACCCTCATCTGTCCAACCTAGAAGTTCTTCCAAGGTACACAGTAGCATATACAGGAAGTTCTTCTGGGTCCCACTTTTAAAGAAGCCCTTCCTCTTCAAACAAGTGAGTCAGAATTGGAAGTTTAGTGAGATGAAGTTCACCTGGAGTAGAGACAAAGGAAGGACAGGAAGTAAACAAGCAAAAATAGAAGAGAAAAGTTATTGAATTATGTTTTATTATGCTGTGGTAAAGAAGCTTGTTTAAAAGAAGGAAGAAGATCAACAAGTTAGACAATGTACGCATGGCATAACATTCAGGTGAGTTTGGCAACTGATATGAAAGTTGGAACATTTCACATTTTTATTTACTTTATCCTAGAGTCAGTTATTACATTTTTCTTTGTTAAATAGTTTTGTAACAATGAGTCATTGTCAAAAGTAATAACAATAACAGAATGCAATTACATGTGTTAGTCGAATGGATTTAATACATGCTTTTTAACAGCATTGTACAATGAAGTTAAAAGTGGAGCACAAGTAGGCTTGTGGTGGCTCAATAGCTGTCATACACAGCAGGTTCTAATATTTCTAATGATGTAAAAATGTCATTGATTGATGTGCGTTAGTCGTGTAGGGTCTGTGACTAATTGTTATTCAATTTTCTTAAAAATAACATTTTTGAAAGTATACCCAATAGACTAGAATCCAAAATATTTCTTGTCACACATGTGTGCATGAAGGGGAGCTAAAGGGCTCAAAAGAGGGCAATTCCATGCCGGACCAGGGGGTGGCAAAGTGCACTTACACTTTCTGTCTTTCTTCTGCAGATCAACCATGAGAAATTCCACCTGGGCCCAATGACATCACTTCCAGTTCTGGCCCCAATGACATCAATTCTGGCTTGGGTGACATCACTTCCGTTTCAGGGCCTGATGATGCTACTTCCTCCACCCAGCTTTAAAAATGCCATTTTGTTTGTCATACATCAGTTCTGTTCTGGACTCAACTCTGTAAAGAGATACTGTTGGGTTAGGGTTGTGGTGCAGAAGGACCAAGCACAAACTCTGTTCCAAGTATCGGTACTATTACAAAATAAACACCATAGGAAGAGTGCAAGATGCACTAACAGAATAGTGTCGTTATTGAAGGGGGATGCAGAAAGGGGTTATTATGGTCTTTCGGAGGAGGAGGTCACCTTCCATAACCCCAAAAAGGCAGAAACCTTTGAGAAATGTGGGGGAGTCCCAGACCAGCAGATGAAGCTGTTGCAAGATTGGAGACTTGTCCCTAAGTGGCCAACCCACTCCCAGGCATTCGCTTTATGGGACAGGGCCGGGAGCTGGCTATGGCCAGATGGAAATAACACCCGGCAGGTCATTGAGCAAATTGCCTGTTATTTCCTATTGAATACCCTGCCTGAATATCTCACCCAGCTGGTTTGGGAACACCCTTTTAAAAACATGATTGATCTCATTGAGATCATAGAGGGACATAGGGTGGCTTCACAATCCAGAACAGCAAAACAGTCCCTTTGTCAAACCCGGATGAAATGTGTCCCTACTTCTGAGCCTAACTGTCACCATCAGGAACAAATGCCGAAGTCTGTGGATACGTGAAGGTGTTCTCTGCTTGGCGACAAGGGGAGATACAGAGGGACCGGTGATGGGAGGTATTGTGCACTGGCTAACCCCCTATCTTTGCCTTGTACAGTAGTGGCAATTGTCAATAGGCATAAGGTAACAGCTCTAATGGATTCCAGTAGCAACATCTCCATTGTTGTTCACCAGTTCATGTTGCAGCGACAATGCTTAAAAAGTAAGACCAGACTGACCTACATTCACAAAGAAACCTTCTGGTACAGGTCCGCCTCATGTTTCATTAATTACAACGGATCGCAAAAAAAATTAATAGTAGCGGTCCTCTGAAATCCTCCATTTCTGGTGCTACTGGGGCAAGACTGGTCTAATAGTAAAAGCGGTTTAACACCACCCACTCCTAAACAACTTTTGGGTCAAGTGATGGATGGAGAAAATACGTCCCAAGCTGCCTCCACACCATGTATACAGCCGACTGAGAGAGGAGACGTGGCCACTCAGTGTGACATGGCGATTCCCGGGATGTCACAAGGTGAAACGTCATCACCAGGCATTGTGGCTATGTGGGATGAAACCACACCCATTGAGGTGTGAACCCTCTCTCATGATTTCACTTTCAGTTTAAGCAGACGCTGGCCTCCTTTAAAAGAGAACAACAGAATGACAATTCCCTTAAATTTGCAAAAAATGCAGTAGTTCTGGTTTACGGTCAACACACAATATCTTAAATCTTAAATAATGACCTTATTTATCGGGTAGCAGAGCACGAGGGGAGGTAAGGTAAGACCCAATGGGTCTGGGCTAAGGTGGTGCTTCAACAGGACTAACTGGAACATTTTTGAAAATCCAGACCTGGAACTCTACACCAACAGTGTATTGTGTTACATCAAAACCTGCATTGACACTGTCACAGTGGAGGAATGTATCCATGTCTATCCAAACCAGAAACCCTGGATGACAAGAGAGGTTAAGCAACAACAACATTTATTTATACAGTAATCCCTCCTCGATCGCGGGGGTTGCGTTCCAGAACCCCCCGCGAAAGGTGAAAATCCGCGAAGTAGAATCCATATGTTTATATGGTTATTTTTATATTGTCATGCTTGGGTCACAGATTTGCACAGAAACACAGGAGGTTGTAGAGAGACAGGAACTTTATTCAAACACTGCAAACAAACATTTGTCTCTTTTTCAAAAGTTTAAACTGTGCTCCATGACAAGACAGAGATGACAGTTCCATCTCACAATTAAAAGAATGCAAACATATCTTCCTCTTCAAAGGAGTGCGCATCACGAGCAGAGAATGTCAGAGAGAGAGAGAGAAAAAAGCAAACAATCAAAAAATCAATAGGGCTGTTTGGCTTTTAAGTATGCAAAGCACCGCCGGACAAAGCAGCTGCAAGCAAGAGAGCAATGTGAAGGTAGTCTTTCAGCATTTTTTAGAGGAGCGTCCGTATCCTCTAGGCCAGTGTGTGAACATCCCCTCTGCTCACACCCCCTCCGTCAGGAGCAGAGAATGTCAGAGAGAGTGAGAGAGAGAGAGAAAAATAAATAATCAAAAATCAATACGTGCCGTTCGAGCTTTTAAGTATGCGAAGCACCGTGCGGGAAGCATGTCGCTTGACAAAGCAGCTGCATGGAAGGGAGCAATGTGAAGATAATCTTTCAGCATTTTTAGACGAGCATCCATATCGTCTAGGGGTGCGAACAGCCCCCCTGCTCACACCCCCTCCATCAGGACCAGAGAATGTCAGAGCAAGAGAGAGAGAGAGAGAAAAGAAAACAATCAAAAATCAATACGTGCTGTTTGATCTATTAAGTATGCGAAGCACCGTGTGGGAAGCATATCGCTTGACAAAGAAGCCACATGTAAGCCCAGCAAGGAAGGGAGCAATGTGAAGGTAATCTTTCAGCATTTTTTGAGGAGCGGCCATATCCTCTAGGGGTGCGAACGGCCCCCATGCTCACAATATATTTGAGAAGTTTTATTTAATACGTAATACGCGCTCTGGTTGGGTAGCTTCTCAGCCATCTGCCAACAGCGTCCCTTGTATGAAATCAACTGGGCAAACCAACTGAGGAAGCATGTACCAGAAATTAAGACCCATTGTCCACAGAAATCCTCAAACCAGCAAAAAATCCACGATATATATTTAAATATGCTTACATATAAAATCCGCGATGGAGTGAAGCCGCGAAAGTCGAAGCACGATATAGCGAGGGATTACCGTATAGCACATTTTCATACAAATAATGTGGCTGAAAGTGCTTTACATGATGAAGAAAAGAAAAAAAAGACCAAGTAAGAATTAAAATAAGACAACACTAATTAACATAGAGTAAGAGTATGGTCCGATGGCCAGGGGGGAAAGAAAAACTTAAAAAACTCCAGACGGCTGGAGAGAAAAAACTAAAATCTACAGGGGTTCCAGACCATGAGACCGCCCAGCCCCCTCTGGGCATTCTACCTAACATAAATGAAACAGTCCTCTTTGTATTTAGGGTTCCCACTGGAAGGTCTTAATGATGATGGTCATGCAGACTTCTGGCTTTTAATCCATCAATGTAGGAACATCATGGTTCTTTGAAGTGGCTGCTAAAGGAAAGGAACACTGCCTTTAGGTGCGGTGACAAGGCTCTCTACAGCATGACACGGTCCAGCCTGAAGAGAGGCATCAGAAAAGCTAAGAGGGACTACAGGAAAATGATTGAGGAGCACCTGGACAGTAATAACAGCAGGCAGGTTTGGCAGGGAGTCTAGCACTTCACCAACTACTGGACCAGTCATGGAGCTGCTGAAGGTGATGCCTCAATGGCAGAGGAGCTGAACCACTTCTTTGGTCACTTTGATGTGGAACTAACAGAGGCAGCTGTTACACACACAGCAGCAGCTCACAACAACATCACCTCCTCCCTTAGGGTGGAGGAACATGAGGTGAGACGCTCGCTCCAGGCTGTCAATCCTTGGAAGGCAGTAGGTCCCGGCGGTGTCCTTGGAGGTGTGCTGAGGAGCTGTGCAGAACAGCTTGTTGGGGTCTTTACAAAAATCTTTAACCTGTCACTGTCCCAGGCCTCAGTTCCTCCCTGTCTGAAATCCTCCATCTTACTCCCTTTACCAAAAAAATCATGTTGATGAAATGTTTTGAGAGACTGGTCCAGGGTCATATCATGTCCTTCATCCCTCCGACCTTTGATGCACACCAATTTGTTTACAGGGCTAACAGGTCTACTGAGGACGCCGCTACTGCTGCTGTCCATGCTACCCTGTCCCATCTGGAGCACCAGGGGTGCTACACACGTCTCCTCTTTATTGATTTTAGCTCTGCTTTTAATATCATCATCCCATACAGATTTTTGTGCAAGTTGCTAGCCCTGGGACTCCTGTATTTCAACTGTGTATGAATTAAAGACTTCCTGACAGACCGCACACAAAGGGTTAGGGTGGGCCCTCACAACTCCTCAGACATCAGCATCAGCACCGGCTCTCCTCAGGGCTGTGTGCTGAGCCCCCTGCTCTTCACGCTGTACACACATGACTGCACCCCAACCCACCACAGCAACACCATTGTCAAATTTGCAGACAACGCCACTGTGGTAGGGCTCATCTCTGGGGAGGATGAGTCTGCCAACAGGGACGAAGTGGAGCGGCTGACAACATGGTACACTGACAACAACCTGCTCCTGAACACAATTAAGACCAAGGAGCTTGTTGTGGACTGCAGGAAAAAGAAAACGGACACCAAACCACTTTACATCAGAGGGGACTGTGTGAAGAGGGTGTCAGACTTCCGCTTCCTCATAGTCCACATCATGAAAAACCTGTCCTGGGGTGTGAACACTGCTGAGCTGGCGAAGAATTTCCCCTTGGGATTAGAGAGAAAAGCCAAGCAAAATGACACCTTTTATTGGCTAACTAAAAAGATTACAATATGCAAGCTTATGAGGCAACTCAGGCCCCTTCTTCAGGCAAGAAGTATCTATCTATCTATCTAGAAGGCTCAGCAGAGACTTTATTTCCCAAGAATCCTCAGGAAAAATAACATCCCCCAAAAACTGCTGGTGTCCTTCTATCGCTGCTCTATCAAGAGTATCCTGTGCTACTGCCTCTGCGTGTGGTTTTCCAGCTGCACAACAGCGCAGAGGAAAGCACTTCAGCAGATCGTAAAGACTGCCCAGCAGATCATCGACTGTTCTTTACCCTCTCTGGATGAACTGCACAGCTCTCGCTGCCTCAGGAAACCGGAAAACATCTTGAAAGACTCCTCACACCCTGCTCATGACATGTTCCAACTGTTCCATCAGTCAAAAGATATAGGAGCATCAAAACAAAGACAAATAGACTGAATAACTGTTTCTACCCTGTTGCTATTAGGGCACTGAATTCCACCTAAGCACCTCCAATGCAGCAGTGCAATAGATGACATCTTGTGCAATAGTGTTCATGTGCAATTAAGGTCTTATGTTGAATAGTTTGTGTTCTACCTATTTCTTCTTATCCTTTCTTATCCTTTTGTAATTATATTTATTTATATTTTGACACCGTAGGGACTGCACTTAATTTCATTGTATTCGCATGGGAGGCAGCTAAAGGGCTTGAAAGAGGATAATTCCATGCTGGACCAGAGGGTGGCAGAGTGCACTGACCCTTTCTCTCTTTCTTCCGCAGACCAACCACAGGAAATTCTGCCTGGGCCCGATGACATCATTTCCGGTACTGGAGCCAATGACATCACTTCTGGTTTCAGGTCCGATGATGTCACCTCTTGTACATGACTTTAAAAAAAGCAATGGCTTAAGCCACTGATGCCTTCCACTTCCCAACGCCACTTTTCATTTCTAAAACAATCTGAGGATTATTTAAATTAGGGCAATTCACCTTTCCTGTATTATTAATTAGTTGAAACATGATTTAGTGGCTGCTTGATAATGTAGGTCCTTTATAATAATAATCTGCAAATAATAGATCGATTGTTCAATCAATTCAGGACTATATATGCTTACATAATGGCTTTCCCCTTCCATTTGTTTCCAGAGAAGTGACTTTTTTTGTACTTCATTAGTTAACTTACCTAAAGCTGCAGCAGAAGGGTGCTGCTGTGTGAGGTGTTTGTGCACTTGTGGTCTGCCTAGTGTCTGTCTCACTTTCATTGGGCATCCAAGCATCTGTCAGATGAGTATAAGAGGAAAATATACAAAATATACAAGTTCAAGCAACTACTTTCAAGGTCATTTTGAAACAGTAAACTAATTCGTAGTTGAAGTCACACCGAATATTTCTCTGTTATACGATGGACAAGTTCACAAATTCGCCCATGCTTTTCAATAATAAATTTTTAATTTTTGAAGCTTTGTACAGCACAATCTGTTTAAAATATCGCAACAAAAACTGAACTGTCTCGACAAATTTATTTAAAGAATGAGTGTGCCACATCTTAACAAAATTGGTGGGGGGAGGTTGGTTCATGCAGACCGACAAACAAACAGACATGGGTTTTCACAATAGGTGCTTTATGCATTATATGAGGACATGCCTAATAAAAGGCTTGTTTGAACCTGGGACTGTGTATAGCATAACTGTGACTGGGATTTAGGAATCTAAGACTTCCTAACAGGACACCATATATACTATATACAGTATATATACTGTATATAATGCAAAACAAGACCAAAACAGTAAATCATGACAATGATGTAGTAAGATATCACTGTATGTTTTAATTTTCTGTAGATTGGGGATTCCACATAGTAATTTTCCTTGCTAAGCAGAACTTATTTTCAATTCCAAAAGTTCAAAGTTCACCGTGGTACTTTATCGGCATTCTTGTAATTGAGAACAACTATTGTTCGTGGTTTCTCCAAGGATTACTGACAGCATTGTGCTCAGGCTTGGATTAAACACACTACAGAAGGACTGAGTAGATATTTAGTGTGTTTGTGCAATGAACTGACAACTATAGGGATTATAAAAGAAAAAGGATGCACTTTGAAGAGGGCCAGACAGGGTTTATCAAAATGACACCAATTTAAACACTTTTAAATTATAATCCCAGGTATAACTAATGTATGAAAGATCACTGCAGATTACTGTTCATCTTGTTTTTGCAAGTTCTAAATACCACTGCTAAGAGGTCATCTGAATAACTAAGGTGAATTAGCAAGGTTACTGCCCCTCCTATTACCTACCACATCGGGGGACTAAAGAAGGCACATGATGAATGACAAAAAAAGAACAACTAGGTCTGAAAACTGACCACGTTTAGAGACATGACAGCCTGGAGGAGTAATCTGACACATTGGCTCAAGTCACCTGAAGTGTTACAGCCAGGACTATACAGGAAAATCACTTGAATAGAATCGCCTTGTAAGGTGAATGGCTGGAAGGTATTTGCCTTCAATGCATAACAAGCTGTTGTCATGCTCCATGTAATCTTTCATGAAAATGAGATGGTTCTCCAGACTGCCATGCTGCCTCCAGGGACACAGCTATTTTTGTGACTCTTTTGGACCATCATTTAGCTGTAATGTCATGTTCTTTGCTTTATACAGTCATTGCATTTA
This sequence comes from Erpetoichthys calabaricus, assembly GCF_900747795.2. NCBI lineage: Eukaryota > Metazoa > Chordata > Cladistia > Polypteriformes > Polypteridae > Erpetoichthys > Erpetoichthys calabaricus. The sequence continues at coordinate 161,115,671 of NC_041400.2, forward strand.
TATTTTTACATATTCATATATTTTAATCTCTCTGTTTTATAATAGTTTAATAGTTTAAGGAAAAGATTTTTCAAATTCAAAATATTTTGATGTACATGTAATTTAGAATCCCAATCCCAATTTAGAATCTCAACAGCCACTGCCTGTGTGGAACTGGCACAGGTTCTTCATGTCTGTATGGGCTGTTCTCTGGGTACTCTGGTTTCCATCCCAAAAACAATCATGTTAGGCTATTTTCTGACTTTAAATTTGTCTTTTATGGGGTTTGTATGTGATTGGGCCTTACAATGAGACCCCATGCTGCCACTATACTGATCTGGATAACATGGGTTTGAGTATGTAATGTAATGTTATGTGTAATTAAGTTAAATCTGATGCATTATTAAAGCAAGGAACAGCTGTGTTTATTTATTTATGTACTTCAACATTCTGTCTCTAATATTTATGTATATTACAAAATCGAATCCTTCAATGATTTATATTGCAGTGTAATTTTTTTGTTACCTTTCCAAAATGTATGCAATGTGTAGTTACTCTAGAATGTAATTTATGAATAAATATAATAAAAGTGAACAAAGTGGTAGCAACAAGGCACAAAGCAGGCTCACTATTGGTGTTTCTTATTTTTAGTTCAACTATATTTGCATAAACAAGGTAGTAATTATTAGGAGTAATATTCATTTCAGTGTGGCAAGGTTGTTTAACAGTCACTTCATAGTGTTTGAACCCCACTTCCATTTCCAGCTGTGTTCACTTTGCATGGCCTCCCTGGGTCATTTGCGCTGTACCTAAGATAGTGCTACTATACTAGCAGCAGGTGAAGGCCAGACTACATAGTAAGGTACTAAGAGGTCTAAGTTCTGTCTCATTGAACAGCAGAAAACAAGACCAGTCCCAAGTTTACCTAATCCGCAGCTAGTCTTGTTTTGTCTTTGTGCTTCTCCTTGGCTTGCTCAGCTGACCATCTCATTCCCAGTTAACGACAGCATGCCAGCAATTAATTAAATCAATCTAACAATTACCAAAACATATAAAATATCTATTCAGACGCAGGACAATATTCGTAAATATTGTGTCACTGCAGCTCAGAGTACACTAGCAAAGATATCTCCATGACACTCCAAAGGAACACAATATGGAAGAAGCTCCTCCAATGGAGTGCAAGTGCTTAGACCCATATCAAGAAACTTTAAGCATCTTTCAATGCGCACTTTCCGAACCAGTGGCCATGCAATTTCTTAATTAGAGACACTGACTGTGTGTCTTTTTACTGAAGATTAATCATTAAATGTATGTTGAACTGTGTTTTTCTACTTTTTGTATTATACAATATAACTATTTCCAAATATTCCTTATCTTTCTCCATGGCATTGAGTTAAATATGATAAAATGGTGCCCTCTCGAGAGTGTGATGCTATACTTCATTGCAAATATAAAATATGTTTTCCATAATCTTTAATAACATGTAAGTACTTTTTCACGTCTGTAGTAGTCTCTGTGATGCATGCAGAATTAATTTTGAAACGTTACCTGCCATACTGGGTCTGTTTAACCTGATCAGGCGATGGTCTATGTTAGTACATAAGTTTGCTCCCCTTTTCTGGCTTCCAGAAGCACACTGCCTCTTCACTTAGTTAATCTCAATCCGCTGCAGCGAAGTCCACAGCTCTAGAGCATACTACAACAGTGCTAAACCTAAAGTTAGTCTTGTTACAATAAACACGTATGAAGATCAGATCAGCAAGGGATCATCCTGAGCTCATAGCACACAGCAACTGGAAGTTTTGCTTATGTAGGTTTTCTCCAGAAACTTAACTTTCCTCAATATGTGGTTAGATTGGTAATAAACTCTGAACAACCCTAAGATGAGTTTGTATACATGTATGCCCTGTGCTCTGATGAAGCAACACAGAAAAGAGAAACATGGTGTGAGGCCTTGTCTGCTTAGAACAGGCCTCACCCTTGGCAGCCTGACCTCCCAACTTCACAGGCAGGCCTTGGGCCTGACTAGGCCCCAAAAGGGGAGCAGGTTTTTAAAGTTCATATTACTTTAAATGTCCTAAAATATATTAAAATGCTTCTCAATGGAAAGGAAAACCGTAAAAACTACATGTGGCTTGAGAAACAAGTCTACAAAGAATCTTTAGAAAAGGAGAATTTATTTATATAAATAAAAAAAGGACAGAAATGGCAAAAATTACAATTACATTAGACACATGAAAAATAACTCTATGAAATTGAAAGAGAAGGTATAAAATTCAAAATAAACGTAAGCCAGGGAACTCACCCTAGCTAAAACATAATATCCTATAAATATACCTCAAAATATGTGAATATATCTATTAATTTAATTTAACATTGTAATAGAGTTATGGTTTATTCTTGGTTTGAGTCACCAAGGAACATTTTATGGTTGGTTAATTTCTTTGTGGTTATTTTGAATGAGTTTTATTGTATTTAACTCACTGTTAATGTGACAGGGTTTAAAGGTCAGCTCTGGCAGCCATGTTTTACACAAGTGTGTGGATAACTTTGTGTGTGGTTTACTTTCTCTTTTGTTTTTATCTCCAAAGATATGGTTATGGGTGGAGTGGTGGCTCTGAGGTTAAGGATCTGTGCTGGTATCCCGAAGGTTGCTGGTTGGAATCCCCGTCACTCCCAAAAAGAGATCCTACTCTGCTGGGCCCTTGAGCAAGGCCCTTAACCTTCAATTGCTCCAGGGGTGCTGTACAATGGCTGACCCTGCGCCCTGACCCCAAGGGGTATGCGAAAACGAACAAATTCCTAATACAAGAAATTGTATAAGGCGAAACAAAAAAAAAGACCTTGACGTCTGAATTATGTTATGGATTTGACGCTTAATTTTTTTCACCTTTGGTTCTGATCCTTGCTAGTTATTGACTATGAATTTTCCCTGTCTATTTCCTAATCCTTTTCTCCTTTCTCAGCTCAAATTCAGTTTAGCATAACATACATATAGTAATTTAAATATATATATGTATATATATTAAGATTATGTTTGAAATGTAAGGAAACATATTTCCCTTTATATATTGGCCAGACCCAAACAGATCATTTACAGCTTAACTTTTTTAAGTGGAAAAATGCTAAACACCATCTTCCCAGTGATACCAAGTTATTTGGAGCTGCTTTCTATAACTCAATAAAAGTAGTTCAGGCAGGCACCCCCTCCAGCATGCATACGCTCTAAATTATACTGTAGCTTTACTACTTACATGTACTCAGTTAAATATATTTTTGTAATTTGTGTGATTTGGTTTAGAAATATGTCAATATCAGAAACACCTAGGAGATATCTTATGGGTGATATTTTAATGCTAGATAATATATCTTTAAATATATGTAACTTACAGAAATATAGGTATCTTGAAATATAAACTCTAAAATGTATTGCACAATATATTATATCTAGAAATGTTGGCATATTTTAAAATATATTTTAACAGTTTTCTACTCTTGAAATATAAACTCTAAAATATATTGTACAGTATATTATATCAAGGAATTTACTGTATATTTAAAAATATATATTAATAGTTTTCTACAGTACAGTATATTATTCCCAGTACTGTATTTTCAAATATATTAAGAAATATATTTTTTCATTTTGGAAATATATTAAAATATAAAGAAACGGCAATAATTTACCTATTTCATAATACATATCTATATTCTGCAAGTTACTCTAACATATTTAACCTTGAAGTATTTTATATCATATATATTCATATAAGTAGTAATATATTTGTTATACTGTAAATATACTTTACATGTATTTCAATTTCATAAGGGAAGGGGAAATGCTGACACACTCTCAAATAATTACACAAGCAGTTGTTATTTTATATAGAATCTTTCATAACTGGGTAGCACATCAGTAAGTCCCACTACTTTACGGCTGCAAAAAAGACAGGGTTCAAATCTAGTCACTGTTTGTATCGAAACTGCACATTTATCTTTGACCATATTGTTTTTTGATCTGAGTGCACAAGTTTTCTACCCACATTAGGTGACTCTAAATTTTGAGTAAATTTAGTAAATCTTTTGAGTGGGTGTCTAGTGAGCCTGCACTACGATGGAATGGTGCCCTGTCTAGAGCTTGTTACTATTCTGAGCCCAAAATTGTCAAAGTAAACATCCATGTCTTTTGATAAGATTATGCAGGTTCATGAGGTGGGGGGGTGGACAGTATATTTTACATGTGCTTTAGAAACCACACATAAAAATGTTTACTTCTTCATAATTACATTTGCTAAACAAATAAAATACAGTATGTATTAATGAAGTTAATCTAATAATGTCTTCCATTTTCAAGGAGGAGAATGATAGAACTAACTAACTAAACAGAGATATTGGCAACACAGTAGTTAATTCTGCTGCCTAAAGGTCTTGCCAGTGTTGGCGCACAATTTTTTTTCCAGGTATTGTGGTCTGCTCTTAGATCACAAAGTTCTGCATGTTAGGTTATTTGGCAACTTTAAATTGATTCAATATAATTAAGTGTGTATGTCCTTTGATGGATTGAAGCCTCATTCAGGGTTGGTTCATGCCTAGTGCCCCATGCTCCTGCAATAATCTTTGACCCTTCACTACCCTGCAATTGGTTCAGAAAATAAAAGGTGGAATCTTTCACAGTACATTTTTTTTGTAAACCTTTAATGGAAAAAATATATAAACAAGTTGCTGCTTATTTGAATTTGTAGTAGTGTGTGGTGCAATGCTTAGAATTACACCTTGTTATGTACAGCATTCCTGGTTCAAATCCACACCTGTTTTGTTTTTTTTTTTGTATGAACTTTACATGCTGTCCTCATGACTGCATTCGGTTTTCCTCCCATATATGTGAAAGACCTGTCACTATAAGGATAATTGGTAATTTAAATTAAGATATCCTTCAGTTGTGTGTTTAACTGTGGCTTGTGACAAGCTGCACTCTGTTTCTGGGCTGTTTTCAACTTTAATAATAATAATAATAATTCATTACATTTATATAGCGCTTTTCTCAGTACTCAAAGCGCTATCCACACAGGGAGGAACCGGGAAGTGAACCCACAATCTTCCACAGTCTCCTTACTGCAAAGCAGCAGCACTACCACTGCGCCACCTGTGAGGACTTTGTACCCAGTGCCTCTGATGTGGCCTTCAGTTCTCTATGATCCTGAATTAGATTTAACAGGTTTGAAAATGTTATGTTAATGTCATTCTGGAAATTGCATTGGAATAATTAAAACCAATACCAGAGTGCCTAATTTCACAAGAGCAAAAAATAGTTATTTTACTTTCACAATATGTGTAGCAGTAGGAGTTTGCTTTTTCTATAGCTTATTACAGTGGCATTATTAGAAATGAGATACATCACCTTTTTCCTCAACAAAGGCTTCATTGTTCACCTCTGTTTATGAATTTTGTCATTCAAAATACAGCCTGAAACAGTACTTTAAATAGAATGCATATATTTTTCATAATTATTCTTTCTATAACAATTAAACCCTGGAAAATGGATTTAAATGCTGAAAGTATTTCCATTTATGTCTCAGCATAAATAAAGTCATCTCTAGTAATATTATTAGCAGGCCAGAATTGTGTCTGCCTACAGTTATATTTTATTAAAGCCTCATGGCTGAGTCCAGCTTAAACAGAAAATAAGAGGGTTACTTTAAAAATGTAACAAAATGAACAAAGTACAGGTTTCCACTGATATGAAAATGTAATTACATTCAGCAATCCAGGGGAAGATTATTTTTAGACATCATGCCTGTCGACTAATAGCACTGCTTTTAGGCTATTCATTAAACGTAATATGTATTGCCATATTGTTAGTGATGCACAGGAATGGGAACACATGAAAAGACTCCAGAATTAATATTAAAATACTATATAGTTTATAATATACACTGTAAAGAGTTCATACATGCAGACATGTTTTTTTCTCACTAACCTAACTTTATTGAAAATGAAATACTTACAGAATATTTAGATGGAGTATTACAGTATATTGTTAACCTAAAACAAGAACTTTTTAATTTTACCTTGTGTAGGTGTTGAGATTTGTGGACTGGCATTCCAAACAAGAAGGAGGGTGGTCCTTTACCTAGACAGGAGGCCATAAGGGAAGGATCTGGATGGACAGGCATCTCATCCGGGTTGGTTTCTGGTACCTTTCCTGGTCTGGAAAAGGTATTGGAAGAACAGGGAAGGACTGTCTATTAGGGTCATGTACTGTAATTCCTCAATATGCCAGGTGGCATATTCCCAATTTGTACACCCACAGGGCATCTTGGGAGCTGTGGTCCTGATGGATAGCCTTGTTGAGGTACTTGGGGCCCACTAAAAAGGGGCTGTGGGGAGAGGTCTCCCATACTTTAAAGGACGTTCCACCTGACCCGGAAGTACTTCTTGGGTGTAATCATGTGACATCAGAAATCCTCCTGGGTCTGGCATAAAAGAAGCTTCTCAACCTGATCCAAGCGAGTCTGAGTTTGGAGAGGAGTAGGACAATTCTAGCCTGGGAATTAGAAGGACAGGAAGTATATCGTGTTATTAAGAAGAAGTCTGTAAAGGTACTCTCTGTGAATAAAAACCCTTGTAATTTTAACCCATGACTTAGGTATTGGAATTGTGCTGGGTGTTTGGGACTCAATTTTACCACTTCTTGGTCACATTTGCTATCCTTAAATAATACCGAGAGCTATAGTACAATTTTATATAATTTGTTTTTTTATTTGATTTACAGAATTGTTAATTGATTAGCTCAGGTTCACACAGTCAGGTATTGAACCAGCAACATTGTAAATTATAGTTGCCTTAGCCACTAGACCGTAATGCTTTGCTTCATTCAAACAACAAAGCAGACAGGTTTCTAGATGATGTGACTGCAAAAGTGCACTCTGCAAACCCAGAAAAAAGCCCATTCAATATTCGTTTAAATCCAACCAAACTAGTGGTGTTTTAAAAATATGTTTGGGGTTTTAGTGGTGTTTAAAAAATATGGCATCAATCAATCAGACATATATAAGACAAATGGAAAAAAGTGCTTGCCACTGAAAAATAAAACAGGAAGAATTTGTTTAACAACCTTGGGTAGCATACCAGTTCATTGCTGAACATTTTCACAAACACCTCAATTTAAAGCTATAAGTTAATCTATATAATAAACATTTTGGAGAAAATTTCAGTACTTGTGTTGTGATCTTGAATTCTGAACATGGCAAAACAGTCTGAAGCATCCAAAGAATAGTCATAAAGCAGGCCAGGACATTCACTGGCCAGTCCAGAGGAGGGTAAACCTTGTCCAGCTTGTTCAACAACTACTCCTTGATGGCTTCTGGCCTAGTAGGCCCCAAAATGGGGAAACTGGCTTTAGACTTCAACAACATTTTAAAAGTCTCATAAATATCAAAATGCCTCACAAGAGTGAGAAAATGGTAAACATTCTATCCTATCAAAGACAACAAAGATTCTTTATAAATGATAAAATGACTTTTATTCTTAAATTTGAAAAATAAACAATAAAATGCTCAAATGTGTGAAAATGGAGTTGCCTTAAAGGCAATCCACAAAGAACAAGACCCAAAACACAGTCTGTAATCATAAAGTACAAATCAGAGCAGAAAATAATCAGAAAACCAGAAACTCAAAATACAAAAAACAATGAGTTCAGATCTCCAAACAACTTCAGTGCAGCACTGCCTGAGCTTCCTCTTTTCTAAGCCTTGATTGGACAGATGGAGGTCTCAGGAGTGGTGATATAATCACAGAGGTAAACAGCTTGTCTTGCAGCATTTGGCACATTGTAGGAAACAACCCTGAATAGGATGCCAGTTCAACATAAGGCACATTTGTAAACACTGTGACATTCCCTCATATGTGGTTAGCCTAGTGTCACCAACTAAGCTAAACTGCTTGTCTTTATGGTTTTGAAGGAACATGCAATACCCAGTGAAATCCAATACACAGACACTGGTAATTCTGCACACCGACAGTAACCAAACTGAGTTCTGATCCCAGATACTAGGAACTACAGCACCAGCACTAACTACTGCATCACTGTGCTGCCTCAAGACTAAAGTCATTTTTTAATTCTTTTTAGGTGCACTCAATGAACTAAACTGAATACAAAATGAAGTTCGATTCTGTGTGTGTGTGTGTGTGTGTGTGTGAGAATTGCTGAAGTGTGGACTGTTTGTTACTACATATGTTCTAAGTTTAAACTGTAGCATTTACACAACACAAACGGTTAAACTGGTCAGCTGGAAATGCATGCAGGCCTGATAAGGTTTTTCAGCAGATCCCTGCCTTTAGGCCATTCTCATCCCTAAATTTTCACAGCCTTGGTGGAAGTTGTCTATGTAATGAGGCTCACATTACATGTGGATTAGATTTGAAGAAATCCTGTAACTCAATACGTACCTGCCTATTCTCTCCTGGCGTCAGCCTGCCTGCGCCACTCTACTCTGGAGACATACCTGGCATTCCACCCATGCCTCCTCACTTGTTAAGTGGACTGGAGCCTGCCTACCAAAACATTGGGGCATTGTTGTGAATGAGAAAACCCCCTTGACAGACAAGTCGAGTGTGAAGTCAGTCTCGCAATGCCCTATTACCCCTTTATAGAGCTTACACACATCGCTTCTCTTAGGTGGCTGCATGCTACAGTAACAATACAAAGCGCATATATTCAAGGGTATTTGAGGGTGGAGACTTAGGATAAGCACAAAAGGGATGTAGCTGCGCTGTGTTAAAACCTCCCACGCCCCTTCAAGGGACTGTTTACTTTGCTTCAGAGGATAAAAAACAAATTCTTCAAAAAATAGTATTACTCTGTTTTGTCCATCCTTCCTTGTAATTTTGATACCACTTAATCCAGTCCGCCGTCAGGGGTCCACAGCCTATCCTGTCAGCTCTAGGAACAAGACAGGATTTATCTGAAAATGGAGGACCGGGTCATCTATTAGTGTGCTCCTTAGATAAAATAAAACATATAAGTACTTTATAAACATACAATTATAGACATCTGTTAATAAATCAAATTTATAAACCTGATAATTCACACATAGGTGCTACACACGCACAGCTTCAGAGTCTTGGATTTAAATTCTGGATCAAGCAGTGTCTGAAGTTGGCATATATCTTCCTGTGTCTGTGTGGGCCTTTTCCCCGGTTCTCCTCTACAATGCCAAAACATTCTCAGCTGGTTAATTGGCAACTCAATATCAGCTCTTAGTACAGTTCAATTTATTGCCATTTCACCTTACTTTATAATTAAAAACACTATGAGCAAGTGGGGGTGTGGGTGTCCTGTGATGAACTGAGTTGAGATCTGGATGGCGAACAGTACAATAAGAATTATGGCTCCCATAATCCTACACTGTCTTTAAGCAGGTTTGAAAAGGCATGAATAATTCATAGCCATCACTTTTAAATTTAACAAAAAATATCCATCTATTCAACAGCTCTATATACTCACTTAATCAACCTTTAGAAGGACAGAAACTATTCCAGTAGTACTGGGCAAAAAGCAGGAAAAAAACTTGGATTGGGGATGCATTCCAACATGGTACACATACAAGGCCAATTTAGAACCTGCAATTTACCTAACCTGCACATTACTAGGAGGAAAACTAGACGACTAAACATAGGCACAGAGAGAACAGGCAAACCTCACATACACAACAACCAGCTGTGGGCAATGGCTAGATCAGTAAGTTAGTAATACTAGCCAATGCAACATCATAGACTAATCGTGACATCGTGATGTTTTCTAATTTTGTTGAACCCTTTTCATCATATACTAGAATTTATTCAGTACATCAGCGGTTATGCTGGGAGATTATTCATTGCAATATACTACACAATGCGTTCAGTTATTGATTTTAAATACAATATGGTGTTCTGTAATTGCCCCATGTTGGAAAAAAAACGAAAGTATACTTTGCTCTGATCCACACTAACACTTTTGTCCTATAGAAGTTCATCCATCCATCCATTTTCCAACCCGCTGAATCCGAACACAGGGTCACGGGGGTCTGCTGGAGCCAATCCCAGCCAACACAGGGCACAAGGCAGGAACCAATCCTGGGCAGGGTGCCCAGCCTATAGAAGTTCACTTCTCCAAATGTTCCAGTACTCCCCACCCTGTCAGTCTTTCTGGCATGATGAATCTAATTTTCTATCTTGTCTTCTAAATTATCAATTTGTCTTTACATCTCAAACTCTTCCATTTGTTTTGTGTCTTTTTGTCCTAATCAATAAACAGTCTTCTAACTTAGTCCCATTGCTATGAAACACTTGCCTACATTCAGATGGTAAGGCCTGAGAATGCTACAATGCACCAATTCTGTTGTGTTATGTGTAATCAACACTTCCATAAATATATTCATCCATCCATTTACTAAACCTGGTTTATCCTGTTCAAGGTTGTAGGGACCAGTACCCTGTTTTGCCATGCCCCCCATTGTAGGGCTCACTTCCAGGTTTGCATACTGTATACTGAAAAGGAGACGGGCCAGCAATACTTGTTAGTCCATTGTGCCGCCTGTCTACAATACAGTAAATTGTCGAATAAATCTGTAGGTTTCAGCACAGCTGAGGTCCAGTTTATTGAAGGTATTTAGAAATATGACTCTGGTTAATATTGTGGCAACTCAATTAAGTTTCAGCTTGGTAACTATTTGTGTGATATGTGCATGTTCTTGCCTTGTTTGCATATATTTTCTCTGGATTCTGCATTTTTATTTCAAAAAAGATGTGTCTGTTAGGTTAACTGGTGATTCTGAAGTATCCTAATTGTGAGAGAGTCTTTGGATGTGTGAGTGATTATGTCCCAATCTAGAGTTCCGTCCTACCTTGGCCTGATGCCCCCTACCCTCAAAGAACCAAATGTGATTCTCAGAACAAGACATATATGGGGGCATAAAATCTTGGTAGTGGATAGCAAGAAAATCCTGTGATAAAAAGGCTATGCTCACATGGGTTATTTAAAAAAAAAAAAAAACCTGCCCCTAATTTCCTTCATTCAATACAGCATCAATTTTCAAGGTACAACAAAAACATAAATGAAACAACATCTTGATTCCTAGCAAAATTATTGAATTTGTTAAGGCAACATTAATAGCAATGGATGTTTTCAGAGTGACATTCGATTCAGTACTGTCACCTGTATCTTCTTATATAATACGCTACAGTGGCTGTCCGTTTGTCTGTCCAGGATTTTAAATCACCTGTCGCAAACCGTTTGACCTACTGACCTGAAATTTGGTACACATATACTACGCAATGTCTACTATCCACTTTCGGGGTGATGATTGACCTCCAAGATTATTCCTCTTTTTATTTTTATTTTATTGTAGAATCAACTCTCGGCAGCAGTCAACAGGGCAGCCATGCAGCGCATCTGTATGGGTGCCATTCTCATACAGTATATTCCAGAAAGGCATGTTTTGGCATTTGCAATTAGACAGCAATTTTAAGTCACCTAAGTTTAGATGTGAACTTGGATGCTGTACAGCCTCATTCTTGGTCTAAGGTTCTGTTGGTATCAGAATCATTAGGCACTTTTACTGTTTGGGGTGTACTGACTACAGAAACTTGCATCTCTCATGGCCCTTCTTTGTTTAAAGGTAGTTCTTTTCAACTCAACCAGGTGTGATGGCACATGCTTAGCTTGAATGTATGGTCTACAGTTCACTTTATTGCTGACGTGTCTGCCAATTTTTTCAACCTCACGTTTATCCGTACTGTATCATTGTAACAGTGAGCAACAGAAACTGCATACTGCCAACAGTAATGCATTATTCATATTTACCACAAGTCCAGTGATATCTTTGAATGCAAAATTAGTTTTTACTGAATGTTTTTTCCACTTTCAACAGGGTATTTATTTTCAGTATAAGTAATGTGTTCTCCGTACACATTGACACACATTAATGTGTTTAACAGAAGTGTTTTCCGGAGGGTCAGCTATAGTTTCTCCATCATAACCTAGCTTTATATCAGTTGTACAAAATCACTAGTTTGAGCTCTTCCTTCATGGGGCATTGGATTGGTTTAGAAATGTCACAGTCACTGAACCGTCTAATTGTTCCCACCACAAATTTTGTTAAATTCATTTACAGTTGTCTCCAGACGTATAATATAAATGTCTGGCCCTATGCAACTAGATGCCCCCGGGATAGGCTTTGTTGTATAAAGAGTGGTGTTTCTGAAAAGGATTAATGGGAGGATCGTTAAGTTTTTGTAATTGGCAGGTAATATAGTCATGTGACTAAAATATTTCAGTTAACTCCTAAATGTTACAACTTTTTCACTTAATAATTCTCTTAATGAATATGTTTATGTCTAATCTACATAGAAAAAGAACATGGCCATAGTGCATACCATGAAAGGCACAACAACAACATTTATTCATATAGCACATTTTCATACAAATAATGTAACTCAAAGTGCTTTACATGATGAAGAAAAGAAAACAAAAAAGACAAAGTAAGAATTAAACTAAGACAACACTAATTAACATAGAATAAGAGTAAGGTCCGATGGCCAGGGAGAACAGAAAAAATAAAAAAAACTCCAGACGGCTAGAGAAAAAAAAAATAAAATCTGCAGGGGTTCCAGACCATGAGACTGCCCAGCCCCCTCTGGGCACTGCACTGATTATGCCAACCACAAAAAGCATGGTGGCGAACCAAGATAAAAGAAACTTGATTTCTCTGGAGTTTGCATTTGCTGCTATGTTGGAATGGAATTTCTCTGGGAAATAAGGTTTCTTGTCTCTTTCAGAATATTTAGTATTGGATCATCTCATATCTTATGATATCCTTAAAATGTAGCACTGCTTGTTTGATTTTGTTCTTAAATGGCTAGTGACCCTTTCAGAGTGGATTCTGGAGTTTACAACATAAGAAATAAAAAAAAAAAAATTAGAAGGGGCCATTCAGACAGTTTTGCCTGTTTAATTACTCAAAGTTAAACAGATTCAATAGTCTGTCTGCTGTGGCTGACCTAGAAGCATCTTGTTCTTGCAGTAGGGTTAGGGTCTAACTTTAATGACAAAGATATACAGAAAATAAATGAAGTGTTCAGTGTAAATCTTACAGAACACTTCTATTTTCATCTCAAGGATCAAACTTGGTGAAACTAAGCCAATGACATTTGTACCAGAAGTCATGTAAAATAATAAAATAGCGTATTTTTTTCTTTTATTTTGTCTTATACAATCTCTTGTATTAGGAATTTGTTAGTTTTCGCATACCCCTTGGGGTCAGAGTGCAGGGTCAGCCATTGTACAGTACCTCTGGAGCAATTGTAGGTTAAGGGCCTTGCTCAAGGGCCCAGCAAGGTAGGATTTCTTTTGGCAGCGACGGGGATTCGAACTGGTAACCTTCTGGATACCAGCGCAGATCCTTAGCCTCAGAGTTGGTGAACTTGTACTATAAAAATGCCTACACATTCCTATTATGATGCTGGACTCCACAGTATAATGGTAATATTCTTCTTACTAAAACTCATCTATTTTGGCAGTAAAACATAAGAAAATATGAAGACAGGCAATTGTCTTCCTCAAACAAGAGGGTGATTGCTGTCTTTAGGAGAATAAGCAGCAGTGTCACATACCAAACTCATGTTTAATATGAAACACTCAATAAATGAAGATTTGGTGATCATAGCAGTTTACAAAACATCCATCTACAACATCCACTCTCAGATTAACTGAAATAATTACTGCAATGCGAGAAAAAAAGCATATTTTTCAAGCATTAATTGCAGCAGTAATTATTCTTTAATTCTCTTGGGATCCTTTATTTGAGGTATAGTTATGATTTTTTTTTCGAGCTGCACAAAACAGTATACAATGATATGTGAATGTAAAATAGAAGTGGCTTAGTAAAACTTTTAATGCTATGTAATTTGCTCATCATCTCTGTATTTTCATTGAGATACATTATTATTAAACCTTTGCCTTCAGCTGCACTACTCTTTAAAAATTCCAATTAAGTTACATTATATTATGATACCACACTGCATATCATTATTCTTTTTTTTAATTAACTCTCAAAGGAAAGCTGCACTAAAAATCATTATGAACTTGTATTTATCAGGCTACCGTTATGTTTACCCAAATTGACATGATTACAAAGATAAATACATTTTACTAAATGCCCTAAAAGATCATTTCAAAAACAGCAATTGCAAATCTATTTTTCTCCTTCAGTAAACTCTTGTCAGGAAACTCTTTACAGCAGTGTTATGTATTTAAAAAATGTTCACCAGGATGCCCCTTATAATGAGTAGGCCATCCAGCACAATGCTAAATTATATTTGTATTGGTTGATGGGAAATTCACCAGAACAATTTAAAAGAAACTATTGCTAATTAATCAGAAAGCAAGAAGAAGGATGGTTAACACTAACATGAAATGTAAAATGCTGACAACATAAAATAAGCATAAATAAATAAAGGTGTCTTGCATAATGAGTCGATTGATTGGAATTCATAATTAATATATTACATAACCAAGAACCATACATTTAACTTTTTATTTGGGTGCTTCTTTATGCCATTCTAATATAATTTAAAAATAAAGCATGAGAATAAAATGTGTTGAATCATTTCTCTGTGTTTATCATTTACATTTTCTGTGTTACTGTCTGCTGCAAAATGCATACTCTGAACGAAACACAACTTTCTCAAGCCTGTCTGATCCAGTTCAGGTTAGCAGGACAGCCAGAGCTTATCCCGGCAGCACTGAGTCTAAGGCAGGAATTGGGATTGGAATTGGAGTAGGGACATCTTTGGGGACTTGAGAAAAAAAAGCTGCTGGGTAACAGTGCTATCCACTGCACCACTAAACATTACTAAGTGGTTTTCACAAATGAAATAATGAAAGGATCATTAAGTCTTTGCAATTGGCAGGTAATTGGAAAGTGCTATATAAATACATATCATTTTTGAAGTGGCCAAATTTTCTATATGTTACAGACTTTTTACTTAGCAGTTTTCTTAATGTATCTTTTTATGTCTAGTTAACATGGAAAAAGAACATGATCATGGTGTTTACCATGAAAGGCACTACACTGATTATGCCAGCGCCAGGAGCATGGTGGTGAACCAAGACAAAAAGAAACTTGCTTTTTCTGGAATTTGCATTTGCTACTATGTTGGAGTGGGTCATTTCTTGTCACATTCAAAATATTTGGTATTGGATTATCTGACATCTTCTGGTATCTGTAACATGTAGCAGTACTTATTTAACTGTGTCTGTTATTGGCTAGCGACTCTTTCAGGGTGGATACTGGGATTCATAACTTAAGAATATTAAAAACCAAAGGAGGCCTATGTCATATGAAACAACTTTTCCAGTAATTTTCAGTTGTAACCTTTATTTACATAATCTTAGGGAGTCTGAGGCAATCAGCGCACATGCCCAGTGTAGAGAAATGTCTACGCTTTTGTTTGTTTTAGTGTGGAAGGAGATCGTTTTGGTTTAAAAATGCTGTTTTTAAATTAAAACATAACAGTGTCAACATAGCCGTAACTTATCATATCCTGCCTTATCTAAATTTACTTTAATATATCCTAGTTCATGTTACCGTATCTTAACAAATCATATAAGATTATATATCATCTTATCTTATCTTGACTTACCTTAACCACACATCTGTCTGATTATTTAAATTTACCATTATATAGCTATGTCCCTTTTATCTCAGCATGGGTTTATTATATCTCATCTTATCCTATTTAGCCTCACTATAACTAATCTCCCATTCATTTTCAGATAAACTTATCTGCAGTACTAAACATTGTAGTAATATATTATTTCCAATTCCATTAAATTTGATTTGAATGTTCTAGGGCTCTGGAGCCTTATTATATTATATTATATTATATTATATTATATTATATTATTGGAGCACGGTGCCATCATGGTAAGTGCTACATCATCACAGTTCTAGAGACTGGCATTCATTTCATGGACTGGTCAATATATGAAGATTGCATGTTCTTTTTATGTTTCCGTTGGATTTTTTCAGATACTTCAGTATTCTCCCAATATCTTACAGACAGGTAAGTGATTGCAGGTATGTACTCTACAAGGGACATCCATTGCTTTAAAGCTCAACAAAAACCTTATTTGGTTTACTGCTGAGAAATATTTCAGCTCCCTACAATCCTATAATGAAAAAGGATCACAAAATTGTGGGCTGGATAATTTAACTGTGGTGAACATGCATATTGTCCAGAGTGATTTCTTTTCTTTTTTTTTACCTCTTGTCTGTTATAGCCAATTATTTCAACTTGATTGTATTAAAAATGTTTTAATATTTCATATTCTTCATATATTTGAATTAAAGCTGTATTATTTAATCAAAGTAATACTGACAAAACTATATTTACATATTGCCAGTTGTCATCTTTGAAAACATCTTAAGTATAGATAAGAAATTTAAAATATACACGTTTTGACAAGAGCAAGTTCCCTAATCTAGCTATTTTCAATACATTTGTGCATCTTTCTAAGGAACACTGGACCAACATGCTGCCTTTTATTCTTATCGTGGGTTAATGCATTAGCACTGATGCATTAAAGGCCATTTTACTGTAAACATTTTTCCTACCTCTTATGTAGATAAATGCTGATCTTGTCACTGAGGTCTTCAAGAATTAATTTATCCTAAACTAACAATAACAGAAATCAACCTGCTAATCATCTGGATTTGTAGTGCTGGTGCTTAGCCAGCTTCACTCCACCTGGTTCTCTTTATAGAGATCTAAAACAGGAACAGGAAGACCACTGACAAGGTTTATTTAAAGAGAACAAATAAAAAATTAATTTACCAGGTGCTCCCTGGTTAACCAGATACCATGTTGAAAATGTGAAAATGTGAATTCTACAATTGTCTTTTATTGAACTTGTTGCATTTCTTAATTTTCCAATTGTGTGAGCCAATGTATACAATCTGAAATATTTTAGGAGCGATTGACAGTGTTACTTTTATTATAAACAAAAATACAACCTAGTTACTTTTTCATTTTAAAGTACGCATCTTTCTTGCAATATCCCCAGTGAATTTTAAGAGCTGTCATAAAGGTTTAATACATTTTACAAACAAGATGAGAACATTGATTGACTTTGATTTACTCATACTGACATAAGACCTCTATACTTAACAAAAATTTGAATGTCAAACTGAAGGGAAACGTTGAGCTGCCAAGTAGTTGTGAAGGCCTGGTAGAGGAGACTGGTGTGTGTTTGGCCAACCTTATACTTGCAGCCCATGCATTGTGCTATAGTGCTGTAGAAATTTACATTTAATTTAAAACATTTTTAATGAGGAAAACACTTTATAATATTTTTTTTCAATTATTTCTAAATGAACTTTGTATGTTTGTGAAACCTGATAAAATCATTGCTGCATGACAGAAGTAAATACAGTAACTCCTTACTATAAAATATCCATCCATAAAACTTCTAAGCTCTCTTGACAACGTTACGGTCATCCTTGGGGGTGGAAAAGCCGAAAAGCCTATCCTAGTCACATTGGCACAAGGCAAGACCTGAGCCTGGGGGGAGGCAGTCAGCCAATCTGCTGGAGCCAATTCCAGCCAACACAGGGTGCAAGGCAGGAACAAACCCCGGGCAGGGTGCCAACTCACCACAGGGCACACACACACCAAGCACACACTAGGGACAATTTAGAATCACCAGTGCACCTAACCTGCATGTCTTTGGACTGTGGGAGGAAACTGGAGTACCCGGACAAAACCCACGCAGACATGGGGAGAACATGCAAACTCCACACAGGGAGGACCCGGGTAGCAAACCCAGGTCTCCTAACTGTGAGGCAGCAGCGCTACCACTGCTCCACCGTCGGGGGGAGGCAGGGGTGCTGTAAAACCTATATTCAAATCTGTAGTCTGCCTTACTATGTGGTTCTGTGTGATCGTAAAGTTGTGCTAAAAGTTGCATACAATTCACTTCATATTTAACAATTATGTGTGAAAACAAAGACTCATTGAACATTTTTTCAGGCTGTCATTGTTTGATACTGCATGTAAAAAACATTAACTGGATGTCCTCAATGAAGAACTATTTTTCCAGCTGTCTGAGTAACAGCACTAATATTTTGCTTTCAGCTTCAAAAATATTTATATGTAAAATAAGCCATTTATTGCGTTGATAAACTGCAGTTCAGGTTTGGGAACATTCTGAGTGGTCAGATTGATGAAGCTGAATTTGCTGCCTGCTCTATAAAATGTAATTTGTAATCCTCCCCATTCCACTTTTATTGAATAGTTAAAAGGGAACAATTTTTAATTACCCAAGGGAATGCAGGGAACTTTCATTCCAGCTTTTGTAGCTTTTCTTTCTTCTTTTTTTTTCAAAGTCTCACAGTTCCTTCCTGAAAACTGTCTCCAGTGTTTTTCCCTCTTTAGTAAACTTTACTTACGCTATTTTCAAATAAGTTCCTCTGCGTACATACGGTGATGGATGGATAGATAGATAGATAGATAGATAGATAGATAGATAGATAGATAGATAGATAGATAGATAGATAGATAGATAGATAGATAGATAGATAGATAGATAGATAGATAGATAGATAGATAGATAGATAGATAGATAGATAGATAGAATTTTATTTTAAGCAGGATTGCTCCAAAAAGCACACTCTCCTTCTTTCCTAACTCTTGAAGCCTCTCAAACAGGGAGAGTTCAGGTTGTTCCGCCTTGTGGTGTTAATGTGCTCTCTTCTGTAAGCCCGTCCTGGGACACAGATGTAGGTACTTCTGGTACTGACATCCAGAGCAGAAAATGAAAAAGGCATAAACAATGTGGTGCTGCACCACAAAAAAACAAGAAAGGGTTTAAATTACTGTGTGAGATTATGTGAGCTCAAGGTTCACTTTAAAGGCTAGCATAATCGCAATTACACTTTAGTTTAAATCATATATTTCATGATAAGCTAAAGACAAGAATGCCTATTTGCAGCTCTAGTTGTGTTTTTCAACAAAGTAATATATTTTAATACATTAATAGCTTTAAGGTAACAACAATTGTAATTCTATTTAGGCTGTTCATGATGAATAGTGTAAAAAGATTTTTTTGAAAAATCGTGAAAAGACCATAACTTCACATTTAATATAGTACTTGGTAGGAATGTGTAAGGCATCAAGCTGAGTCCTTTTTGTTAATGCAGTTCAATTTTTTTTTTATTTCAGGTTTTTATCATTCACATTGCTTTTTCAGTGGGTAGCGGAATTTTGTGGTAGTTGACAAAGTACGTTGCCTGGAAGCAAGATGTGAGCCTGTGAGGAGCTTGACATCCGAACGATTGTGTTTTAAACTAAGGAGACATATCCAAATCTTAACAAATCATACAGTGATGACTCACAAGAGACACAAACAAAAAATAAAAATTTCAGGGAAAACTTTTGGTGTTTGAAAAATCTGTTTTCATTTTGACCTTTGATTCCAGTAAGAGTTTTGTGTGTTACACTCTTTGTCCATACCTGGCTTTTATTTTGAAAAATCCTTTAAAAGGTGTTTCATCATATCTTTGACACTTCCAATAAATCCCTGTAAAATTGGGATTCAATTTCAATCCTTTACAAATGATACAATATTAGGCAATAATGCTGTATTTACTACAACAATCACTCAGTGTCTCTAAAGTTTTCAGGTTACTTTTTTGAACAAATCACAGAGAGGAAGACTCTAGAGTTTTCAAGGTGTGATTAGTAATGCTTATTGATCTTTGTGCCAGAAAGCAATAATGTGTTGCATGTTGGTATTACATACAATGATGACAATAAACTTGAAATTGAAAAAAAATACACTTCCAAAACCTTTTGTTTTCAGCAAACTCAAAATGTGAGTGCTTTCTAAACAGTAGCTTTAGTATATTTTACCTGTCCACCTCTGTCTGTCACAATTTGTCTGAACTCTGCTTGCCTACAGTAGGCTACATGTATAAGAGTATACAATTGATATTTAATTTTTAAAAATCATTAAGGCAGATCACAAATTAGTCATATGAAAGCAATGAATTATGAATTATACACAGGAATATTACTAATTCAAAATCTATATATATAAAATTCTTTTCGCGTTTGAAACGGAAATTGCGTATGAGCGTTTGAAACAGAAATTACGTATGACCACAGAGGAACAGGAAAAACATTCTTAATAAACCTGATTCTTGCCGAGAGAGTGAATGGTGACATAGCTCTGGCTAGCGTCATGGGGAATCGCTTCTACATTATTAGATGGAGGCCGTACAGCACATTCGGCATTTCAATTACCATTAAACCTCGCTCACGACGAAAATCCAATTTGCAACATACGCAAGGGCTCTGGAAAAGGAAAAGTCTTGCAACATTCAAAGATAATAGTTTGGGATGAGTGCACCATGGCACATAAAAGAGCTTATGAAGCCTTGAACCGAACAATGCAAGATCTAAGAGACCCTACCAAAATAATGGGAGGTACTGTCGTTTTACTCGCAGGAGATTTTCGCCAAACATTACCAGTTATTCTACGAGGGACACCAGCAGATGAACTCAATGCATGTTTAAAATCCATGCTTCTCCCATGGTCAGTTATATGTCGCGTGTTCTCGGGTAGGTACACCAAAAAATGTATACATTTATGCACGTAATGGGCAAACAAAAAATGTAGTATACCCGAAAGCACTGCAGCAGTACTCAATGTTTCTTCACTTCTTAAATGTAAATGTTTTACTGTTTAATAATTTATACGCTTCTTATATGTTGTTCAAATTCTTTTATCAAAATACCAGTAACAGCGCACTGCACGTTATCCACTTGACTTGAGCATTCATAGTTTTCATCCTCTTTCTCTGTACGTTTAGAATTCATTTTCTCAGTGGTTGATGTGCTTGCTGCTTCCTGAGCAGCTCTTCTTTACTCCACCCTAGCGGCCTGCTGCTTCTCTTTCGTCTGCATCTTTTCGCGTTAAAACTGATTAAGTTAGTCTTTGTGTTGCAATTACTTAGTACGTTTTCTTTAATCTTTCACTTAATCTGGCACTTAAGTCTTCAATCTGCCACAAGAATGATTAGCGAAGGTGGTAGGGCTGCTGAGAGTTGATTCTACGATAAAATAAAATAAAGATAAAAAGAGTAATAAAATCATCACCCCGAAAGCGGATAGTAGATGTCACGTAGTATATGTGTACCAAATTACAGGTCAATAGGTGAAACGGTTTGCGAGCTACAGGTGATTTAAAATCCTGGACAGACAAACGAACAGCCACAGTAGCGTATTATAGAAGATGATTTTACTGTTTAATAATTTATATTTATATGCAATGTGCTTCTTATATATTACTTCATATTCTCATATGATAATGATTTTAATAATGTTGCTTATATTGATTTCTATGTTATTGTAAGTGCTCTTTATTTGTTAAAAAATAAAATTGGCAATTAACAATTCTTATTTTATAAATACTACATTTTATTTTTTCCCCTTGCACTCAGTGAGTGAAGCCACTGGGTAATCAGCTAGTAATTAAATAAAAATGGTAAGTTCCTGGTACAGAGCACCAATGAATATGTGCAAATCAGAACAGGAACTTCAAATCCCAGTTTTAGAATGAGGATAAAAGGACTGAAAACACATATGGCAAAGTTGTTCATCTAACAAAGATTTATTGCAAAACTATAAGAATTGTATATTGCATTCAAACTGTACAAAACGCAATTTAGATGCATAAAGGTATATAACACAACAGGTGCCATGGAATCCCACTCTTCTTTGTCCTCTATGCTGGAATATGTTCTTCTTCCATGAAGGGAGACCAGTCAGGGAATGAGACATCATAATGAGCTGGCGCCAGTCAGGGAATGGCAATGTAAGAAGCACTAACAAATTAAAGCACGATTAGAGTCTGCATGAGGCTGCATTTTCAGAAGTATACAAGTCTCCATCTTTGGAGAGTTGAAAATGCTGGGGTACTGTGGACAGAAAGTGAAAGGTAAAATGTAAAAGTGTGGACGGGACCCGAGATGGAGGAGGAACCCCAAAGTGCAGCCATGAACGAAAAATGAATGTCAAACACATTCATAAAAAGAGATAGGTACAAAACACATTCAAATAAACTAATGTATTCTTTCTGTAAAAAGAAGGAAAGAAATACATAAATAATGCAATGTTCATCAGTGTAATGTTTTTATTTAGAAATAAGTATAATTATTGGCTCCCTCTCCGGGGATTGCTCCTGCCTTGCTTTAGTTGCTTGCTGCGATAGGCTGCAGCTTCCCTGTGACACTTCTCTGGATAAGCCGATTAGAAAAATGGATGGATGGATGGATGGATGAATAGATGGAATAAATAAAATTAGCTTTTTACTAACAATGGCTGTACCAAGTGTATACCCATGGTAACAGCTAGAAAAATGACTAAGAAATAAACCAGAAAGACAGGAATTAAATAAAGAAAAAGAAAAATGCATTGATGTTGTTCATTGCCAAGAGCATTTGTGCTTGACCTAGACTATGATTCACTACTGTGGGTGAGCTGTCCAGAGATGTGATCGATAGGAGCATTGTGAATATTTGAGACATGATTTTAAGTTACTCCTCTGATAGACATCCACTTTGGAAAATTTGTACTGTAAAAATAAGCACACAAAACTCTTCAAGAAGGGTTCAGGTCCTAAAATGTTACATTTTTTTGATTGTAAGAGATATGGTTTAAAGAATTGGAATGGTGCCCTTTCCAGAGATCTTTATAGAAGTGGTGTTTCCATCCAATTCAGAAACAAGAATAAAAATGAACTGCTGTCTCTTTCATAATGACGTACCTGTGAGCATGTCAGTGGACAGAGTCAATCATTTTCTTCTGGGTCAGTGATTTCCAGGCTTTGGTGGGAAAGAGACAAATATACTGTATACCCCTCTTCTGGCCTTTGCCACACTCTCTGTCTGTGTCATCTTTAGTTTGGTCTCCAAAAGCTCAGCCAAACAGTTGCATTCCTGACATAAGAAGGAAACTTTTTAGGTAAGGATTTTACTTTTCTGCCATCATATATGCCTTTTTTTTGGTTATTCATTTTCTTAAAATGTCAACTCTTTCTTTTAATTCCTTTTATTCCAGCTGGGAAATGATGTATTTAAATGCATACAGTTACAGTCATGTGAAAAAAGAAGTATAACTTCTTCAGTTTTATAAATATCAGAAAATATATTGCAATCATTTTAATCCTCATTATGTCCAAAATTAGATAAATTACCTGCGTTGACAAGCAATACATAATAGCTCTACTCTTGCCTAATTTATTCAACAAAAAATAGGCCAACATTCAAAATGACAGTATATACAGTATATTTTGGATGAGCATGAGTCTGCCATGACATTAAAGATAAAGAATACTGTAAAGTACTACATAAGCTTCTTTTATCAAGGTGTGGCTCATATTTACTTTTTGGATACCATTCCTTTTTTTTTTTTGTTGGTCTATTTGTCGTACTAAGGAGATAGCACGCACTATTAGCACAACTTCTCTAGCATAAGCACCAGAGGGTTTCCCTTGATCGCTACACTAATCCCAACAGAACAATGCAACCGGTTAGAGACTTGCCTGTGTAAATCACTCCCCAGTCTTGGGGGCTGGAGCTCCTAATTAATCAGCTGTATCATTATGTTTGCCTTGTAGCTGCCAAACTGTGTTTGAGATGGGGGTTTCAGTGTGTTTAACCCCTTGTCTGTTTTTAAATCTCTGTTATCTTTATGCAAGTTAATCCTTCCTGGTGTAAGGAGGGATAAAAAATATCCAGACTTAATCCCTTTGGCATACTATGTGGCCTCTAAAAATAATGATAATAATAATATAGTTTTGTGCACATTAATCCATTTGTTTCTGCCTTGCTTGACCTCCTTCGATAAATGTTTTTAACAGTTGGAAGATATGATTGGGTTCTCATACTGCAATGAAGAAGTAAAAGATAATATAATATATGTATTTTAGTGATTTTAAATAGTTAAAGCCTTATTTTCTCTTCACTTTTCTAACTGTCTCTTTTATTCTTCATCTATTTCCTTTTGACATTTTGGAAACCATAGCTGCTCCAGTCAGCGTTTGGTGAGGCACAGTTTAGCAGCGTGACAGATTTGACAGACTCAGCCAGTCTCTGTTGTTTTGTAGCAGATAAACAATGTTATTTGTTTGTGTTGGGATGTATTTTCTGATAAGTGTAGCACTTATGAGATGGATGGAAAGTGTGGGGGCCTAAGGATGCTCTGTGTTTAACTGCATGTCAGGTGCAGTGAAAACATTTCGTTTAGCTTATTCTGCCCAGGGACTTTTAACACAACCTGAATGGACCACCCTGTGCGTGCAGAAGGGGGTGGGGAGGGGTGAAAAGGTCACTTACTTCTTACTCCATCCTTGCCGTGCCCTTTTTTTAATCTGGAGCACAAGCAACTGTGTCTGATTGTTTGGAATGGTACAGCAGTGTTGTGATGTGAATGCCTCTTTCAGAGACAAGGTTTGACATTGCTAAAAGTCATGTCAGTTAAGACTTGAGCCAGGTTTGACACCCCTTTCTCCCCACCCAGGAAATGGAAGAATAATGAATCATCTCATTTTGTTCTTCTGAAATCAACATTTATTTTTTGTATTCTTGTTTTTCTGTTCTCATGAGGGAATGCTCTCAATACAGACATGACACATAAACTACCATAAAAGCACTAAAACTTTGCCGAAAATTAAATGTACATTGTTGGTAAACTGATATTGCCCCTGTCATTTTTTCCCCAAACAATAGAAAATGCAACCAAGCAATTTTGGGACATCTTTTTGACATTTGGCCAGCTCTGCAGCTTTTATTGTTGTCTTGTTACTTTAATCCATCTGATTATAAAGCAACAGACAGGGCTCTGGCAATGAAGATTGGAACGTAGCGGCTACTATTACAGCCTGCATTGCCAAAAGGACTGGTTGTTCATTTGTTTGGTTGACAGAAGTCACACATGTCAAACTCTTAATTGGCTCATTTTATGGCAACAGTTTAGAATAAGTGACTGTCATATTGGATTAGGCAAAAATGAACCAACAAACTAACTGATTATCTTCAGGTAATACCTTTGTATTTATAATGCATTATTTAACATTGCAAACTGTATATACCCATTTCCAGTTGTGTCATATTTACTTAAATTGTTTTTGATTAGTCATTGGAGTGTAGGTTTTATATTATACCTTATGTCTTTGTTCTGCTCAGTTCTACTGAATTTCCTTTCCTGTTAAATAGCTTTAGCAAATTTAAGTACATTATCCTCTTACATTTGTAATACAAAAAAGCTCTCTAGAAAAGTACTTGCAATAAACAATTTATTGATTAAAAAGGAAAGAGAAATTTGTCAGTTTTGACCATTTTGAGTATACACCAAAAAAGAAGAAACCCATCCTCTGCCCAAACTACACACTTTGAAGAAGGTATATATAAATAAAAAGTAAGACATTAATTGGGACCTGTTTCGCCAAGGCTGGGAGAGAATTGCGGGTGGATCAAAGCAGGTTACCAAGAAGGGAAAAAAAGAAAACAGAGAAAGATAGAGACAGAGCGAGAGAATGAGAGAGAAAGACTGAAAGAGCAAACTTTTCTGCACCACTGACCATCCAACCACCTATTGATTTACATTTTCAATATGCGGACTGCATGATTCACTGATTCTCAATGTGAAAAGATGGATCAATGGGGTGTAAAAAGAAGACTTCCAAGAGTAGAGAAAAAGTAAAGTAGAAACTTTCCAATGACTGACTGGTACTAGATTTGCAGTAATGATGCTGGGAAATGGGGTTCTTTTCTGAGTAAGAGTCATTGAGAGAGGTAGGAAAAGTCAGTAAGTAAAAAGATGTGGGGAGAGAAAGGAATGTTAGAAGAAGGAATTGTTGGGAGGGAGCTGGAAACAGAGGACAACGAACAGTAAACTCAATGACAATCCCAGAACTTGAAGAGAAATGATCTCAGGACATTGCGATTACAATGGTGTTAAAGAGCATCACTGAATAGGCCTCATTGAGGTCCATTTTAGAAGGGCATATGTATTTCAAAGGTGTGAGATAAAACTCCAGTGTTTCAATTGCACATTTAATGGTAAGCCACACAAAAACAATGTCTTCCACAGAACAGTTGCTAAGGGCAAGTTTCCGAGAAAAGTTAACATTCTACATTAAGGTCAAGATAAAATGCCAATGCGCTGCCTGAGAGGAGAGCAAAGTAAGGTGAAGTGAATAAAAAATGCATTCATGGTCAGTGGGGGGCATGATAACATATAGGAGTTTGAAATATATGGGCCAAGTGAATGGGACATGAATATATAGTCTAGTCTACATTGAAAGTGATGGCAAGAGGGAAAGAAAACATTGTTTGACAGAGGGATTGATTAAATGGAATGTGTCGATCAGGTTAAGGTCAGAGGCAAACATACATAAAGATTGAGTGGATTGAGGAACGTGTTGATGAGTGGGAGGAGATTTATCTAGTAAAGAGCTTATATATGCATTTACATCCACACCCTGGATTACTTCATAGTCCTGAAAGTTTAGTAACTGGTTAGCTGGATAAGTGCAGTGATTGGAATGGGTTCAGAAAATATGCACAATGGAAGGCACGTTTTCTTATCTCCACACTCCATGAGTATATAACAAAACCTGCCTGAGGATCTAAGTCCAAATCTATTTAATTTGTTAACTACACTGAACCAGAATAAACACACTACATTTTTCAGAGAAGAACAATACTACCTAGTAATATTTATTACAAAACTGAGACATATCTTCTGCCATAAGTTTGTATTCTTGTAAAAAAAGGGATGTCTAATTTTCTGCAGTACAGAAAGTTGAGGACACTGGATCTTTTGATATTGATTTAAGATCTTGTACAGTCCAGCTAACAACATTCAAGCTATTGAAGGTATATCAGTGTCAAAGAGGATGGGCTAAAAAGGCAAAGAATGGAAGAGTGGAAGAACAACAGAAAACTCAAGCGCACCATGCACTGCACCAGTACCTCAAGTATCACCCACAGGGATCCCACCACAGGACCACTTAGAAGTAACTCCCAGACCAGCTGGAACCGCCATCCTAAATACAGGAGATGAAAGAAAATTGATAAGGTTAGGCTTGACCCCACCATCTCCATACCGATCCCTCTGGTTTAAGCAAGGGCCACCAGATAAGTCAGAAGTGAAAAATATTCTCTTCACTCTCACACCACCATGACTCTAATGCCCACATTGAAAACATAAAAAGAGAACATATAGGATATACTTCGATTGCAGGCAAACATGACATCCCCCTACCATCAAAACCACACTTTCACAGATAAACAGAAAATAGCCATTTATAACAACTAGAAAATCATTAACAACATGCATGGGAGAAAAATGCCAAAAAAGTACAGTTCTGGGAGTACTGCAGACAGACTGGGACAAAATAAGCAGGTAGCCCATGAACTCCAGGAGTTGACATACCAATGCAGGAGTCAATAAACCACCCATCCCATTTCAGCAATGGCAAAATGAAAGTGATGAAGTTTCCTAGAATGTTGGTTCTCGATCTGTGGTACATGAAGGAACACATACCAAAAAAAAAAAAAACAGGAATGACAGAGAGAGAGAGACACCTACTGTACAAGAGAAAGAGAAAGAAGCTGTCGTAATTGTTGTTACACATCAAGAAACGCTTCTAGGGTTGAGATGATGGGTGCCCAGTTATGAGATAGAAATACACAATTTGTGCATGCTTTTGAGATTATTTGCAAGGTTTTTTTCTTTTTAATTCAGTGTCATAAACATTCGCAATAAAAGAACAGAAACTTCACATTTACCCTCGGATTGTTATGAAAATAACTACAATTGTCAGTTTTCTGACCAATGTATCCAGTTTGGTCGAATTTTGTGCCTATAATGACTGCACTGGCCAAGACACAGGACCCAGCCTTTGACCGTGCGCCAGCACATTCGTTCCTAAATAAAATATATTTACTTATTTAATTAATACACTTCAACACTGGCCAGGTATTCATTCAATTTTTGAAGCACAAAACAAATTTCTCCAATCAAACAACATGCAAAATTTTAATGGAAGTACGTAATTTCAGAGAAGCGAATTTAGCAAGGCTAGTGGCTACTGAAAAAATATGCTCAATTACTAAAATGAATCAGCAAACATTAAATTCATAATGCTTTTAACCAAAGTAGTGTTCATTAGTTGATTTGTACAAAAACTATACAATTTGAGTAAATCATGTATGACAAATGTTTGAGTGGCACAGGAGGGAATGCAATGGTGTCTCTAGATACAACTTATTTATGCATTTATAGTTGTATTCAATGATTAATTCACCAGCATAAGCAACAGCAAAATCTGATCAATTATGGCAGCTAACTTTTAAACAAAACAAATATTATTTTTGAAATAGAAGGGAACGATTTTGAAAAGTAAAGCATTAGGTTTGTAAGATTTGAAATTTACATTAATATGACTTGTCCAGTAGCGCTGCTGCCTCGCAGTTGGGAGACCTGGGGACCCGGGTTCGCTTCCCGGGTCCTCCCTGCGTGGAGTTTGCATGTTCTCCCCGTGTCTGCGTGGGTTTCCTGCGGGCACTCCGGTTTCCTCCCACAGTCCAAAGACATGCTGGTTAGGTGGATTGGCGATTCTAAATTGGCCCTAGTGTGTGCTTGGTGTGTGGGTGTGTTTGTGTGTGTCCTGCGGTGGGTTGGCACCCTGCCCGGGATTGGTTCCTGCCTTGTGCCCTGTGTTGGCTGGGATTGGCTCCAGCAGACCCCCGTGACCCTGTGTTCGGATTCAGCGGGTTGGAAAATGGGTGGGATGGGTGACTTGTCCATTAAATATTTCTCTTCAGTAAGTGTTACTAACCAGCTAATGTTAACTCCATTCAGTGATGCAGCCTCAAAACAGCAAATGTCTCAAACATGATACATGTTTGGTTTGACAAGCTTTATTTGAAAAGTGTGTTCTCATAAAGGTAACTTTAAGCAGTTTGTGTAACTTAAAATATTCTGCATTATTTCAATATTATCTAATTCATGTGGTAGTGACATAATGATATTTGATTTTTTAATATAAGCAGACATTTTTTTTCCATTAAAGGACAGAAACTGTAAATGAATACATTTAGTAGATGCACATAATAAGATAAATCAGGCCATAATGATTATATCATTCTAAATTCCACACTGAAATCCCCCAAAGCTCAATAAAAGGCCCCCATTGGTCTTACCCTGGGGGGAATCCTCCTCCTTACCATGCATGAAATTCAAGCTCTGACCTGTAAATTTTTGTGAATTAAAGTTTGGAAATGTAAGGCTTTTTACTTCATATCAAACCACAATATTGTTCAAACATGAACAATTATTCATAAAAAGCTGGTGCAGATAAGAAGAATTAAGACGCAGACATGCACACAAGAATGTCCATAATACTTTGTTAAACCCCCCAAATACAATACTGTTGGGAAAATGTAGAAATGTCACCTGTAGTTTTACCTTATAACAGTTTAGTACTTAACAATTAAGACCAAAATAAAATGAAGTTACTTCAAATTTAAAATATTTAAAATTCTTGGCGGTGGTACTCTAAGATAAAAAGGCTGAGAACCCCCTGTCCTAGACGAAGAAAAGGCAATGTTCCAGTTACATAGAAATTTGTGGTTAACCGCTCCAGACTAAGCAGAATTGCTAAATGTAAAAGCAGCAACAGAGCCACAGAGCTAAAGGGCAAGTGAGGACCGTGGCAACCATATTGAGAAGGGAAGCTTAGTTGAGAGCAGTGGAGGACATAGGAAAGCTGCAGTGCAATATGGGCAATTGGGGAAATTGGCAGCCATGTTACTAAGGGAAAGATGCTGTATAGTGAAAGTTTACAATGGCTTCTAGAGCCTCTTCAGATAAACACTACTGGATATATGTGAAAGCCTTTGATGCACTGGATACAAACAGAGTGATTGAATGCTAATTTAGTTGCCTGCACCATCAATTTGATTGATTTTGCAGTCTCAGAAGAAAAATCAGGCAAAATATATATAAGGGCTATTCTGTGCTTGCTGTAACACTGTCTGATGTTACACATAGTCAAGGAGCTTCATTATAAGCAGTCTAGGGCATGTGGAATTGCTATGAGTGTTCTCTTTATGGCAGCTTTTAATCACTGGTGCAGAGTTTCGGGAGATGAAGTAATGGGCTAATATTTTTTGAGAAATTCAATGGGTGTTTCATTTTTAGCATTTTCTCCTAGGCCAACTAATTGAATATTACTCCTTTTATTTTTATCCTGTGAAACAGTTAAGTTAGAGGTTAGTGCAGCAACCTAACTCTCAAGAGCCTTAATAAATTTGTTTTGTTCCTTTTTGACTTCATTAATTTCTTCAAACTACTCTTGACTTTCTTGGAAGCTTCATTGTACAACATCCTTTGTGGTCAGAAGCAGCTGGATACACATGATACGAAAGAGGCCTTGTTGGCATCACCACTATAGCTAGAGTCGTTACACAGTGCTTTCTTCACCAGGCTGGCCAGCTCAGAGTGGTATCTTCTCACAGAGAATACCATATCTGGATAATATAATGTACTGTAAGTATTCATTTTTAATGTAAATTAACAAGCCAAGTGAGAGAACAGAATATACCAAATGAGGTAAACAACAAGAAGTCTGAGGGAGCTGTTCAAGCTTGCATCTTTCAGTTACAGAGGACAAATGACTCCCTAACACTTTTCTGCATTATTGCAAATTTTCAGAATTGCTGTGAGAGAGTCTAAATGAGAAAATGATGGTAAGTCTGGCAATTCTTTACATTTTTTGGCTGTCGAAGGTACCCGTATATGTAATGTTCAGATTCGAGAACTACCCCATCCACTTAATGCATTCAGCCCAGCCAAAAAATAGGAATTAGTGAAACAGGCAAGTTTTGATTTGCATGCAGTTTTGCAAAACTGACACTAAAATTTGTTTCACAGGCGATTTTGCAATTAAAAAGCTCACTAAAAAGAGCTTTTGAGGGAGAAAACAAGGAATATTGTTCCCCCAAAACCTTGTTCACTCTTCTGTAATTGCATGTGTTCCTTTCTGCAGCTGTGTAACACATGCAATCTGTCGCACCCCAAGATAATCAATTCTATTTTTGCCTCTCATTGACATCTTTGCAGAGAAGCTCAAAGTGTTTTTTTTTTAAATGTGACATGTAGCATATTATCTCAGTGAACACACACTAAAATACACCATTGTGCACATGGAAGGCACACCCCATTTTTGACTACCAGGCTTCAATTTTCTTTTCTGTCTCCAAAGAAACTTTAGGATTGCGATCCGCAAAATTGTCATCATAATTTGCAAAGTTGGTTTGCACTCTGAGGATGCATCTAGCAGCTCAAAAAAAAAGTCTACATGCGACAGGAAATTACGTGACCTTTTTGTTCAGTACTAAATGACAGAAAAGTACGTAAATGCTTAGAGAGAGAACTTAACACACATAACACACATTTCACAAGAAGTGAAATGCAATTTGTTTCTTGAATTTTTTTGAAAAGCAAAATTGAGTTTCCCTGCAAATGTAATTTTCTGAGAATTATTTTGGTCATCACTATTAAAAAATGTAAAATTAAGCATGTCTTTTAACAAACAATTCTGACTAACTTCATCCCTTGCCATCAAAGTGAAGTTGTCAACTGTTCTACTTGTCAACTGTTCTAGGATACGTTCACATTACTATGTTTTCATTTAAAAATATTGTTTTAATATGAAATTAATATCTCTCCACACTAGCGTTTTCAGATCTTTTACTAAAGTATCAACATTCACCCTAAAATGACCAAAAACACATATGTCATACTCATTCGCAATTACTGGGCATGTATGTATCATCAGAAACAAGAAAGAGGTAAGTGTTCTCCTTGAAAGGACGTTTATACCGTTGGCCATAGGATTTATCACAAAACTATATGGTAAATTATTTGCCTTTTGCTCATGTATGCAACATTCAAACTGTACAAATGCAATTCAGATGCATACAGGTAAGGAACATAACAAGCACCATCGAAAGCAACTCCTCTACGTAAGCTATATTTCTTCCCAAGCTATATTTCTACATAAGCTATTTTTCTTCCATGAAGGGTGACAAGTCAGGGAATGAGACATTGTAATAGGCAGGATCCAATCAAGGAATGACAACATAATAAGCACAAACCAATTAGAGATGATTACAGTCTGCATTCTCATAACTGTATGTTTTCACCCATCCACACTTTGAAACGCCAGGGTAGTATGGATGAAAGTCAAAAACAGAGACTAATGTCTGTGGTTTTAACCAAAAATGTAGTAGTGTGGACATAGCCCTAGATAAGCACCAGCTGAAGATCAATTTCTCTAAACATTTTGAGAAAAATAAAAGGTTCTGATGTCAATAAGCCTGTATAGGCTTACAATGACATGTCTAACTCTGTGCTGATTTATCTAAGATTTGAAAGCTGGGATAGCAGTCAATCATTCTTGAAGTATCTGTCATTCCAAAATCTCTCCAAAAAATGTAATATTTTACATGAAGTTGCATAGAATACCAGAACGAAACACGAGGAGTCTACATAATCTGAAGTGAACAGTATTTCAAGTATTTCTGCAAAGAAGGGTGAGCCAGAATTCCTCCACAGTACTGTGAGAAACTATTCATAGACTACAGGAAATATCTGTTTGCAGTTATTATGGTTAAAGATAACTCATTACTAAGACCAAGGGGGAAGTTGCTTTTCACACATGACATTGAGTATTGCATAAACTTTTAAAATAAAAAAAAAGTAAATACTATCCATAAATATTTTTTTCATTCATGATCTCTTTAATTTAATGTGAGGTTTTCTTTAAAGATAGCATTTGCTGTGAAAGATATGAGACAATGCAGAATATTAGACTAGGAGTAAATACTTTTAGGGATCTGTATAATGTCAGCTCATTTACTTTAGCTCCCAAGGTAATTACCTTTCATATTGATATGACATTCCACTGTATTTTTGCAGAAAGGTTACATTTTTTCAGAATATTATTTATTTAACTAAACTAAGCTGATTTGCCTAAACTTGTCTTCATTTATTTTCCCTTTAGTCCATTTTAGTTCTTCGTGGCCTTATGATTAAAAACTAGACCTTCTTTGCTTACTCTTGGTTCTTTGACAATAAAAAAGCAATAATTAGGGGATGTGCAGGCTATAAACAAATACATGAACATCTGTAAATGAATCTATTTTTTAACCATTCATTAACCTGTCTTTTCTATTACAAGGTAACAGATCCAGCATTACACTGGCAGCATAGGGTATAAGGTAGGAGCCAGAGGACACGATCACAGAGAACACTAAAGCTCCTGCAGTAGTCCACACTACTACATTATTATTTAAAAATAGAATTTTTAAACTAATATAATTTCTGTCCATAGTAGAATTTTTACATCATTTAAGAATGTATCTCCATTCACAATAAAACGACCAAAAATTGTGAATTTCCCCTTGGGATTAATAAAGTATCTATCTATCTATCTATCTATCTATCTATCTATCTATCTATCTATCTATCTATCTATCTATCTATCTATCTATCTATCTATCTATCTATCTATCTATCTATCTATCTAAAAATGCATATGATGTAGACATGACGTTTTACCCATGACGTGTTTCTGTGGGTTTCCTCCGTGGATTCTAGATTCCTTCTGCAGCCCAAAGTTCTGCTGTAAGTTTGGTTATCAACCATGACTGGCCATTAATAAATGGGTGTATGTATAATAGTTCCCTGAAATCAAAGGATTAGTCTCTGCCTAAAGTACAGTAAATGTATGTTTCCTGCGTCTCCCAAACAAGAAGATGTGCTTTTAGAAAAGGGATTTAATGTTTTCCAGTTAAATGGTGAATGTTCCTTCTTTCCATAAAGTACACTGAATTAGCATTAGAAAATTATTTTAAAATAAATCCACTTATGTTACTGATAACTACATTAACCATACTACCTCCATGGATTAATTTATTTTGTTCTCATAGCAAAAGTGACAAAAATTAAGTCTTCTCTGGTTAGTGGCAGTTCATAGTGACCTGATTTTGCTTTTATAGTATAAATATTTTACAATAATGTGTAAATCTACTGAGTGGGTGGTTAATGTTGCTACCTCACTGACCCCATCATTTGGGTTTGAATTCCAGTTCTGGCCATTGTCTGAATGAAGTTTGCAAGTTTGCTTTTTGTCATTATTGGTGATCCTCCACATTCCCTCCTTTCCCTCACATCCCAAAGACTTGTGTCAGGTTAGATAGCCATTTTTAATTTTACCTGTTTGGATTTGAGTGTAAGTGGGCCCTGTGTTGGGCTGGCCTCTGTGACCCTAAAATGGATTAAGCAGATTTAAGAGTGTTGTGTTATGCAGCCATACTTTAGGGAGGTAGATTGATGACAAGAGAAGCTGAAAATCAGGCTACATCCACACTACTTTTCATTTAAAAATGCAGGGATTAGTCTCCGTTTTCACCTTTTGTCCACAAGGGTTTGTAACCCTCAAAATTAGAGATTTAAAAAAAAAATGTTCTCAAGGGCTATGTACTTCTAAAATCACCGTCTGGGCATTGGAATGTGGATGGGTGAAAATGAAGACTTTTAAAACCACATACATTAATTGCGTTCTGATTTAGTCATGCTTATTACATAACCATTCCCTGATTGGCTCCTTCTTACTAAAACATTTAATTCCCTGATTGTTCACCCTTCATGGAAGAAAACCTTTTACCTACTATAAAAAGTCCATAAAAAATAACCCCAGGTTAAACTAGTCCCATGTGGACCGACATGTCGGTAAAATTCTTTCATTTTAGCAATTCAGGCAGGACTAAAATTATAGAGGTCCGCTGGTAATAATTACTTTATTCCACGTCCTGGTGTAAAACTAATCCTGTCTGAATAGAACTATTGAAGGGTTGTTTCATATGATACCTATTGTGTTGCTTAATTGTATGCTTCCTAATTTCATTTTGTACAATTAGAATGCTACAGTTTTGCGATGAGTCCAGTGGCCGACGATTTTACCATCCCTTCAAGGATGTTTCCGCCAATACGTTAATGCCCATTGTAAGTTAACATGTACATCATATTAATTTTCAGTCATTCTAATGTAGTTGAAGATACTTATGTAAATGATGTGAAAATGCAAGTGTGGACAGAGACCTTTTCGATTAGAAACACCATTGTTAAATGAAAATGTAGTTGTGTGATGTAGCCTAAAGTGCAAGATTGTTGAGTTGAAGGTTGGGAAAGGGGGGTTTACAATTAGGAACTGTAACCTTGTTGACTGAATTCCAGTTCCACTGACACTTTACGTTGAGTTTAGTACAACAAGTGAGAACCTGGCTAGAATTTCTTATCTCAACGTTCTCTTCAGTATCACAATACCTGTGAAAGAGTTTCGCCCAACAAGACCATTAATACATCCAGAGAGGACAACTCAAAATGCAATGCAGGAAAGTGTTTGGTATTGATTGTGCCATGTATGAACTTATTCAATAGAGGGAATAAAATTACACGTGAACTTATAAAACATTATTGAAAAAGCATATGAAAAGCAAAAATTCCCAGTGCTACTTTACATACAGTATGTTTGATTCATAAAACCTTCATTTGACTGTAACAGTATGATCCTATGGTGTTGTGTGATGAAAAATAAAGTTCCGTTTGCTGAAATCTGTTGCTTATGCACTCTTTGGCACATTTGTTGGAATCAAAATTAGTGTGGGCTTTATGTACATTATAATTATTTATTGGCCTACTCAGGAAAACTCAAAGCCCCTTGCTAAATTTGTCATGACTCTGACCTTGCTTAGAAGTTGAGTTATTTACAACTAGCCATGGTAC
Organism: Erpetoichthys calabaricus; assembly: GCF_900747795.2. NCBI lineage: Eukaryota > Metazoa > Chordata > Cladistia > Polypteriformes > Polypteridae > Erpetoichthys > Erpetoichthys calabaricus. The sequence continues at coordinate 161,151,614 of NC_041400.2, forward strand.
CTATTGAAGACAGGTAATAGAATAAATAAAAATATTTGCGATCTATTGCCATATTTTTGTAATTGTGTGTGTTAATGTCTCTTAACTGGCACTGCCTCTCATTCTCGAGTGTGTTCCTGTAAAGCCTGCTTCTCAGACTTTGTCATTATTTTCGAGGTACCTTCTGTACAGTTTTATACTTTCCGCCTATGAAGGCGACTCTCTCAGCATGTCTCCTATGCCTTTACTCCTCCTCATGCGTCTCACACTCGCTCTTCTTCTTCCATTGTGCCATCAAAGCCAAACTGACCAATCACATCAAAGCCAAATTGATCAGATTGCTCATGAGAACTGGTTACACAGACCTTAGTGTTTTGTTATATAGCAGGTAGTAAAGAGAAAAAAAGGGATTATAAAGATTTGGTAAACTAGCTAGAAAAAAAATAATAAGGGAAATTGTTTTGCAATAGCGAGAAGCAGTGCCTTTCTGTCAGAGCTGTGTCCTCCAGTGCCTCAATGTTCAGAATGACCCTGTTCTCCCAGTGGAGTCATCTTTTCAGCAATGTGGGGTGGAATTGGAGGTGGTGGAAGAGGATGGAAGTGATATCAGCCATCTCTGTGGGGAGTTCTTCTGTCCTGGGATTATAAACAGAAGGAAGAGTTATATATATATATACCCATATATATGTGGGGTAAGTTCTTTCCTATTGCCCTGGTGCATCGTTAATTGGTCCCGTTAAAACACTTACAAGGCTCCCATATCTGACATTGTGTCACAGCCACTGGAGAATAGATGTCAAAAGAGTTCTGTTTGCAGCTTATTTTCATTTTATTGATTAACTTAATAATAATGCAATATTAACGCATTTCAAATTCTGATACTTTCCTGCACAGTTTCAGATGATAATCATTTCACATATCATAGTATCTTGAACTCTGGTTGAATGTAAGTAGGCAAGTACAGCTTTGAAATCACATCTCATCTGTTTGTATATGAGGGCCTTGCATTTTAAGTAACTGCATCAGCCACACTATTTTATTGCTTCACTGGTTTTGGAACATGTAAGGATTACCTTTTTATTTTGTTGCTCACTAGGTACAGATTGGATCCCCCATCCTTAGATGTTCAAAGACAAACCTTTAATCCCCTTTTTAGTAAATACAGGGATCAAGAGCGGTTTGCCATCTGTCAAGCACATGTCTGTCATATTCTACACACTGAAAAATGAGTCCTTTTAAAAATTTGACATTGGATTCCCTGAGGGCCAGATTAAAATTGCTAAAGAGGTAAGACCTTTTGTGATATTGTAATACATTTTTGACTGTTAAGTAGGCTGTCTTAAAGTAATTTTCTTCTAAGTTTAATAATATGGTAGTATTACAGCAACACAATGGTTAGTGCTACTGTTTTACAGTTCCAATGTCCTGGGTTCAAATGTTGATCCAAGAACTGGCTGCATATAGTCTGCACCCTCTCCTCATTTTATTTGTGAGTTTTTCCAGGTACTCTAGTTTTCTTCAGCATGCTAAAGATATGTAGATTAAGTTTGTTTTTCAACCTGTGTGAATGACTGCACCATGGAGCTTGCAATTGCCTGGTGTCTCCTCCGCGACTGTTTTTTGCATTGACCCTGTGTTGCTAGAATGAACAAATATATTAATTTGAAAATGAAATTGCAACACTACTGCCCCACCACTCCAGAGTTTGAATTCAATCCTGTTGACCATGTGGAGTTTACATGTTCTGCCTGTGTCTGAATGCTTTTCATCTTCATCCCATAATGCAATGATGTACATATTGGATTGACTGGTAATTCTACATTGGTCCTGTTTGAGTGAATGAGGATCTGTGCAGTAGTGTATTTCTCATGGACTGCTGTTACACCTGTGGTTTCCCCTTCTTGGAATTGACTCAGGATGCAGGTTTAATAGTGAATACAGAGTAGATACCAGCTCCTTCAAAATGTTCCTGTTTTATGAAGGGAATAGTTTTGCTCCATGTAATTATTTGCATATTTTATTAATATTGCTGTATTTTCTTTTTTACTCGTACTGGATAAAAACTTAAGAAGCATAGCAGAGACTTTCATGAAGCTCAAAGATAAAGATAACAGACAAATATTTGAAACCATGCTAAGCTCAACAGCAAAAGCAGTGTACAGTAGCAATTATTTAGATAACACAGAAAAAGTCTTCTGTTGACTACCACAGTAGAGGCCAAAAGTTTTGGCAGTGACACAAATGTTGCATTTTGTAAAATTTGCGGCTTGAGTTTTTGTGGTGGAAATTCACATTGTTTTTATATTATTGTGCAGAGTGATCAGCATTTTAATTCATAGCAAAGAGCTTTATTAGCATAAAAAGTTAACTTTATCACAAAAACCCATTTTCACTTATTTTGGCCCTGGCACAAAATGGTCAGCTAAAAGTGTCCAGCAAGTGCCAGTGATACTTCCTCCTGATAAGTCGGCTACAGAATCGTGTTGCCACCAGTGCAGAGCTTGCTCATTATTGGCAGCAGATAGGTGTGAGTGCATTTGCACATCCAGTGAGGAGATGACTTTTGGACAACAGCATTCTATCAAGAAGGGCAGCAAAGAAGCCACTTCTTTCCAAGAAAAATATCAAGGACAGACTGAAATTCTGCAGGAAGTACAAGGATTGGACAGCACAAGACTGGTGCAAAGTTATTTTTTCAGATGAATCCTCCTTCCGACTGTTTGAGACGCCTGGAAAAATCAGTTGTTCAGAGAAGGAAAACTACCATGAGTCCTGTGTCATGCCAACAGTGAAGCATCCTGAGACAATCCATGTGTGGGGTTGTGGGCCCACTCACAGTTCTGCCCAAGAACACTGCCATAAATTAAGAATAGTATCAAAACGTCCTCCAAGAGCAATTTCTCCCAACAATCCAGGGGCAATTTGGTGATGATCTGTGTATTTTACAACATGATGGAGCACCATGTCACAAGGCAAAAGTGATAACGAAGTGGCTCGGAGATCATAATATTGAAAGTTTGGACCCGCAGCTAGGAAACTCCCATTGAGAACCAGTGGTTAGTTCTCAAAAAGCAGGTGGACAAGCAGAAGCCCACAAATTGTGATCAACTCCAAGCACTAAAAAGGCAAGAATGGATATGGAATGGAAGCTGATATCTAGCATGCCAGAGCGAATTGCAGAAGTTATGAAGAAGAATGGTCAACACTGTAAATATTCACTCTTTATATAAATTTGATGTATTTGCCAATAAATGCCTTTGAAAAGTATGACGTTTATCATTGTTGTTCAGTATACCATTGAAAAATGTAAAAAAAATAGTCTGAAAATGCTGAAGCAGCAAAGTTTGTAAAACACAACATTTGTGTCACTGCCAAAACCTTTGGCCACTACTGTACAGTAGGCGTAATCATTGTAGCACATATTGTGCATGAATAATGAATGAATGGAGGAAGGTCACTGTAAGCTTCAAAATCACCCAGAATCAACTGGTACATTATTAATGATCCCAGATCTCATCCAGTACACAACAGCTGACAAGCTATCTACATATTAACTTCACAAAGACTATTCCCACACCATATGGATATTAACAGACTGCTCTTTAAGAAACCCATGCCACCAAAAGACTAGGATTCGGTTATTATCACTGACAAAATCCAAAGAGGTTTGTGTAAGCGTAACAAAATTTAGAAAGGCATCAATGAAACATGATGATCTATTATTTTGGCCTATATACAGTGGGGTAAAAATGTATTTAGTCAGCCACCAATTGTGCAAGTTCTCCCACTTAAAAAGATGAGAGAGGCCTGTAATTTTCATCATAGGTATACCTCAACTATGAGAGACAAAATGAGAAAAAAAATCCAGAAAATCACATTGTCTGATTTTTGAAGAATTTATTTGCAAATTATGGTGGAAAAAAAGTATTTGGTCAAGAACAAAAGTTCATCTCAATACTTTGTTATATACCCTTTGTTGGCAATGACAGAGGTCAAATGTTTTCTGTAAGTCTTCACAAGGTTTTCACACACTGTTGCTGGTATTTTGGCCCATTCCTCCATGCAGATCTCCTCTAGAGCAGTGATGTTTTGGGGCTGTCGCTGGGCAACATGGACTTTCAACTCCCTCCAAAGATTTTCTATGGGGTTGAGATCTGGAGACTGGCTAGGCCACTCCAGGACCTTGAAATGCTTCTTATGAAGCCACTCCTTCGTTACCCAGGCGGTGTGTTTGGGATCATTGTCATGCTGAAAGACCCAGCCATGTTTCATCTTCAATGCCCTTGCTGATGGAAGGAGGTTTTCACTCAAAATCTGACGATACATGGCCACATTCATTCTTTCCTTTACACAGATCAGTTGTCCTGGTCCCTTTGCAGAAAAACAGCCCCAAAGCCTGATGTTTCCACCCCCATGCAATAGGTATGGTGTTCTTTGGATGCAACTCAGCATTCTTTCTCCTCCAAACACGACGAGTAGAGTTTTTTTCATCTGACCATATGACATTCTCCCAATCCTTTTTTGCCCCATTGTACAGTAAGATTTCATCAGCCTGTCAACCATGTATGTACATTAAAATTTAGTTTACAAACGCTAAAATGCAAATTAAGTATAATAATATTATGGATATGAAAGTGTGTAATATACAAAGGATTTCATTGTCCTCTTGTCATGCCACTCTAATTTCATATGTAGTTTGCCTTTGGTCAAACCACTTTCTGGTTTGATGTTTCCTTATTTTCTGACTGTAAGTCTCATTAATCAAAACCATTCTTGAATAATGCCTCTAATTATCCTTGCCCCCTCATGAACAACTGAGTCCTCCTACTCATAAATGGCTCCAGTCTCAAGAAGGTGTTAATCATTAAGGACAAAGAAGTCATAAAGATCTGTTTTGGGCAGGTCTGAGTGTGACACTAATAACATGGGTTGCAACATCTTATTTCTTTCTGTCTTTTGTTTTCATTTTTAGGGTGGGTCCTTCTTAAAGTCAGAGGCAGAAGTGACAAAATGTATTCTTGTGAAACCTTCTTATTTTTTAAACTTGAGAAATTTATTCAAATAGCTTGAAATATTTTAAGGAGCAAACCAAAGAAATAGTCAAAGAGAGTAGTGAAGGTCAAACCACAAATTACCTGTGAACCAAATGTGGTGCTGGGCAACACAAACCTCAAGAAAGACTTTACTCCAAAAACTAGACCTCAGAATTCTAATGAGACCTAGAAAGCACAAATCAAGCCTGGCCCCAAACTCAAGAAGATGGTATTGAAGAAAGAAAGGAGCCAAGTCCCTAAATTCAAAAAGCGAGAGAAAAAACATAAACACCCTGTGTACAGTCTGCTGATACAGCCTGTAAAATTTCTAAAGAGTGAGGGCTGAAAAAGAACATAGTTGAAAAACAAAGCAAAGGTCAAAACAAAAGGAAAAATAGATTGTAAATACTCAAGGTGCAAGATTGAAAACATAGTCAAGGAAACACACAAGGATCAGAAATTAAAATAAACAGGGAAAGAGTTGCAAATGAATGTAGGAAACTATCTAAATTGCACATAGATTAGAACAATCAGAGTGAATGTTAAATTGTTGCATCAATGACTTCATTACTATGCCATGCCAATGCATGCTGGGCTACAATGTCATGGAAATGGTCGATGCACAGGCTGCAAAATAGCAATACATTGGACAAAACAAAAACAAAGGTTCTAATCTAGAAAACAATTAAAGGATTAGATACACTGAGTATAAAAACCCCAGAAACGAAATCAAGAACATGTTTGTACCACAGGGTAGGAACAGGAAAAAAACAAAGTTCCTTATTAATTAAATATTTTATTAAGGATTAGACTATGTATTAAAATAGTGAAAAATAAAGTGCATCCTACAGTGACTTCATGATTATTTTTCTAACAGTATTATAATTATGGGACAGTTTTGTTTATTGTTGTCCAGGTGTTATACAACAGGAATATTCAGTAGTATGCAGTTTGAGATTACGGATTCATCAAAAATCTTTGCGAGTGTGTTTCTTTTTGTTAGCGTTCTGACACTATCCTTTCGACAGTGATTTTGATTTAGCATTTTAGCTTTCTAGCTATCTTGCCCTGTTATTGTTCTGCTATTTCACTGCTAAGATGGATTTAATGGGCAAACCAGGAGATTTACATAAAACAGAAAATGATCAAAAGTAACTAATGGAAAAGACAAAGCGTGAGACACAAGTCAAAAACTGCAAAGCAAAGGTCAGTACTGAAAATGCCAATCAAAAGTAGTTTTAGCAAAGTTTTTGTTAGGCTTTTGAATACACAATGCGGAGAGATAAGTGAACTCTCGTCAACCTTTTAACCAATAGCGCTGATGTACTTGTGGGTTTTGACCTCTGAGGACACACCCCTGCCAACATGGGACACTGTCCTAGCATTGGGCTAACAAAATGGTGGTGATGGTAATGAAACAAAACGGTAGCTGAAACTGTACAAAAATTATGCAACTTGTAAAGTAATTGGTAAATAAATTCCAAAATGAATAAACTATAAAAACCTCCAAAACATGTGTAAGACCAAACCAAATGATGCCTGTAAGGCATAAAATATATTAACAAATGTCATTTCACAAGTTAGTTAACTAAGTTTTACCTTCTGTCTTAATACAAATCTGTACAATCTTGACAGCACAACTGCCATCTTAATTAATGTCACACATCAAATCATAATGGAGAAAAAGCATTCAAAATGGTGACTGCAATATTTGCAAAATGGTGTTGAGAAAATTTCAAAAAATAAACATTCAAATAAAACAACTAAGGAAAATATGAATCAAAATTTACCAAAATTATTCAGAAACAGATTTAGGTTCATAACAAACTTACAGTATTATGAGTTGCAGAATAAGCTGGGGGCTTAATTTATGCCTTAAATTTTGTGAAAACATGTCCTCGACCAATTTGGGAGTTGGAGTCTCACAGAATAAATAAAATAGGTGGGCAAGGTGCAGGGCCATCCATCACTTTTGTTGCATTACATTCTATTCATATAGTTTAACACTTACAATGCTTGGAGTTCCCTCAAAATTTAAATATACCTGTAAGTGACCACAGTACCCAAGCCCAACTCCTTTTGGAGTTTTCTCAAGGTGCCCATGAAGTAGACCAAAAGATAAAGGTAGCCAAACAAAAAAAAATTATTTTAATTTTTATTGCCATACATGCTCACGTATAAGTCGGGACTTGAAACCCGAAAAATCGATCATAAAATTAGACCCCGACTTATACGCCCGTTCAAAATGCGACACTTAATTTTTTTTTTTTTACATTTTCTTGTCTCCTCCAATCTCACATCAGTTTCGCAGACGCATTTAATTTTGTTGCAACAGCGCAGTTACCAATTTCTTTTACTACTTCAATGACATTTAATTTAAAGCCAGTTTCATATTTTTTTCTGAACGAACGCTCCATTATAGATAAGGGATGCTCTTACGATAAAGGTGTGAGATACAAAAAACACAAATCAGTGCAAACGTCGCTTCATAATAGTTCGGGTGTTACCGTGTGGTCATGTAGGCACAATACATAGGAAAAAAAAGGCAATGTGCTCCGTGGTTACTCTCTTAGGTGGGCGTTAGCATATCATAATCTCTTGGACCAATAGCGTGAGTTTTCCGCATTCGACTTATATGACCAACATTATAAAATACCAGAAATTACAGTATACTGTAAAATCAAGTCCTGACTTATCCACGGGAGAACTTATCCGCAAATATATATATGGTATTTAAATTTATTTTTAATTGCTATTGAAATATGACCATTTAAATGATGTTTTTGAGACCACCTCCCTTAATATATTGCACCATGGAATGTGTCTCTTAAAAATGAGACTGAACAACTAAAGCACACCATCAGTGAACTTTTAAATTAGATTGTGTGAGCTGATTGGTTCAATGATTCAATCACAGTAGTTGTCTATAATTAAGCACCAATCAAGTTTACCAGAATAATTCTAAATGAATATTGGTGCAATTTTTGCAGCTTGGTCGCGCAGTGGTAGCACTGCTACCTGGCAGTAAGGATATCAGAGTTCCTGTCCAGGAGTTGCTTTTTGCATGTTCCCTCCATGTGCATTTGCTCCTGGTGCTCCAGTTTCCTCCCACAGTCCAAAGACATTAAGTGGATTAGTGGGGCTTAACTGGCCCATGTGTGTGGGTGTGTATGGTGTGTGTGTGTGTGTGTGTTTGCATGTGAGTGTATTTGCCCTGTGACATACTGGCACCCTGTTCAAGAACTGTTCCTGCATTGCACCCTTTGCTTGCTTGAATAGGCTTCAGCTCCCCTGCAATCCTGCTGAAGATGAAGTGGGTTAGAAAATGGAAGGATGAATGGAAAGATTTTATCATCATCATATATTGCAAAGAAAATTTCTGTTTGCTAAACATGATTATGGCATCCCTGTTACAGTATGCCACAAGAGATCAATACAAGAGGTCAGATCTGAAATTGTTGAATAATGAGTTAAATCACTTTACTTATTGACTCAGCTTCTTAGTATGACAAATTACCCTTGAGACAACAGATTTCAAGGGCAAAGATAAATTTCTTTCTAAACAAACAAAAGTATTAAGGCATCGAGAGGGAGTGGGGGAGCGTGTAAAAAGTATATAATGTTTATGTACCTAGTTCAACTGAAACTAAATCAGCTGCCTTGACATACCGACATATGGAAAAAAATATGTTTAGTGATTATTAATTGAGCTTAATTTTTATTTATTTTTCATGCTTTGACCATTGAATGTCTGGTTGCAAAAAAAAGGAAACGTTTGGTTTTCCTGGTATCAGTAAATAATGCTGTATAAACATATAAAATCTATTTAAACTGTAGATGGACAACATGGTTTCAGCAAACATTTTTCTTGGAGAAGAATGAGCTATATGTTAAAGATGCAAAATATCAGCAAGCATAATTTATAGTGTAGGAGCACATTAGTTGACACCAAGATGGTTTTAAGCTAAATAAGATTTATATCATCCTGTCACTTCTTCAAAATGCTTTTTCCATTGTAAAGTCATAAGGATCTAAAAGATTTTACACCAGCTCTTCACAGGGTACACTCACACTCCTAACATGCACATAAATTTAGGGAGAATTTGCAATCGCCACACGTACAAAGGCTCAGCCACAAGCCAGACATGGAAAACTGAAGCTTTGAAACGGCATTGATAACCACTGTGTTAATTGAGCTAGGCCAAACTGAATGAAATTTTATACACAAAGTACAATATGTAGTGAAATGCTTAGTTGCTAAATTCCAAGACTGTTTTTTCAGTAGAATATAAAAGGAAAATAAACAATAAATAATAATTCACAACTTCACAAATATTAGTACAAATTATGTCCCATAAGTATGGATTCCTGGTGCAGTGATTGGCTGTGCTGCCTCCCAGCTCTAGAGACCTGACTGGAAATCATCTTTAGGCATTCTCTGCGTGGAATTTATACAGTTTCTGTGTTTTTTTAATTTTTTGTGTGTTGCTTCTTTTTATATATTCAACTTATATATATACCAGTAACGGCGCACTGCACAATAACGTACAGTGAATACACTTGATTTGAGCATTCCTAGTTTTCATCCTCTTTCTCTGTACATTTAGCATTCGTTTGCTCAGAGGTTGATGCGTTTGCTGCTTCCTGAGCAGCTCTTCTTTTCTCCACCCTAGTGGCCCACTTCTTTTCTTCTTTCGTCGGCATCTTTTCGCGTTGAAACTGATTAAGTCAGTGTTTGTGTTGCAATTACTTAATACGTTTTCCTTAATTTTTCATTTAAGCTTGCACTTAAGTCTTCAATCTGCCTCAAGAATGATTTAAGATATGAAGAGGTAGGGGAAGTGATGGCGAAGGTGGTAGGGATGAGAACGGCGCCCGTACACATGTGCTGCACGGCCGTCCTGCCGAGAGTTGCTTCTACAATAAAATAAAACAAAAATAAAAAGAGGAATAAGCTTGGAGATCAATCATCACCATAAGCAGATAGTAGAGGTCACGTAGTATATGTGTACCAAATTTCAGGTCAAAAGGTCAAACGGTTTGCGAGTTACAGGTGATTTAAAATCCTGGAAAGACAAACGAACAGCCATGGTAACGTATTATATAAGAAGATATATTGGGTTAATTGGTAACACTGTATTTACCATGTGTTGAAATACAAATCAGAATGCCCGGCAATGCATTGAGATTACATTCCAGGTATATATATATACTGTGACACATATGTGTTTGGGAAACAGTCAAAGGGTTCGAATCGGGGAACTGACACGCCGGACCGAGAGTTGGCCCTGAGTACTAATGCCTCTCCTTCTTTTCCCACAGACCTTCAAAAGAAAAAAAAACACTTAATCTGGCACCTACAGATCACCTCACTTTACTTCCAGGACTATCGGTCCTTAGAGATTGCTCTGTTTTCAACAATATACTGTGTGGATCCCTAACTCATTTTGCTAGTCATTGTGTTTTCTTACAATATATATCATCTCAATCTCATTCACTGCTCTCCAGTTCATGATCATTAATCTTGCATGATTGAACAAATTTGCTCTTGGTGTACTTTGCTTGTAAGACATCTTCATAAATGTGGTTAATAAAGTTTTTGGTATCTTGTCATTGCTCATGTGCAGAACATGTTCCAACCATTCTAATTTTTTTCTCTTGATGATGTTTAGTATTGAGTCTTTTCTTAGTATTGCAGCTCTGTCTCTTACAATGTCATTTGGGACTTTATCATACCATTCAGGGTTCAATATTCTTCCTAATATTGTTGTTTCAAATGTCAAAAGCTTTCATTTATCAACTTTTTTTAATATCTATGTTTCACAAGCACAAAGCACAATTGGTTGTATAAGTGCTTTATACAACAGTATTTTAGTATTGAGTTTAACTTCACTGTCATACTAAATTTTGTCTAGTTTGCTTGCAGCTTAGACCGCAGTAGCTGTTTTAATTTTGATTTCTTTGGAACATTTGTTTCTTTCAGCTAAAGTTGATCCTAAATAAGCTCTTCTGAATTTATTTCCTCTTAATGTTATGTGCTGTTCTGATATTATCTGCTGAGGCTTAGCCTCTAACCAATGCCTTCACTCTTCCTCCTCATTACACTCACCATCAACTACTCCTAGTGAAAGCCATGGAGGCAACATTGTAAGCTAGAAAGACAAGACCTTTCCTCTGTAGCAGTTTTCAGATATATCTGGAGAATCCCTAAACTGTGAGCCAAGTGGGAAACATCATCCTGAGTCTGCTCCAGTTTTTCTTCTATCCCAGTGGTCCAAAGTTAATTTATATGCTATGTTGGGAAATAGAATTCATTTTCTGAATGTTCTTACTGCATTACAGATTAAGAGGAAGCAACAGCCTATCCTAACAGATTCAAGCACTCGGCAGAAATCAGAGCTGGGCATATACCTGCCAAAAAACCTAACATGCCTAATTTTTTCATGTTAGATGAAGGCAAAGAACCTTAAGAAAACTCATGTGGGCATATGAAGAGCAAGTGAACTCCACTGAGACTGGACATAAACCAGGTTAGAAACCAGCTGTCTGGATTTGTGAGGCAGCAGCACTTAGTACTCCCATCCTAAAATACTGTATAGATCGGATATCAAGGAAATATATTAAATTAATTACAGATTAATGAAGAATGTACAGTATGTAATTCATAGTAAACAAGTCATTTTATTTAAAACTAGAAGTAGAGAAAGACAAATTGCAGAGACAGCAACTATCAGCTTCCTGTTTTTTATGTAACAGGATTTATGTGGATGTTGTATTGTTTTTGTTAATTTTAAATTATTACTTTTCATGTTTTTATGTAATTTCATTAAGTTTGTTTATCACTTATTATTTGTGTACTGTATATGTAAATGTAACTCAATTCCCTGTATATTGCTTGTGGCACCCAAGGAAGTGGGGCCAATCCTTAAGTGTCTGCTGTGGGTCAGAGAGAGGAACTAGCAGTGGATCATTGAGTTTGTGGAAAAGTTTTTTGCAAGTATTGCTTTTTGTTTGTTATTTCTGTCGTTTTGGATTCTTTGTGTTATACTAGTGAACTATCAAAAACAATTTTAATAAGAAACCATGAGACAAGATGAGGCTGATACCAAAAAGATGTCAAAACTGAGAAAAACCACCATTCTAAATATCAGAGCCAAAACTCTTAGCTAAAATCAAGGTCAAAGGTTCAGTTGCAAGTTAAAAAACCTGAGAGTATTTAGAAATAAGGATTTGAAAAAGGACATTTTAAAAAGATTTTTGAATCCATCAACTAGGACTGGGAAATAATGTCCAAGGTGACCTTTTACATGATATTAATCAAATGTCACAACTTCTATGAATGCTCTCCTAAAAACATTCAAGCTGTCCTAAAGACAAAACAGTGCCAATCTTAAATAAACAAAATGGCAATGAAATTTGCACAAAATAATTAACAAAAATAAAGTAAGTTTTGAAACAAAAAAAAAATAATGTTACATTCTAATTCTTAGGTTAAAAGAAAATAGCACTGGATAACTAAAAAGATGAGAAAATATGCAAAAATTAAATAAATGCCTAAAATTATAACTCTTTGCTTGTGTTATTGAATTCTGCTGTTTAATTTACATTAGGGACATATTCACCTTTGATTGCTTTTAGACAAAGTCTATTGCCTTTTTGTGCATTTTTTTCTTATTTTTCTATTTTTGTTAAGAGCCAGAGTTGTAAGGTTTCTCTCTCTTGTAAGATATTTTTGATATATTTTGGGACTTCCATTATATCCATCCATCCATTTTCCAACCCGCTGAATCCGAACACAGGGTCACGGGGGTCTGCTGGAGCCAATCCCAGCCAACACAGGGCACAAGGCAGGGAACCAATCCCGGGCAGGGTGCCAACCCACCGCAGGACTTCCATTATATTTTGAACTTTTAAAGCCATTTTCCTAGTTGTTGGGGTGAGGATATATCTTAGAAGACAAGTAAAGGACCTGGCCTGCTTTGTGGTTCATTCTGGAGGCATCACTACCCCTTTTCACTATGTCTAGAATTCCCAGTTATACCGCCTGTCAACTGAACACTACAGTCAGCAAATCATGAAATAAAATCTATTTGTACTGCTCAGCCTGCTCAAACAGGGTTCAGTGATGTCCATCTATTTTCTGTTCTTGAGGAATCTGAGCCTATCCTGGTAGCATAGCCAACAAAGTAAGATCAAGCACTGGATGGGATGATAAAGGATATTAACACAAATACCCACTGTGATATGTGGCCGGCTTTTCATTCCGGCCAATACCCCCAGGCCGCCAGGTGGAGCCTTCCCTGCAGCATGGACGTGCCCCGAGTTCCAGCAGGGACTCATGGACTATGTAGTTTTTATGCACAGCCCTGCTGGATGCCTTGGGGACCACCAGGAGTCGCTGTAGGGAAGCTCGTGGACTCTTACATGCCTCATAACCCGGAAGTGCGTCATAATCCCATGACAGGAAGAAATGGTGTGCTTCCGGGTTGAAGAAAAGGACTGTTTACCCTGACCCGGGAGGAATAAGGACTTGTGGGTTGTGGAATAGGAACCACTTCCGGGTCAGGGGGTATAAAGGACCATGGGAAAGCCCAGTATGCTGAGCTGAGCTGGGTGGAAGGGTGGCAACGCGTCTGGGACAGGAGGATTGATTATTGTATTGATTATTGATTTATTTATATGAGTATTGGGGAGTGTAGGGTGCTTTGTGCACTGTTTATAGATAAAATAAAGTCATATTGGACTTTTATCTGGTGTCTGACGTCTGATCAGAGGGTTCAAGGGGTCACGGAGACCTCGATCTTTCACACCACTCATAAACTCAGGATGGTTTTTGAGTGCATGCATTGTTCCAGAAAGATACTGAAAAGAAAAACTATATCTCCTGGATGCAAATAACAGTTTATCTGCTATTCATCATGTTTTTTTAAAATGGATCATGTTTAGTAAATATGTTCTTGCTTGAAAGCTGCATTTGCTAGAGGCAATAAACTGCAAATCTGTTATTTTCTTTTTCTGTTTGTTGAAACCTTACATATCTACAGACACATATTACTACCATACAAAAAAAACTGTTATTTTGCAAAATGTGCATTATTTTGCAAAAGTTATTATTCCATAGTAATTATTGTTATTTCATAAATGTATTGTGTTTTTTCATAATTATTGCATTATTTTGCAATCATTTTTGCAATATTACACAAAGACACTGCCTGCTGCTGCCATTAACATTCTGCACACATGTGCTTTGGTCATTAGAATAATCTAGATGAGAACAGGCCATTCAGCCCAACAAAGCTTGCCAGTCCTATCCACTTAATTTTTCTGAAAAAAACATCCAAGTATAGTTTTAAAAGTCCTTAAAGGCCTACTGTCTACCACACTACTTCATAACTTACTCCATGTGTCTATGGTTCTCTGTTTATAAAGAAAAACTTTGTAATGTTTATACAAAATTTACCCTTAACAAGTTTCCAACTGTGTCCCTGTGTTCTTGATAAACTCAATCCACTGCACTTTGGACTTTTTCTAGTGCTGCTATGTCCTTTTTGTAGCCTGGAGACCAAAACAGCACCTATAAAACCTAATATTCTGTTAGCCTTCTTAATGGCTTCTGAACACTGTGTGACAGTTGATAGTGTAAGGGATCTGTTCAAAATTTTTTAAGATAAGATCAGATCTAATTAGTAAAATTTTAGAATAAGCATGTATATTGGGGAAAAGGACATTCCCCCTTCCCTGTTGTTTTTTAATTTTTGCCCATGCTGTTGGCTGTCCTCTCATTCTTGATTTGATTGTATGGATTTTTTTTTTCTTTGTTATATAGGTTCAATTTGATTGCAAGCAATCTTATTTTCCTCCAATAAAATAAAAAAAGAAAGAAATAGGCTGCAATGATACCCTGCACGCTTATGTTTGAAATTTGTCATTTGGAAGTAGCTCTTAGTGGGCTAGGACCACCAATAAAGAATAAAAAATCAAAGTATTATCAAATTTGTGATCAGCAACCTCAAAATAGCATTTAATGGCAATCAACATGCCTATATTACCGATTCTTATTTTCTATGACAATCCACATGCCTATTTTACCATTCCCCAGTGTTTTGTGTATAGCAGTAAATTAGATCTCTTGCATTTCCATTAGAAGGTGAACCCCTAGGTGAATTGATTTGGCATGCACAACTTCATATTTTTCTGTATATTTGTGCTGAAGACACTTATTGGTTTATTCTTTATCGTAAGGAAGTAATTTTCTGCACAAAACATTATTCAAAAGCAGCTTTAAAATTATATGTTTTGGGTCTGGAGGCCCAAAACACATTGGGGAAACCCCCCAAAAAATCATTGTCTTGCATAACTGGACATCATGAGGGGTTGAATGATATAGAGTGGCATAGTGGTTAAAGCTTTGGACTTCAAACCCAGAGGCTGTGGACTCAAATCTGGGTGATAATGAGCAAATAACTCCACCTGCATGTACCCCAATTGGAAAAACAAAAGAAATGTGACTAATTGTATCTTAAATGTTGAAAGTCATCTTGGAGAAAGGTGATGGCCAAGTAAGTAAATGGATTATACTGTATATATGTGGGAGTTTTCTTGTACTGGCGAGTCCGGAGATTTCAAAGAATTACTAAGACCATAAAATTGAAACAATTAAAATATATGCAGATATAAATTTGTGCCTGGCAAATAAAAAGCTAAATTAACAATGCGTGCATTTTATGGAGGTTAAAAATAATGAATCATTTCAGTTTGACAGTGCTGCTAATTGAATTTTACAAATATCATTGAACAGTGTTAATTGGCATCATTCAATTATTCCTATATACAGCACACATTTATTTAAGGGTTCAGACTACTGTACGCATGGACAAATTATTTTTTAAAAAAAAGCAATCATAGCACAGCAGTTTGCATTGTGTGGGGTCTTCACATCCTCCCCATGTCTGTTTAGGATATTCTTCTGGTACTCCAATAACAATTCACCTGTAAAATGCATACTTGTTGCTCTTTAATGGACAGTTTGTGCTTTAATCAGTTTTATATAAATTACATCAAAAATATCATCTTGGTCTTTTTAAAAACAGATACCAAATTTAGAAATTTGATATACTTATCAAGACCCTAGCTTCTTTGAGCTACAAATGAAATACCGTACATTATCCATTGCTTGGTTTGTTTCCTAAATATTATTGTTATTAATTGTAATGTAGTTTTTCTCTTAGATTGAACTTTATTTGTATGAATAAAGCTATAAAGAGTTTGCCTGAATAAGACAAAAAGCCAGAAAAAAAAGGAAAATGAAACACAAACCAGTCTCCTTTGAAATGCTAAGGCCCAGAGCAGAGCCACATAAATATCTTGTATGGAGATAACCAAGAGGAACATACAGAGACCCTAAGGTAGTAAAACAAAACCTGAGTCATAAAATGATGAGGTGTCCTGTAGGCCGCAGGCAGACATGGAGGCTGTGTGCACAAGCAGCAGCTTCCTATAATTTACAGACTCGAGTTACTTAATATATAATGCAATATTCTACGCTCTGCCATTTGTCATTTGAACTAGAACACAGATTATAGCTCAGGGCAGTGCATCTGTGCACAGATCTGGCAGGAAATAGGCTAAAAGCCCCGCAGCTGAGCCTGTCGCCTCAGCCGAGCTACAAAATCCAACCTCTGCTCCAAAGGTCATTGCATACTTTGTTGGTGACAGAGACAGGCCAGACTGTGAAGCATGTGACTCATATGCATACAAAGCACCAACTGCCTGATGTCTGTTGCTGGCCTGATACTTGGTTAGAGGCTTGTCTTAATTTTATGTGACAGTCCGCTGTTGGAAAGGCCTCTTGGGTGACTAAATGGAGCATGCTGATATCCCACTGGGCGTAGTCCTGTTGTTTTGACAAATCCTCTGTAGCATTTATCAATCAGGCCTACAATTGGGAGTGCACTGCATATCTAATTGGAGCATGTTAGGGAGGCCCAATAGATTGTGCCAGCCATGTTATTCAATTTGTTCTTGTTAGTAACAGCCCCTCTGTCGTACTGCAATTTACTCTCACACATCACAAATGAAAAGGGGAGTCTGCCTTATAGTTACATAAGTTACAAGCAAAATTTTAATTAGCGAGGCAGCGTAGCAATCATTCACGGCCACTTTGACATAGGCTGGTGGTGCACACTGTGCAGCTTATTCATCGCTAATGGTATCGCATGGTCCTGCAGAAGAGGGAACAAAGAGGTTTCTACCACAATATGTTATATAAAAGCTGTTTAGAGGGAGTCTTTCCTTTGTGAGACGGCATGAAAAAATGTCCACTTTTCAATTTCTAGAAGTCTGCACATCAATATTTTTGGTCCACTTTAATTACTAAGGGTATGTTGCAATTTTGAGAAGTGACGCCTTAGAAATAAACAGGCCTTAAAGGTTAAGGCTAATTATTGGAAGTTTAAGTGGCTTATGCTAAAAAGTAGAATAGGACTATGGACGACAGCGTGGCTACCCTGTAGAAGTTTGAGTGGAAAAGTCAAATTAAACCAATGGTTCAAAGCTGACATACAGAAAAGAAGGTTGGCTTATGCTTGGGTGTTCATTATTTTCAGAATGAGGTGATACCATCTCCTATGATCATTTTTTTTTTAAAAAAAGTGAAGATCACTACTTTTAAACTGCTTTGTTTCTCTTTCTCGGTCAGAATTTTGGAAACACTTCAAATAATAAGCTACACCAGAAAACAGACAAATCTTATTTTATACAGTGCCTTACATTCAAAGTGCCCGACAGCCATTCATGCCATTCTAAAAACATTTTTGTGTTTCTTATAAATGCTTTAAATTGTTTGCTCACCTGTACTAGAAAAACTCTACGTCTGACACCGTCTTCAACTTGAAAGCAAGATGTCAAGCTTTTTGCCATTGTCCCCTAGGCCTGAAAACCCCACATTTTAGAGTAATTTTTTGTGCCGGCAATTATACCCTTATGATAAAAAGTAAAAAATAGGTGGCTTCAGCAAAAAATTATCATCATGTCAACCGACCCCAGAGGTTCAACAGAAATAGAATATGAGAAGTCAAAGTTACTCCTTTTCATTAGGCTTGGTAAAAATGGGTATTGGTAGTACAGGCATGTGGAGTGTCATTTTACTTTATTTCAGGGTTGCTTATCATGAATATGATAATATTTTTGATATCTGTTTTTTTACCACTGGTCCTAGTCCTCTGAAAGCCACTCCTAGAGGGTTAAAAATGACCTGCTTCAAGGTCAGTGATTGCATCTATAATGTTACTGTATTTTTGATTTCTGATTCTTTGTTAGGGATCTAGTGCTCTGAAACTCTATCAGAGGGTGACAAATGACACATTTCAATTACAATCGAAAATATCTAGACTTTAAATAATTAAATTGAAGCACAATGTTGTTATGTGTCTATTTATTAACAGGGAAGGGCTACTTACCCTATCCTTGTATACTGTATATGCAAACACAGGCTTTCAAAGAAACGTTAATGAGTTTAAAGTTTTACTGTAATTCAGCTTTAATGTCCCAAATCCCAGAACATGAAAAAATAAATAAGTAAATGTTAAGGTGACAGAAGAAGAAGAAAAAAAAACCATTTTATTATTCTAGTTAAAAAAAAATTATCTGAGGACTGCTTAGAAAAAGCTCAAGTTAAAGCCTGGCTGACGTAGGCCCAGGGTCTTCCCAGCAAAGCTTACTTATTGTTGGTGTACATAATTGTGGTGGAGTTCTATGGTGCTCTGTCACAATTTCTGATGTCTCACTTATAGTTCAGGCAGTTAAAGTGGCAGGTAGCATTAAGCATCACAGCACACTACCAAGAAAAAAAGGAATAGAAAAGGCTTAGTGATAGCTACTCATGATGAGTGCTACAATTTTAATTTAGACACAAAGAGTAACAGAAACACATGAATGCATTAAGAACAGTATCATAATCAGCTACTGTAACTGCGATTTAAATGTGGACACCAAGGAAGCATTTCTTTAAGTGACTGAATTTATAACAATTGTGGCTTATAGTTTTGCCTCTTACATTATGTTTACTTCTCCTTTAAACAGTTGAGACGCCCTCAACAAGTGATAACAGTGAGCCCTTTGAAGGCTTCAGATTCACACATTCTTTAAAGCAAACGGGGCAAAATACAGGTGATGTCCAAGACTGGGGAGAAGGAAGGAATAAATGGATGAATCTGCAAAAGGTCATTAATAATCCTCATTTCACCCCTAAGACACCTTACAAAAAGGTTGAAAGTCTCAGAAACATGTTGCTTCAGTATACAATTGGGAGAACTTCTGTTGTTTTATGTTTGTATTAAATTCATTCTTCTGCTTGTAAATTTCTAAACAGACCATGAGGGCATAAAGCTTTAGAGATGTCTTTATATGCAGAGCACTAAACTTTCTTTTAATTAAGAATATATACTGAAGAAATGCACTGAAGATGAAATGCCATTTAGTCCTGTACAATTGTATGTTTCTTTTTATTTAGTACATATGAATAATACTGAAGCAATATTTATATTTCTCAAACCTGCTTCAAAGTACGCTGCTAAGAAAATAGTTCCACATAAAGTGTCTACATCTGTTTATGTGAAAAAGCATTTAATAATACCAGTATAAAATAACATTTGTAAACTGATTCCACCCATCCTCATATATGCTTATTGAAAACCTACATAATCAATGACTTATTCCATCCATTATCCAACCCATTATATCCTAATTACAGGGTCATGGGGGTCTGCTGGAACCAATCCCAGCCAACACAGGGCGCAAGGCAGGAAACAAACCCTGGGCAGGGCGCCAGCCCACCACATCAATGACTTATTTTGGTTCTAATTTTGAACATTTCTATCAGGTATTTTCTAAGTCTTTATGTGCTTCAGCTGAAAATGTTTCCTCCTTTATTTTTAATGAAAATGTAATTCTTAATTACATCATCTGTCCTTGTATAAAACTAAATAAATATGCTACAAAATACATTGTGAATGCAACAAAACTCTAAAAAACTAAATATTGTGTTTTAGCTCTTTTGAATTCACCAGAAAAGATCTGGTATACTAAGAAATTCTGAATATGGGTCTGGATCTGTCACCTGACTGGCTTCACACCAAAATACAGGTGATGAGCCCACATTGCAGGTCAAGACAGCACTTTAGGGATGAGCCTGACTTGCATAAATAAGTTTCTAAAATATTGTTTATTTTTGGTACAGTACCTTTTCTCATAGACCCCTTCACACAACAATAATAATATTCCTTTTCTTTCTCACTTCTCCTCTGCCTCTGACCAAGTTGAGAGTGTTCTGTGTTCTACACTCTCATCAATGACTTCCCTGGGTGAAGCAGAGTGGCTTCTTTTAAGCTGGACTCAGGAGGACTTCTGTGTCAGACAATCCAACAATAACACAAATAACAATGATAATGATAACAACTATAATAATATTCAAATGGTTAGCATAGAAGACTCAGGCCTGGCTATTTATTCCACCCAGTGAGATTACTCCACGATTAGTCTTAAAACAAACATAAGTCCTGGAATTAGTCCTACAGCTCTTTTTTGATTTTCTCTAATACTATTTATTGAATGTAGTCCTTATGATATGGGCACACACTTTCCAATATGGCCAGATAAATAATTCACAAATTGAAAGCATAAATTGTACAACATTTCACTTTATATCCTGAGATACACCAACCAGCCTTCATTTGCCACTTTTACCAAGTCTGCCCTAACTCAACAAGTTCCTGTATCATTACAGATTAAGGAAACTATAAAATTCACTTGAGATATAAACAAAATAGCCAGTAGATTTTACATCCTCTAAACAGTTAGAGATAAAATGGTGCAGGGACACTGACCAGCCCCGTCTTTGCTACTATTATGGTTATTATGATCTTTTAGTAGCATTGCTTTCCAATGTTTCCTGTAGTCCCACACTGACCACGAGTTGATTCTTATCTATTCAAAAGCTAAATGAAACTCTCAGTGGAAATTGAAGTGCCTTAGGAAAGGTACTTCAGAAACTAGTACTGCAGAAGCACAGTGTGTCATATTGCCTAGACAATAATATAAAGATTGACACATAAAAATTGTATTTAAGTCCCAGCGCCCCTGAGCTCAGTCATTCTGCTGAAGAGATCAGACTTAATCTTTTTCATCAAAAGGTCATCCAATGGTATTATAAAGTTATGTATGAGGAAAAGTAGAAATATTGATCAGTATCACATGTTAATGTCTCTAACTATTGGTATTCCAGGACTGATGCAGGAAGTAATTAGTGAGACACTCATCTCATTTACCGCACTGTTCCCCTGGCGGTAAGATCTATCCAAAATAAATGTCAAAGCATTTAGCAAAGGATCATAGTGATGTAATAGAAATGCAGTCAAGCATGATTTTTCTGATAAGCCTTGAAGTAATTTTCTATTTTAAGACACAATAAACTTCATGCTGTTCCATGCACGATTAATTCAAGATTAACTCCTGGGCACTACATTGTGTAGTCACCAGAGGACCTTTCCTTTCTTATCAGTATGTTCCTTATTATAAACTGCTAATTAAAGTCACTATATAATTGGTTTGTATTAGTTTTAGGCACCTTGAATTCATCTTGATTTTAAAAAAGTGGACAAAATCTAATCATACATTTTT
Organism: Erpetoichthys calabaricus; assembly: GCF_900747795.2. NCBI lineage: Eukaryota > Metazoa > Chordata > Cladistia > Polypteriformes > Polypteridae > Erpetoichthys > Erpetoichthys calabaricus. The sequence goes on from NC_041400.2 coordinate 161,173,300, forward strand.
TTCCTATGTAACTTCACAGTAGCCCACTATGGGAAATACTGAATATATACCCCTTCCATTTTTTTATTAGTTTACATATCACTTTGTGATAATGCCTGTGGATGAAAGATACTGTGTAAAATGTCACACTGACTGGCACCTACTTACAGTGGATTCAGAAAGCATTCTGACCCCTTCATTTTCCATGCTATAGGGTAAATTTTAAATCTATAACGTTGCTATTTTTTGCCAATGAAATTACACACCATAACTCATAACAACAAAGTAAAAACATGTTTTCAGAAAGGTTTGCAAATTTATTACAATTTCAAAACTGAAATCTCCTCATTCGTTTAAGTATTCAGACCCCTAATTCGCTACTTTGTAAAAGCTCCTTTGGCAGTAATTAAAGCTTAAAGCTTGATGGCTTGTTTTGTTTATTCAGTTTAACTTCACCATGAGTTCAGATTCATTTGAGTCCAGCTAATAGACAAAATCCTCAAGTAAATGTATTCTATGAACAGACAAGTTGAGGTAGAAAATGTAATATGTTACATCAAAGTAATCATTTAGAAAAAAAGATCATACAATACAATACAATACAGTTTATTTTTGTATAATCACACAAGAAGTGCCGCAATGGGCTTTAACAGGCCCTGCCTCTTGACAGCCCCCCAGCCTTGACTCTCTAAGAAGACAAGGAAAAACTCCCAAAAAAACCTAGTAGGGAAAAATGGAAGAAACCTTAGGAAAGGCAGTTCAAAGAGAGACCCCTTTCCAGGTAGGTTGGGCGTGCAGTGGGTGTCAAAAGAAGGGGCTCAATACAATACAATACACAGAACAGAACAAATCCTCAATAAAAAATTAAAATTTTTTTAGAAGTACGGAGCAGAATTTAACAGTAGATGATATCACATAATAAGATTTGGATAATTTTAGACTCCTGGAGACCTCATCCATCAAACTGCCTCCCCCATTTGGCCATTCCACAGCTGAAACAGTGTTGGGTCAGACAATCCTATGAAAGGACCCCTCTTTCTCACGATTCCTAAGGTCCTCCATCAGGGATGACTTTACCTTAGGCAGGCAAAACAACTTGGCAGGTGGGCCGTGGCACCAAGTGCCACATTTGAGTACCGAGAAGAGAAACAGAATAGGTGAGGGTTAGTATCCAATTCTAACTATCATGTTACTTATGTTTTAGTGCTAATGACTAACAACAGAGATACAGTCTGTACAGTTAATCAGCAGCTCTAGTCAGGATATGCTAAACTGAAGTAGTGAGTCTTCAGCCGGGATTTAAAAGCTGAGACCGAAGGGGCATCTCTTATAGTAGCAGGCAGACCATCCATCCTTCTATATTCTATTGGAAACTTAGCAGTAACATATTGTAGGCATAATAAACTAGGAATAACATGTTGATAGGGGTGCGTAGAGGTTGTATTGGGGATCGAAGAAGAAAAAGAAATGGCTGTATATCGAGTGAATAGGCCAGCTAGAATGAATGGATCAGTGTCCTGCTATCTGGAGTGGTGGCTCTGAGACTAGGGATCTGCACTGGCAATCGGTAGGTTGCCGGTTCAAATCCCATAAATGCCAAAAAAGTGACTCTACTCTGTTGGGCCCTTGAGCAAGGCCCTTAACCTGCAATTGCTCCATCCTGGGTATGACATTAATCTACATCCAGCCCTGCAGGTAGGCCCTCCAACCTACATGTAAAACCTGGGGGTTGGAGGCAGAATTGGCACTCCGGCCACCATAAAAAACCTCACACTGTTCCATTCCATCTGAACTAATGTGGTACTGAGGAGTCACCCATTGCATGGCTGCACTTGGGTCCTAATCTGGGATCCTGATTTTTATACATCCACTGTAATTGCTCATGCAAACAAGGTGAGACACAAAAATAACCGGACTGGGCTTTGGGCTTTCCATGAAAACTGTCTGGAGGTTGGCCGAACATGAATCATAGAACTATATCCCCTCCTACATGCCCTCTCAAACCGCCGACCAGCTAGGCATATCCTGTGAATAGCCCAGTCAGTATTTGCACAACAATCGCTACACAAGTTGCCACTATAATGTCAGGTGAAAGAATCGAACAACGAATCAGCATCAAATTTCTCGTAAAATTGAACAAAACGGCCACAGATACTTATGAAATGATAAAAGCAGTGTACAGTTTTTGATTGGCACAAACGTTTCAAGAGAGAGAGAGAGAGGTTAGGAGCATGTGATTTAGCTCCCTGTGATTTTTACTTTTTCCTGAAAATCAAAAGTGGCCTGAAGGGAACACATTTTTCTTCAATGGATGAAGTGAAGACAGAAACGACAAGCCTGTTGAAGAGCCTCAAGCAAGAAGACTTCCAGCACTGTTTCAATCAATGGAAGATACATATGGAGCGGTGTAGAGATTGGGAGGGGGAGTATATAGAAGGTGACAACGTTTAGAATGCTGTAATTCATCAATCAATATATTTTTTTTACCAATCAGATTGTTTTTGTGTTTCACCTCGTATATATTTGTGAAGGTCTGCCATGTCTGAGTATACAAGATTAATAGATTTTATTGTCTATTTTTCATATTTTATGAAGTCCTTTATATTTGTCCTGCATAGGAAAATTACATTTTGTAGCATTTTCACTGATATGGCCAACAAATTGTAAAGAAACTTATGTTTAGATGGAAATGGGGTAAAAGGAAAATATATATCCATTTAAATGGGTTTAGAGTTAATTATAAACTCAAATATATTAAGCAATTAAAGTTAAAGTAAAGAAGGAATTCAAAATACAAAACATACGTGTCCCACAGACATTAACATGATCAATAGATCTGACTGAACTTTTACTGCTTGTAGTAAAAGACATAATTTACAAGCCAGGTTCACACAAGCAGTGGTCTAGTCATTACGCCATATGAAAGAAATGTACCTGGTGTTTCAAAAGAAGCAAATATGATCACAGAAAGGAAGACAAAATGGCTTTTGATTTTACATGGAATAGAAGTAAGACTTACTTATCTGTAATTACTGGAGTCTCTCTTGGCTATCTACATTGACAGATAGTCCCCTCTGGTATGGAGAGAATGCATCATTGGTGGACCAGCCATCAGTGGAAGCCATTGCGCTTTTTAAATTACATTAAAGGCGCAAGTGGAATATACAGTACAACATATAGATAAAGTGAATATCAATTACATACAAAAAATTGGTTGTTCTTTATGATGATTAAAATGCAAAAATGCTATGTTTTATGTTTGCAATTCTTACACTTTTTTTGTGTTTCCTTCAATAATTTTCACATTTTGGGAGTTTTTGGGGTCACAGACATTCATTCTCATGTTAAATTTTTATTTTTCTAACTACCTTAATAGTTGTATAATTTTCTGGGATGTTTAGGCCTCCATTTTGACGATTACCACCATATTGGACACACATCATGAAGACAGCATTCTGGGTTGTTATAACAAGTTAAAAGGTCAGCTGCAGGTTCACCTTTTCATCCAAGTTGTTGATTCAAAACCCTTTTGCTAAACATCATTTTGCCGATTCATTTATTTGTTTGGTTCTTTTGGTTCTGACGTTTTGCAAATGTATTTTTGACCTTGAATTTTAACTCTGGTGCACTCTGAGAGCTTGTCCGTTTGCTGACTTAACACTATGTTATGTTAAAAACAGTTTAATGTAAAATAAGGGACATCAGAGGCAAACTTAGAATTCAAAACAAAGACATCACCACAAGAAGCTGTGTCATTAATCTTTGGGGAAAAAACAGGATGTCTTACTTGGAGGCTAAAGCAGAGATCCTAAGTCTGAGTCTTGGATGGCCACCATGGGTACAGTTTTCATTTCAAATGATTTCTTAATTAGACACATATTATTGTTGCTAATGAAACCTACTTTTAAGGTGTTTCATTTTAGATCTGTTAGTAATTAACATTCACAATCTTTACTTTTAATTAAGTTTCAAACAGCTACAGTCAAAATATTTAGCTGTTTCTTGTCTTCTTTGCCAGTTGCCAGTTATCACTGAGATGTGAAGAACATGGAAACTAAAGATGAACCATTTTCCTTAGTTATATTTATGTCTATATGTTTTCATCTTAAAGTAACTGTTTTATTAAAATGTTTGAAAAAAATAATTAGACTGAACGTGATGGACTAAGAATTATTCTTTTAATGTCTATGAAACAGAATAATCTGTAATTCTGTATAATTCTGTATAAACAGAAAATTAAAATATACAATCTGATGTGCAGGATGTGAACACCAGTAAGCTGATGACTTGTAAAACACATTTCATTAAAAAGTGGTTTTAAAAGTAGGATATCTTTATCTACATGGGGACTAATAGATGTCTTCAAAATTCTGAAAGCTATCAATAAAGATGATCCATGAGATTTTTCAATTTAAAAAGTGAATCATGCGCTCAGAGCCACCACTGGAAATTAATTTCCATGCTATAGACATGGAAGAAGGAAGTCCTTTTTGTTATGCAAGGGTGGGATTCTGGAAACATCTTGCACTGCAGTTAAAATGGAGACCATGACAGTTACAAAAAAAGATAGCTGTCTGTTATGTACGTACTGTGCATATACATAAATGTAAAGTAATATCTACAAGTATACTCACTAACAAAGTAATTCAGAAAAAAAGAGCTTCATTTTTCTCATTATAAACAGTAAACATGTGTTCTTTACAATGATTTACTGAACAGTTATTCTGCCTGTAGGACTGAAGAGACAAATAGTGAGTAAAAAAGGTTTTTACTTGTTCAAATGTCACCAATGAGATTTGTGTTGCCCATGTTCCAGAATGCTGTTTAGAAATAGCTAATGGAAACAGTATATTCTATCTTTGTGAAAAATATAAAAGGTAATGGGTTATGATTGTATGTTTTAATACTAATTTGTTGGGTTAATTTTACTGAAAATAAATGAATACTGTACAGTTCCTGCAGGGAATTGTGTTTTATTCCCATATTCCAAATGTGTCCTTTTAGGAAAAAGAATTGCAACAAGATATACACAGGGAAATGTTTTGAGAAGCAAAATAAGTAGTCTTCAAACTTTTCTGAAGAAGAATAAACCACTGGAATTTATATCATCTCATGCATGCTTCATTGGTGACTGAAGAAATACAATCTAATACACACTTTCTTTAAAGCGGCCATGTATAAACTGCCCAAAGTATAAATAGCACACAAAGTAAAGCTGCCTTATGTGCAACTTGCAGTTTTCACAATCGTTGCATACACAAATTCTGTAATAGAAAAAGTTTAACACAGAAAAAGAATGTCATTATCCATCCATCCATCCATCCATTTTCCAACCCGCTGAATCCGAACACAGGGTCACGGGGGTCTGCTGGAGCCAATCCCAGCCAACACAGGGCACAAGGCAGGAAACAATCCTGGGCAGGGTGCCAACCCACTGCAGGACACACACAAACACACCCACACACCAAGCACACACTAGGGCCAATTTAGAATCGCCAATCCACCTAACCTGCATGTCTTTGGAATGTGGGAGGAAACCGGAGTGCCCGGAGGAAACCCACGCAGACACGGGGAGAACATGCAAGCTCCACGCAGGGAGGACCCGGGAATCGAACCTAGGTCCCCAGATCTCCCAACTGCGAGGCAGCAGCGCTACCCACTGCGCCACCGTGCCGCCCCCAGAATGTCATTACAAATGTAAAAATAAAAACTTACATTATAATAATAATTGTGAAAAAGGACATGCAAAATATAAAAATTTCCATCTGTATTCATCCTTGGAATAGCTTGCATTTTTCTGTTTTAAAATCCAAGTAAAAGTAACACAATTTAGTTGTTTAATTAAAAATGCATTGCTGACACATTCACTGTTTGTGTCAGGACAATATAAAAGTACATTTTCTTAAAATAAATCCGACACTGGTATATGAAGAAAACGGTGAGCAGCATTAGTCTTGGGAGATCATGTTAAAGCTAATACTCCCATCTGTGCACTTGTGTACAACTCTGAATGCACAGAGTGAATTCCCAAGGCTGCGAGATCAAATAAGACCACTGAATTATATTCTTGTTATCACGGTGCCTGGAGTGGCAACAAGTTGCATGTAGGTTTGCCATAGCAAGTAAGAATTTCATGATGCTCTTCACATTTGACAATGCTACTATCTCTTCTATAGGTTTTTTTTTTTTTTGCCAGTGCCTAAACATTTCGATATCTGGTCTGCAGGGATGTACAAATCCAAGCCATTACTTAAAAAAGAGTTCAGCAGGGGCTACTCTGAAACTTGTTAAGAGTACATTTTGCACCAATGCCATAAACTTTTTCTTTACGCAGAGAACTATAGATTCAGTACATTGAATCGATTACCAAGCAGTGTGGTAGAGAGGAGGACATTATGGACATTCAAAACTCAAATTCATGTTATTTTGGAGAAATTAAGTGGATTGCATTGGTGATGTTTGTTGGGCTGAATGGCCTGTTCTTGTTGGGTTTTTGAATGTTCAAATGTACAGTGTACATGTCTTTTCACAGCAGTGCACTCAGCCTTATATGTCCTTATTATATATCTCCAGCATATTGGAGATGGTTTCCTCCCACAGTCCAAAGACATGCAGGTTAGGTGCATTGGCGATCCTAAATTGTCCCTAGTGTGTGCTTTGTGTGTAGGTGTGTGGCGCCCTGCCCGGGATTTGTTCCTGCCTTGTGCCCTGTGTTGGGTGGGATTGACTCCAACAGACCCCCGTGACCCTGTGTTAGGATATAGCGGGTTGGATAATGGATGGATGGATGGATATTGGAGATGGGTGGGGTGTAGGAGGAAACTAAAAATGCCACTTGATTCTTTTGGATTACCTCACTTACTTGCAGTTTAATAAAGTTTGTGTGACTTGGTCTTATGCTAGAGTATGAAGTTAAAATGTAAGAACAGTTTTTACCTAGGAACTATTAACTGTTATTTCCCATCCATTTATCAACTTGACCTTTGACCAATACTCCATTAAGCACTAATCAGTTTACACTACTGATTCAATTTCATTGATTATACATAGCACAATTGATAGTTGTTCTCCCAAGTGAAGAAAAACAGCAGACCACCGAACAAAAGTATGAACATGGGTTTGAAGATGAACTGTAGATAAATAAACAAGTGTTATCAAAACCAGGAAAAAAAGTCTAGTAAACATCCAAACTAAAATCAAAGAGGAGAAACTGTTGTAATATTGTAGCCAAAGAATTTGAAATAATTTAAATAGCATAAGTAGCAGTTAAACTCTGATAGTGCATATACTGAGGAGTCACTTAAATAACGTCACTAAAACTGACCTCTGGTTCCCAATACCTAGCAACCTGGATATATGTCCTTGCACAAAATGGCAGTATCCACATAACAATTACAAGATGGCGTCACAGTAAAATAAAGGTAAATGGTAATATACACACACCAATTAATAAAATAGTATTGTCTGACTGATTCTTATTTACTTTTGATACATGCTGCATGTTTATATGTTGTTTGTTTATAAATAATATGACATTGTTATATACTGTATTCATTCATATTTTCTGCTTTTTTTAGTTGTTCTTGCTTTGGCTAGTAGTTTGTGTGTGATGTGTTTTGCAGCCTTAAATGGCCAAGTAACTTATCATTACTTACAAACTTGAGCACACATTAAGATCTCAAGATGATGGCCTGCTAATGATTCCAAGGATTAGTAAAATGACAGTGGGAGGCTGAGCTTTTAGTTACAGAGCCCCGAAGCTGTGGAATGATCTGCCTGCTATTATAAGAGCTGCTCCTTCAGTCTCAGGTTTTAAATCCAGGCTGACGACTCACTACTTAATTTTAACATACCCTGAGTAGAGCTGCTGATTAGCTGTGAATACTACATCTCTTTTGTTAGTCATTAGTACTAAAATATAAATAATACAACATTTATAATCTGTTTCTCTTCTCAGTATTCTCGTTTGTCATTTGGGGACACTGCTCTACTGCCAAGTTGTTTGCCTGCCTATGGAAAAGTCATCTTTGATAAAGGAGCACTGGATTTATCAGGCAGAAGGGTCCTTTCATTAGACAGGCCAGACTAGCACTTACTCAGCTGTAGAGTGGCCAAGGGATGGGGGGAGGAGGCTTGTTGGTCGAAGTCTACAGGACTCTTGCCGTGTCTGGCTTGTCTGACTCCTTTTCTAAAATCTGGCCAAGGTTCTATAATTAAATGGCAGACAGACATTGTTATTTTCATTTATGTTAATTAGTTTCTACTTTGTTTTTGATGTATTTAAACAAATATGTGTCCTTATATATGATAGTTCTCTATTTAGTGAGTGGTATAATCTATTCTTGAATTTTGCCCTGAGAATTGTTGTGATGCTCAAATTTGCAGGCGAAACCACTGTGGTGGGGCTCATCTCTGGGGAGGATGAATCCGCCTACAGGGACGAAGTGGAGCGGCTAACAGCATGGTACACTGACAACAACCTGGTCCTGAACACAAGTAAGACCAAGGAGCTCGTTGTGGACTTCAGGAAAAAGAAAATGAACATCAAACCACTCTACATCGTAGAGGACTGTGTGGAGAGGGTGTCAGACTTCCGCTTTCTGGGAGTCCACATCATGGAAGACCTGTCCTGGGGTGTGAACACAGCTGAGCTGGCTAAGAAGGCTCAGCAGAGACTTTATTTCCTGAGAGTCCTCAGGAAAAATAACATCCCCCAAAAATTGCTGGTGTCCTTCTATCGCTGCTCTATCAAGAGTATCCTGTGCTACTGCCTCTGCGTGTGGTTTTCCAGCTGCACAACAGCGCAGAAGACAACACTTCAGTGGATCGTAAAGACTGCCCAGCAGATCATCGACTGTTCTTTACCCTCTCTGGATGAACTGCACAGCTCTCGCTGCCTCAGGAAGGCAGAAAACATCTTAAAAGACTCCTCAAACCCCACTCATGACATGTTCCAACTGTTACCATCAGGAAAAAGATATAGGAGCATCAAAACAAAGACAAATAGACTGAATAACTGTTTCTATCCTGTTGCTACTAGGGCAACGAATGCCACCTAATCACCTCCAGTGCAGCAGTGCAATAGATGACATCTTGTGCAATAGTGTTCATGTGCAATTAAGGTCTTATGTTGAATGTTTGTGTTCTACCTTACTTCTTGTTATGCTTTATCCTTTTTTAATTAATATTTTATTTATATTTTGACACCGCAGAGACTGCACCTAATTTCGTTGTATTTGTTACAATGACAATAAAGACATTCTGATTCTGCTCTGCACCAGCACTTGGTCAGGAATGCTGTGCAAGAACAAAATAGTTTGTACTATTGTATTGTGTTTCTGAGTTGGCAAAGATAGACTGACCATCTATCTCTGCTCTGTTTTGTGTATTGTATTTACCCCATTTTTTGATACCCATTGCATGCCCAACCTGCCTGAATGGGGATCTCTCTTTGAATTGCCTTTTGAAAGAATACTTTCTTTTTTTTTCCTACAAGGTTTTTTAGGAGTATTTTCTTGTCTTCTTACAGAGTCAATGCTGGGGGGCTGTCAAAAAACAGGATCTGTTAAAACCCATTGAGGCATTTCTTGTGTTATTTTTGACTATTCAAGAAATAAATTGTTGTTGTTGTTGTTGTTGTACTATGCTTTGAATTGTTATTGCACCGGCAGGACATGCAACAACTTTGTGTGCTTTCCGGTGTACAGTATGGTATACTGACAAGAGATTAAATTGAATTGAATTGAAAAGTGGAAACATCTTGTGCCGCCATGATAATGCATTCCTGTTGTCTCTAAAATATCAAGCACTCTGAGAAATTGTTGGCTTTTCTATGAGAAGCTATTTTCATGAATGGGTATTTTATTTAAAAGAACTCTTCAATCCTAAGAAAGACATACAGATGATATCTTCAGGTAAGAGAAAACTGAATTCTTTTGGAAGATATCAAGTGACTTTAAGAAAGGAACCCAAATTATCAGGTAAGCTGATAAATTCATAGATTCAAAGGGTCACAATTGTCACGTGTAAAGAGTACATTGAAATTCTTAACTTGTATGTTCTAAACAAAAGTTTAACTATAATGGATGTATGGTTTAGCAAGCAATGTTTTACAGACATAGTGATTCTTTTTTTGCTTCTTTAAGATAGAAGCGAATGGTGCTATGAAGTTGCATCAGCCTGAGGATAACATCATGAATTAGACACCAACAGCATGAGCTGGCATTTCATTATTCAAATATGCAGCTTCAGTGCCAACTGCAAGGGAGCCTATAGAAAAGGCAAGCCTGTCACACTTGCATGATTTCCAGTTAGTGCAGCTAAAGCAAGGCATCCTTCTAAAGAGTGTGAGCTTCCTAAAAGAGCAACAGCAAGAATCCATTGAGTCAGCATAGAGTAATATAATACCCTACAACCAAACATCCTTACAATAAATACAACATCAAAAGAAATAGGAGCAAAAGAACATTAAGTGCACATATGCATTTATGAGTATGAACAGATGTTGAGTAGTCTAATGACCTCATGATAAGATCTACATCTAGACATCCAAGGGTCAGTTTCCTTCAGTATGGACAAGACGATTGCCTCTTTCTTCACTACAGTTAATCGGACACTCTTATTCTGATGATGTGCTGCTCTCTGTACCTTCTACAGCTGTTTTCCTCTTTAAAAGTTACACCAATATTAAAAGTCAAGTTAAGTACAAGTTTCTTCTTTAGTCCCAGAGTCTCACTTAGTTGTTTATAGGAGACTTGGCAAAAGACCCTGGGTTTCAGTGAAGGACTATGTAATCATTTCTCAGGCAGCATGTGACCCCATCAAAATTCATATGATATTGCCTCTGTGTCACCATGTGATATCCAGAGAAGACAGGCCAGAGATGAAGGTGTTGTGCTGACTGCAAAGAGCAGCAGTTGTTTTGAATAGAGATTGAATCAGAAGATGGATTGTTGAAATTAACTAGCTAAGGTCAAAACCAGTAAGGAAAAATTTAGCAGCACTTTCACTGGACATGAGACAAAAATTGTCAGTCATAGTGAGAATGTCATAAAGCAAAAATAGAGAATAGAGTAAAAACCAAAACATTACACATAAAGCATACTCGAGGAAAACAAAAGAGTTCAAAACAAGAGATTCTTGTAAATGCTAAAAAAAAACACCAGCCATTTGGTTGTATCCACAAACTTGTAGGTTAAGAGATGTTGTGCAGATGATGACACTTGGCACGACTTTGAGCAGATGTCGCCCAGCAGCATGTGAATGAATCCCTACCTGTGGGAACTCAAGATAACAGCACCTATAAAAAAAAGATGGCATCACAAGAGAATGCATTTACTTTTCAACACCAATACAAATATATCTAATTCAAAAAACAATGTGACGACCAAATCCCTTGACCTCTTAACTGCTGGAATGATATTTCAATTAAATTTAGAGGCCAAAGACAAACTTTAAAAAGAAGAATAAACTCCAGATCATGTATCGTATTTGGCTGCAAATTGCCATTTTGTAGATTATTGTAATAATCTTTTAATCGAAAATTATTTTTCTAGTAAAGAGTTTAAGGAAGTCAAACAAAAATAGGTTCAAGAGAGGAACTTGTACAGGATGTGACTCTAGTTAATCACAGAGTACAAACACACACACACACACACACTGAGTATATGGAATATTCATTAGAATCTGTATCATTCATATTGTGGCATTATTTTACCAATAACGCTATGCCAGTTACTTGCTGAACATTTTAGTAAAAAGAAATAAAAAAGCACATTATTTAGCACACCTGGGAAAGTAGAAGAGGTTGAAAAATGACATGGAGTGCTTGTACATGTAACAAGTTTCATACGGCTGGTACCACGATTACAAGCTGCTGCCATCCCATTAAGACAAACTTAAGTTCTGCCCTCGGCACACAGAGTGAACAGCAACCATCTCAGTCAATCAAGCTAAACCTGAAGACATTCTCAGGCTTCTGGCCTAGGATAACTCATTTTGCAAAAGGCTTCAGTTTAGTTGAGCCATGACAAACAAAAATGGCTCTTGTTTTTAGTTGTTTAGGACTGTTATTAGTCATTCAAAAGCCTTTTAGCTGTTGTATGAACTCGCCGTATTAGCAAAGTGTTGACATGTAACGTCTGTTTTGGCAAACCAAGCATAAGTGGCATATTTCACCATGTCTGGCAGTCCTGACATTCATTTCTTTATTCAAAAATTCAGTGTTATGTTACTATAAAAGCATTAAACTGTTTTTTATTAATACTGTCTTATAATTGTGACACACCATGTTGGGGAATGATGGTATTTGTAATCTTCTAAATGTTTGTTTTGGCCTCATTTACCATTCTTTTCTTACATTTACATTTATTTGCATAGCAGACACTTTAATCCAAAGCGATTTACAAAGCAGGTCAACATAATTGAGTAACATCAGTCTACAGTTACAAAAGTTGATTATCAGAAGTGATAAGCTATACAGTAAAGCTAGCATATCAAAAAATGATCAATTAACAATATGACAGATATCCACATAGTAAAAAACATTTATTAACAATTTGACAGATATTCACAGAACAATAGGGTTTTCAATTGCTTCTTAAACACATTGTGGGAGTCAGTAGTTTGGATGAAGATGCAGCATAGGTGTTGATTGCTGCATGTCTGTTGATTGTGAGCAGGCGACCCTCCTTTCTCAGGAGCTGCACATGTACCAGTCTCTCAGATGTTTTCCTTCACTGAACTGATGCTGCAAACACTATTTCATGTTTGGATATATTAGCTTTGAGACTCTCCCTCCATTCCTGCCCCCTAATGCCCCTGCAATCTGCCTCATCCTTTGCCTGTGCAGTTTTACCATCAGCACTGCTTCACACAGCTCGCATGAAGTCATTGTGAAATTCAATCTGCGGCACGTTTTCCCAGCTCCATGAGCCCAGAGTTACACTATCATCCATTGATGGAGCTGCAGATGTAATGGTCTCTAAGCTGTCTCCTGCAAACTCCCCAATGCTGCAAACAGCACTAAAGATCCCAGATTTCAACTTCAGCACTCTCCTGCAACTCCTCTGAAGATCCAAGTAAGTCAATTATAGGGCTTCATGGTACTCAGCACTTTGTTAAGTTGGACGGTAGCTCTTCTTTTCATTGTGCACCTGACACCAATGTAGTGCTGGCAACAAGTGGCAGAATGGATGCTTTTCCTCTTAACATCACTCTTTTAGATGCCTTGCTCTCCTTAAATGGGCCACATACCACTGCAGGCTTGCCATTTTGATAGGTGGACCTGCCACTGGTGATGGAATACCAGCTCATGCAATGGATGAGTCATCCCAGGTAGATGCAAATTGTCAACATCATGACAATATTAACAATTATGAATGTTATTTCCAGTACAGTAAATCTAAACAGTGTTAAAGCTTGCCTTAGTTAAAAGAACCTAATCATACAATATTTTTGAATGTGTGTTAGGGGCCAAAATATTATTCAGAAATGTTCATATTAGAAGTGGTCTTCCACCCCTAATCCTCACGAATGTGAAGGTGTTACTATATACAATTAGTACACATTGTGAGCTGGGGGGCTAATCGCACCCCTACAGGTTATGGACGCTCCTCAAAAAAACGCTGAAAGACTACCTTCACATTGCTCCCTTACTTGCTGAGTTTACTTGCGCGGTACTTCGCTTACTTAAAAATCCGAACAGCACCTGTCAGTTTTGGTTTTTGTTTGCTTTTCTCTCTCTCTCTCTCAGACCTTTCCTGCTCCTAACGCACACTCCTTTGAAGAGGAAGATATGTTTGCATTCTTTTAATTGTGACATGGAACTGTCATCTCCGTCTTTGAAAAAGAGACATATGTTTGTTTGCAGTGTTTGAATAAAGCTCCTGTCTCTACAAGCTTCTGTGTTTCTGTGCAAATCTGTGACCCAAGTGTGACAACATAAAGACCCAGATTTGTTAAAACACAAAGAAAACAAAGTAGAAACTGATTAACATACATGAAAACCAATATTAAATGTACTTTAATGAACTGTTGAACTATGGTCAGTTGACAACAGAAGAGAGGAAAACAAAAACTCCATTCAGCAGCATCCTTGAAGAACATAAACATTTGTGGGGTCCATGGTCAGTTGTAAGACAGAAAGTCAAAGACAAAGTCGGACACAGTCACAGACCTTGGCCACCTAGCAGCCCACCCCCTATGGGCCATTCTATAATAGAGTCTGTGCTGGGTCATCTAATCTAATGAAAGAATCTTTTCATCTGATGATTCCAATGTTCTGTGCATCTGAGACAGCTTTTGCATGGACTGGAGAGCAGCATGGCAATAGAGCAATGGCACCAAGTGCTATATCAAGATACCAAGAAAAGAAACAGAATGGAGAAGGGTTAGTAAAGGTTTATAAATATTATAGATTTATAGATAGATAGATAGATAGATAGATAGATAGATAGATAGATAGATAGATAGATAGATAGATAGATAGATAGATAGATAGATAGATAGATAGATAGATAGATAGATAGATAGATAGATAGATAGATAGATAGATAGATACCTTATTAATCCCAAGGGGAAATTCACATACTCCAGCAGCAGCATACTGATACAAAAAACAATATTAAATTAAAGATTGATAATAATGCAAGTAAAAACAGACAATAACTTTGTATGATGTTAACGTTTACCCCCCTGGGTGGAATTGAAGAGTCACATAGTGTGGGGGAGGAACGATCTTCTCAGTCTGTCAGTGGAGCAGGACATTGACAGCAGTCTGTCGCTGAAGCTGCTCTTCTGTCTGGAGATGACACTGTTTAGTGGATGCAGTGGATTCTCCATAATTGATAGGAGCCTGCTTAGCGGCCGTCGCTCTGCCACAGATGTCAACCTGTCCAGCTCCATGCCAACAATAGAGCCTGCCTTCCTCACCAGTTTGTCCAGGCGTGAGGCGTCTTTCTTCTTAATGCTGCCTCCCCAGCACACCACCGCGTAGAAGAGGGCGCTCGCCACAACCGTCTGATAGAACATCTGCAGCATCTTATTGCAGATGTTGAAGGATGCCAGCCTTCTAAGGAAGTATAATATATATTATATATAGTATAGTATAATATAAGTAATATATTACTTATATTATTGTACAAATGACTAACACACAGATATTAAGTATGTACAGCTAATCAGTAGCTCTAGTCAGGGTATGCTAGATTAAACTACAGAGTATTCAGCAATGATTTAAAAGCTGAGATTGAAAGGGGATCTTTTATGTAATCAGGCACATCATTCCACAGGTTTGAGGCCCTTTAACTAAAAATTCAGCCCCCACTATTATTTTATTAATCCTTTGAATCTTAAGTATGCCTGCATCTTGAGACCTTAATGTGTGCTCTGGTTTGTAAGTAATGATGAGTTCAGATAGGTAAACTGGTCCTTGATCACTTAAGGCTTTATGTGTTAAAAGGAGGAGGATTTGGAATCATTCCTAAGCTTAACTAGGAACCAGTGTAAGGACTTGAGAACTGAAGTTATGTTTTTGTAATTTCTCATCAATGTAAGGAGTCTTGCAGAAGGAATGATTTGAACAGCCCATGAATAAAACATTGCAGTAGTCAATAACACTAAGAAATAATTGCCTGAATTAATTTCTCAGTTTGTTACAAACTTTACCGATGTTACAGTATATTCCTCTAAGACAATACATTCATTGTTGCTGTGAAATGTCTGACATCTAGCAATACCTAAACTCAGTGTTTCCATGTGTAAACAATATACAGACAGTATATGTGTTTGTGCTAGTATACTGTACAAATGCATAGGTCAATTAACACCACAGAATTGGAGCTTGTATTTCCATTGAATAATATATAAACGTTGGACAGATTTTCTGTGTCCTCTTCTCTGATCAGAGCCCTTAGCCTTGAGAACTAACAAACCAGCATTTTAGAGACTCAACCCCTAATTTGTTCAAATGAAGGATAATTTGGTGACTCTAAGCTGATCCACTGGTTCTTTTTGAGAAAGGTATTCTCAGCACAGACTGGTGCCATATCCCTTGTAAATTACTACCTTATGAACAAAGACACCAGGATGAGCTCTGAGGCCCCGTGATCCTAAAATTTGATTACATTTTTGCAGACAAAGGATTGATGGTTTATTTCAAAAACTGGTTGATACATTTTTTACATTTTTTAGCAACCGTTTATTCTTTAATTTACTAAAGTATACATTATTGATATAAAGCCCACTGACCATTTAACTATAAAGTCATTCTATAATCCTAATATTTAATACTTAACCATTTTAAATATTTTAAACAATAATTGTTTCCTTTTCCCACACATTGTAAAGTAAGAAAAGGTGAAAATATGTTAAGTTTCCATCTAGAAAGGAAAGTAACCTCTCCTCCCTTTTCACTTCTATTGAAATAAATAAAAAGATTAAATATTTTTCTCTTTTGCAGGTGAGAAATGGATTTTCAAAGGTTATATTTAACCATAAATTATTAGCTGTCCTTCTACTTTAAGGTTAATTAGCTTTGAACTTTACAGCCCATGATAATTACTAACTGTTACATTTTCACCATACATATAATTTTACATTTTTCTTTATACTTCAGTCTTGCCGAGTTACTTGAACAAGGCGCATTGCCAGGCTCGCTGCTGTTTATGACACATGTTTAATTTGCCTGAGTTTTTCACAATTAACTGTAAGGCTTCTCTTGAAAGCTTTCTCTTTTAGTCTTGCGTGGCCGTTGTATACAATGGGGCCCCCTATGCAGAATGACAAAGAGCAGGGGAATGTGTAAAAATATAAATAACAGCATTATGGCTGATCCAAAAAATGATAACATGAATCAAGTTGTAGCGAGCTGCCAAGAAAATAATGGATTGTACATTCTAGCAGTAAAACGTTTACATAGGTGACTGGAGGTTTGTCAGTGTTTAACATTCGCTTTAATGGTGATTGCGATTCTGATTTAAACATGCAGAAATGATTTACATTTGTTATGCTTTTAACGATTGGAGAAGAAATATTTGTTGAAATTATAGGATTATTTAGGTATATCATTTACTTCACCACTGTTTAAATGGATTGTCATCTTTTCCTAAAATGACTGGACATAATAAGAAAGCACATCTACATGAATACAATTAAAAGGTCATATGGTTTGCCCCCACCTGGCACTTCAAGGTTTACAAATGCACTCTTCCATTATAATTGTTATTTGAAATATGAGTTTTTTATAATCACCTAAACAATGAAATGAAAAGTATCATAGCCTAGGATTCCAACAAATCTTCACTTGTAACATTTCAATACCATTGTGACCTTGTATGGGATTTGTCAGTACTTTAGGGGAGGCTTGAACTATTTTGTGGCAGCTAGAGTACCTGAATGGGGTTTAGTCTTAGTATTCTCTCATCTCAGTTTTTCCCTCATTCAGCTATGTCTCTGTGCTTGGATGACTGGCTGTTGCACTGAACTATATAATTGGTGATTAATAGAACATATTATAATTAATTCAAATAATCTTTGGGCTCCATGATCAATGTTTTGCATTCATGCTATATACAAACAAAGTCAAGTGTGTATAAACTGTGATCAAAATGTACAATGTCAATGTTTCAGTACTCTATAAGCCAATGCTTAGTGATGTACTACAGAATTCTACAGATGGCAGGAGTTCATTTTGTGTAAAGAAGAACAGATAATTTAAAAATATCTTAGCAATAAATTAGTTTGTTATTTATTTATTAACTTAACTTGCTTATACTTGAGGATTATTGAAGAAAACAGGGCAACCTCATATCACCAGTGATTGAGATCATTGGTCACTGTCTGTATGCAGCTTGTATTGTTTTTCAACCACATACCTAAGATGTGCAGGCTTGGTATGAACAGGGGTGCATGCATGTGTGTGCCCAGTAACTGGCATCTCACCCAGTGTTGGATTTTGCCTTGTCGCTCTTGGGAAAGGCTCTGGCTCCCCACAAGCTCATAATTAACAAAAGTGTGTTCAGGAAATAAATGGATGGATACACCAAATAGACAAATGAAAAAGTCCACTCCATGTACTAAAACTGGTTTTATGCTTCCAGTTGGACAGTTTATTTATTGCAAAGGACAGTCCTTGAATAATTAATAATGAAGCTGTTCAAATAGTTAACCTTCACTTTTTCATTTCCTCCATTCTCTTTGCAGTTGTATATTAATTAAAAAAGCTGAGACATTTGCAAAAAAAAAGGGCTCACATTAAAACCTGACAGGTGAAAGGTAGAGCTAATTTTATTACAATAAATGTTTAGAATATGCTGAACCCAATAAAATGATAGTTGCATATATCATCAGTTCTCTTTCCTTATGTATTGATGCTTACATTTTTTTTAACTTGTATCTTGAACAAAGGGAATACATTAAATAAAAACCATCCATCCATCCATTTTCCAACCCGCTGAATCCGAACATAGGGTCACGGGGGTCTGCTGGAGCCAATCCCAGCCAACACAGGGCACAAGGCAGGAACCAATCCCGGGCAGGGTGCCAACCCACCGCAGGACTTAAATAAAAACTTAGCACAAATAACAAAAAAAGTTTAAAAACTGAATTGGAAAAGGGTAGCAGGATAGCAGCAGTCATGTTAGAAAAGCTGTCATTTTATAATATGGCCACAGAAGCAAGTGAAGCACTCTTCTCCTTCTCGTTTCAGAGCGCTGCAGCATCTCCACAGATCTGCTCACGTAAATATTCAAATGCCTTCTCCCTCGCTCTGTGAGACAATGCTTATTCTGGCTACTTACAGCCCACAATAGACTGATCAAACTGATTAAGCTTTCTGCTGCACATTTCAAACCTGATCCTGCTACGCCCCAAGTAGGATTGACTTGGATTGCCTTTTGTTTTCTTAGTATCACATAGAGACCACTGACATGCTGACATTTTTCAGACCATCCTTCTCTTTGGAATGTTATTAACTTCCATCTGTTCAGTTAACAGCTCTAAAGCAATGAATATATAAGCCTGTAACCTAACTTAGGATCCTTTTATGTATTCCCATGAACATTCTTATTAGTCTGTCCCTTTTCGCTAAAGATAATTTCTCCTGAGATTTAGAGGGCAATACTGAGTACATGCCATTTGTGATGCTGACACCTAGTCTGCTCTTTTAGCAGCTTTAACTAAACTCTGATTGCATCTTCTTATTTTACATGTCACTCCAATAACAGTAATTTCAACATTATTGTTTTGTTTTGCTTTTTTAAATTGCTTCTGTGGCATTCTATTTTCTCATCCTTACATTTACAATAATTTCCATCTTGCTTTATCAAAAGTATTTTCATCTATGATTTATAAAATAACAAGTTTTTTTAAAAATAACATAAACCAATTAACTGCTTGGGCACAAGATACCTACCAGTTAAATGTCTGGAAATGTTTGGAACTAAAAGATATTAAACCATTCATCCATTTTCCAACACACTGAATCCAAACACAGGGTTCACGGAGGTCTGCTGGAGCCAATCCCAGCCAACACAGGGCACAAGGCAGGAACCAATCCCAGGCAGGGTGCCAACCCACCGCAGGACACACACAAACACACATCAAGCACACACTAGGGCCAATTTAGAATCGCCAATCCACCTAACCTGCATGTCTTTGGACTGTGGGAGGAAGCCCACGCAGACCATGCAAACTCCACGCAGGGAGGACCCGGGAAGCGAACCCAGGTCTCCTAACTGCGAGGCAGCAGCGCTACCACTGTGCCGCCCCTATTAAACCATGTTTTTCATAAAATTAGCAGCTAATGATTCCATATAATTATAGCATTCAGATTTCTTCTGCTTCCAGCCACAAAAGCAGTTAATCTTTTAAATTTGTACAGGTTGCCTGTTGAAAATGTGGTTCCTTCTTCTTCTTCTGTAGCTGTTCTCTTTTGAATATGGGGTTGCTATTTTTTTACTAGACTTCACTAAGTAGTTAGAAGGTTAAATTCTCTAAGAACAGTAAGTGCATCACACTTATCACAAAATACAGGTGATGAATTATCACATGCTTATGAAGTCAAGTAAACTCACACAAAAATGTAATATTAATAATAAAACATCAATATTTTCAGATAATGTAATGAAAACAAGAATACTGTCATCTGTTGCAGAGTGGACACAAACCCTGCCAATAATCCCAACACATCTTTGGAGAGTGGTGTTCCCAGAGGAAGTCCACACATGAAATACTGTATCGACCCCTGCTTTAGCCAAGCAGCTGAACACAGAACCCTACCTTTTTGGCCTGTGCTTATTATATTGTCCATCCATTTATACTAAGAGCCTGAATTTTCTGTTTCAGCGTCTGTCCCAGCAGAACTAGGAACAGGGCAAGAAATAGCCCTTAGTAATATGCCAGTCACTTTCAGGGGACTAAAAAACACATATGTACACATACTGATTAAGGAATGTTGCATAAATTTGCGATGTTGAAGAATCCAGAGTATTAAGAGAAACTGTATGTGTAGTCAGCGACACCGTGTATTTCCTTCCGCAAGTGTGAGTGCATCCCTCACAAATCTATTTCTGTATATGAGAGTGATAGGCACTAGTTCAATAGTGGATTTGGGGACTAAATAAAATCATAAGGCTTATTACAAATTAAGTAAATATCCGTTCCATCCTGCTATAAAGTCAAAGCTAAATATAAGAAGAAGACTGAAAACAAAATGAGCACCAGTGATTGTTGAGTTGTCTGTTAAGACTTTCTATAAATCAATGACTACAAGATGATACCTGCTGTTTACTACTTGCTAAAGTCAACTGAAGGTGTGATGTGCAAAATAAACTGAAATACTCAGTTGCCTTAAACAATCAGAGGTGTATCTCCAGTTACTCTCTACTGTTCAGAAGTCATAACAGGTATGGCGGATACTGTACATGTTCTCAGCACATGAAACAAAAGGCCTGACTTTGTCTCAACAAATAATCTGGAATCATGCCCCCTTAGATTATGCCAATCTATATCCTTGCCCGTTATATAGTACAGGTCAGGAACCAACCATGGAAGGTGTTGCACTCCATTTCATTGATATATTATATTATATTATCCATCCATCCATTTTCCAACCCGCTGAATCCGAACACAGGGTCACGGGGGTCTGTTGGAGCCAATCCCAGCCAAACAGGGCACAAGGCAGGAACCAATCCCGGGCAGGGTGCCAACCCACCGCAGGACACACACAAACACACCCACACACCAAGCACACACTAGGGCCAATTTAGAATCGCCAATCCACCTAACCAGCATGTCTTTGGACTGTGGGAGGAAACCCACGCAGACACGGGGAAAACATGCAAACTCCACGCAGGGAGGACCCGGGAAGCGAACCCAGGTCCCCAGGTCTCCCAACTGCGAGGCAGCAGCGCTACCCACTGCGCCACCATGCCGCCCATATTATATTATATTATATTATATTATATTATATTATATTATATTATATTATATTATATTATATTATATTATATTATAAAATGGGTAGTGCAAAGGGTATAATTTCTGGAAGTTCTTAGTTCCTGGATTGCATGTTCTCTCATGATTTGCACAGTTTAATTTGTATTCTCCACTACCCACAGTCTATAACTGTGCTCTCCGGTTACCTTTAAAATGGTGCACTGTGAATAAGGAGGCATAATAAGAATAATTCTTTATGTTTATATTGCACTTTTCTCAAAACTCAAAGTGCGTTGCAAACTCCAGGCAGGGAGGACCCAGGACGTGAAGCCATGTTCTCCTTAATGCGAGGCAGCAGCACTACCACTGTGCCACCTGTATGGATATGTGTGACTTTGGCCTGTGATCAATTGGCTTGCTGTCCAGGGTTGGTTCATGTCTTGTGCCCATTGCTCTCTTTGGCCCTATCCTTGAAATCTTTGTACATACAATTTTAAAACAGAGAAATATAATTATTTTCCAGAGAAAAGTGAAACTTGTTATAATGTATTAATGTACTGATATGGAATAAAAACTTGCTATGATGTATTTATATGGAATAACATAAGAAAAAAAATTATGAAGATTGTTTTATTAAATATTTTGTTTATTTAGGTATACTATGAAAAGTTTAATGTTGTCAGTTTCAACTTTGCTGAATACTGAGGTTTACAAAGTATATGTATTTGTTTTAAACTTACCTTCCCTTTTTGCTCTTTCAAGAGTCATGGCAACAACATGCGAAAATGTCTAGATCAAGTCACACTTTTCTATCAATAACTCCCTGGCTTCTTCTAGGGAATTCTCAGAGGCTTCCAAGCCAGCCAAGAGATATAATCCTTCCAATGTGTCATGGGGGTTTCTCTGGGTGTTCTGTCTGAATAAACGTCTAAAGGAGGCAATGGGATGCATCCTAGCTGCATATTTAAATACCACAGCTATCTGTAAAGGATATCAGTAAAACATTTTTCTTGCCTATTACAATCAGTTGTGGCAGACGGCCAGGACACATGACCGGCCGGGACACCCCTTCAACACTTGATCCGGGGGAACAGCCATGGGCTACACACTGCTTCCCCTGGAACGCTTGGTGGCAGCCCCCCTGGGTTGCATCGGAGCCATGGGCATGGGACTTCAGAGCTCAGCCCTTTTGGGCTCCGTGGCTACCACCAGGGGGAATTACATGGCTTCATAAGCCCATCTGGGCAGTAATTCCGCCACACCCAGAAGTGCAGCCGGAATTAGGTCAGCAAACACCTAAAGCACTTCCGGGTGGGCTATAAGAGGAGCCAGCAACCACCACTCCGGGAGCCAGAGTCGGGAGGAGGGAGACAAGGCTGCCTGGGAGGGGTGGAGGATTGTTCAAGGAAGGATTTGTGTTTGTGTGCTTTTGTTTTTGTGCTTCTGGGACTGTGTTGTGCCTGAGGGACACGGGGAAGACATGGACCCCATGTGAAGAAAATAAACATTTATTTATTTTACGTGTGCCTCCAGAGTCAGTCTGTGGCAGGTCGGGTGCCTATATAGTGCCTTTTGCCACAAAGATCAATAACAAGCTCAGATTAGGTGAATACGCACTTTGTAATTTTATCTGCAACCACCATTTTGGCACAGGTTCTTCATTATATTCTTGCACAACTGTGTGAGGAGAAGTCAATTAACTGTAACTGAATTTTCCTGTAGTATTACAAAAATCAAATGTATTCTGAGATATGGAAGTGAATGTATGGAACTACATAGATGCCTGTAAGCATTACTTATTTGTTATAAATTGTCAGTATTTGCTCATTTCAGCAATACTAGACAGACCTGTCGCAGCCACGTATGAATTAATAACTATGGCATTTTTGCATTAGCATTTCATTTAGAGGATGAGACAGTGGTTAGTGCTGCCAATTCACAAATACAACTTCTTGCTTTTAATCTCCATGCCTGGATTCTGTCTGTGTTTACTTTGCACGTGTTGTCTTTGCCCGTGTGTGTTTATCCCCAGGAACTCCAGTTTACACTCTCCATCCAAGAGGGGCAAATTGTTCATTTAAATTCATTCTGTGTTGTTATATGCATGAATCTGCTTTGCTTTGACTGGCACCCCATTCAGGATAGATTCCTGTCTTATATCATATACCAGTGGGATAAGCTCCAGGTAAAAAGCAGGTACAGAAGGTGGATGGAAATGTTTGATGCTGTCACAGCCACATCTTGAAAATTAGCTGGGTCTAGCAAGTGGACCCTTTGGTTAGGTTCCAATGCTATGCGCCAGATTTACATTTGTAATTGTAATATTTCAGCTACAGTCTTTAACATTTGTTTGTCTCTGTTGTTGACAACACTAGAGTTTGTGGTGTTTTAGAGTATGGGGTTAGGCAGAGTTAATGGTCTCTGTGCTTAATTATATTCATTAGATTAGACTAGATAAACTTTATTAATCCTATGGGGAAATTCAGTTGCATACAACAACAGAAACATAAAAAACAGAGACACAGCCAATCAATCAATCAATGAATAAGTAAATAAATAAATAAAAATAAAGTTAATGAATACATCAGGAGGTGAATTTCCTGATAAAAGGGGACTGAAAAGACCCCCAGAGACACATCTTAGCACACTGTGGTGGAATGAGCCTGTGGCTAAAAGTGCTCCAAAGAGAGCGCCTCCTGGAGGGGATGGAGGGAATCTTTAATCATTTATTACAATACTACCTCCAAACTAATTAACCATATTATTTTACAATGAATAGTGTGAACCACAGAGTGTTTTTCTTCTAGCTACAACACACCTAGAATAATGAAGATGGAAATTTCAAAATAACATGTTTCATTACAAATAAATAAAGAAGGCAATATACACAAGTGAGAACTAAAAGCATAAAGCAAGATACAAAACAGTAAAGTCTGGAGCCTCCCTAGGACTCCGTGAATGGCTCCTCATTCCTGTCAGTTGGGTTGGATGACTGACCCAGTTACATTCCAAGGTTCAAACGCTCCCCATTTTTGACTCACCTGGGATCTCTGTTGTTCTATCTTTCTGTCTCTAACCTTTCTTTGTTTCTCTGATCAACTGAAAGATTGTCAACAATTCTATTAGCTCTGCACCCACTGGACCATTGGCCACATGTCAGCTTTAAGCCCTGGTGAGCACTGATGTCACATCCATGATCTGTGGTGGCTTTGTCTTTGCAGCAGAGAGATCTAAAGATCCCTCATGCTGTGTCTAATGCCTTTGCATACCCAAGCCTTAAGTTAGGCCAGCATGGTGTGTTTTTTGCATGCATTGTCTAAGGAACATCACAGTTTGATATGTTTGCTCCTGGGACCTGTGTGAGATCAAGCATTTGATAAGTTTTTCTACCTCTGACATCTCCTTTCTTTTGTACGGTTCTAGGGCACTTCTAGGGCACCCAGAACAAATGTACACTACCCTTATGTGGTGCATTTCCGCATAAATAAAAAAAAAAATCAGTGGCAGAGAGAGAAGCACTCCTTATAAGACCTGACTCATGTTTGGAATCATTAGACCTTAGTTAGGCTTTAATATCATAATTCTTTCTGCAATCTTAAAAATTGCTAAAATATAAGGGTAGATATCTTTATGGGCGGCACGGTGACGCAGTGGTAGCGCTGCTGTCTCGCAGTTAGGAGACCCAGGTTTCCTTCCCGGGTCCTCCCTGCGTGGAGTTTGCATGTTCTCCCCGTGTCTGCGTGGGTTTCCTCTGGCCGCTCCGGTTTCCCCCCAAAGTCCAAAGACATGCAGGTTAGGTGGATTAGCGATTCTAAATTGTGCTTGGTGTGTGTGTGCCCTGTGGTGGGCTGGCGCCCTGCCCAGGGTTTGCTTCCTGCCTTGCGCCCTGTGTTGGCTGGGATTGGCTCCAGCAGACCCCCGTGACCCTGTAATTAGGATATAGCGGGTTGGATAATGGATGGCTGGATGGATATCTTTATGAATTTATTGAACATTTTTGACATTAGACCTAGCTTTAGAATAATAAAAATATTTGTTGGACTCTTCTAGCCATCATATTTACTGATTGCATACATTAATTTTATTTTACTAAATTGGTAAAAACTGATCAAATTTTGTCATTTCAAATCATCCAGAAAAGACATGTGCCGTGGGGTTATTGAATTTACTTCTAATACCTTGGATGCACTTATCAATTAATTTCCTTTGAGATTTCATGATTACTGTATATTGCAATTTAAGAAATGCAATAATTCCAGTGATAATTGCAAGAAAACTGCAGTTAACAAATGAAATGAGACAGAGCATTGTTACCCTTAGAAGTGTAGGTCTTTCATTTAGAGAAATTGTAAAAAAAAATCAAAATGTCAGTGAGTATGGATGGTGTTGTACACAGTCCACAGCCAATTGGAAACTGGATGAAGCTCTGATAGGAAGAGATCCTAAGTCACATCCAAATTAGAAGACAAGTTTGTGAGGGTCACCAGCTTGCATGATAGGCACCTCACAGCACAACAGCTTCAAGCACAGCTTAACAGTGGCCGAAGAAAGCAAGTCTCAGTTTCTACTGTGAAGAGGAGACTTTGGGCTGCAGGTTTGACAAGGAGAGTGGCAGTAAGAAAGCCATTCCTTAAAGGACAAAATAGGGCCTTGAAATACCATCTGTGGACTATTGCAGATTAGCTCTGTGTCGTTTCAATGGTTAATTGCAGTTTTCTTGTCATTATCACTAGAATATTGTACTTAAGAGGGTGTAGTAACAGAGTCTATTCCAACTTTGCTTTAAGACACACAGAGGCTTTTAAAGTAATCAATAGAAGTTGGGACACCTATGCAAATTGTTTGCATCAACTTGCAGGGTTTAATTTACTTTAATTGCTGCAGAATATCTGTAGGTTGTAACCTATTAGTTGTTCCCCGAAGAAGGCCCATTTGTAATAATCTGATATTTCCTTTTTTTCCATTTCTGCTAACGTAAACTTTAAATTTAAACCTCAGACAGTTTACTTCTTACCTTTTCTCCATTTTAGGTCATTCATTGCATTTCAACAGATTAAACTTGAAGAAAAACTGGGAAAACCGAGGTCTTCTAAAACTTTTAACCGGTAGTGTTGACAGTGACATGCCTAGCATTCAAATCTATTTTACTTGCAAGTGGAAATTTCTTTGTAATATGTACATGATATATTATGTAGACAGGAAAATAAACTTGAACTTGATTTGTCAGGCAGCAGCATCACTGTGCCCCCATTTAGCATGTATGTATATGGTGTCTATTATCTGAGTTTCTAAGCTACATTAGGGTCATGGGGAGCTTGTGCTTATGAATCCATCACAGGCACACTCGTGTGTGCGCCCACACTCACTTATACTGGAGCAATTTACAATCCTTATTTTAAGATTACATTAATATTGTGCAGTATTTAACATTAGTATTGTGCAGTATTTAACACTGGCATCAATTAACATTAAAATGATCATTTTTAATATTTTAATCTGTGTAAAAAGCACATGTTGCATTCAAATTAGGTACATTTTCCAAATGTGTTTACCTTATTTTTTAACAAAACTACATGTGGCAATGAGGAAGATTTATTGAAGCCATATTCATTTTTTATCTATACATCCAAGTTTACTTTTCATCAGCAGACATCATTTCAATAGCAAGCACAAAGCCATCTCTGTCTCTTCCTGAGTTTTTATGATCTTACGGGGCACAGTGACAATTGACAGTATGTTCATATTGACATTTGGCATAAACTAATGGAAACTAGCAGCACTTTATGAAGCTGGTTATGTTTTTGAACATCCAATACATCAAAGTAAAAACTATCATTTATTTGGATTAATGCAGGCCAGCTTTCTGTGAACCTGAAAGGTAAAATCAGCAAACATTGCTTGGCTCTGCCTTTCATCATAAGTTGTCAATTTTCATATAAAAGAGTTTTAAAACAAAAAAGACACTTTGCACACCTGCATCAAAACATAACAAAAAACAAAACACTATTTTGTTACTTTATATTCTTTTGATAATTTTTTGTCTTTATAAATAATATTGTCATTTTTGAAGGGGGTGTTTAAAACAATGAACTATTCAGAACGGAAAGACAAATGATACAAAAAGTGAAAGGGCACTGAATTAAACAGGGTAGGCTTGAGGTGTAATTGAATTAGGACTTGTGCAGCACATGATCACAATGCCAAGCAACTGCTAGGGTCCTCAGATGGAAGGAAGGCCACCCTCCCCACCCCTCCTCCCATCTCCTGCACAAAGAAAGGCCCCTTAAACTGGTTAAATACATCGGGAGAATGTGCAGTGGAAAAAGCTCTCCCATCTAACAGGTGGCTCGGCTGATCTCAGCTGATGCCATGCAAGACTCTGACACTGACCTTGGTTTAGAATCATTTCTGCCTTGACTCTGCCCCACCACCCCACCCCTACCCTTATTTTATTATTTTTTTTCTTTCCCCCTTTTCTTTTCAGCGTGAAAAAAAAATGTTACTGTACTTGGCGTAGTGGAAACAATTTCAGGATGAATAATTTCTTTCAGTCCCTTGGGGCACCGGTGGCTCTTTCAACTGAATTAACATAAAGGAGCAGCGACAAC
Source organism: Erpetoichthys calabaricus (assembly GCF_900747795.2). Taxonomy (NCBI): domain Eukaryota; kingdom Metazoa; phylum Chordata; class Cladistia; order Polypteriformes; family Polypteridae; genus Erpetoichthys; species Erpetoichthys calabaricus. The sequence continues at coordinate 161,201,322 of NC_041400.2, forward strand.
AGCTAAGTGAAAAGCCTTGCTGGTGGGAGGATTAAGTATATCATTGAAAGGAATTATGTTGTAAATGACTGGGAGGGGTAGGGACTTCTTTGCCATGGTCCCATCTGGTCTTTTAAAGAATACCTTGTCATAATTACCCCCAGATGGCTTTGTGCTGTGCAGGGCCCGTCCAGCCAGGTGCCTCTGTGTCCTGCTGAGCGAGATATTCACTGCAACATGCAGTGACACAAAATGGGCCTTCATTGCCGACTGATTTCTTCCAGGGTTTTAAACAAAAACAGATTGAACCTTGCTTATTAAATAAGTGCCTTGTTTGTTCAAATGTATAAATGCTCTTCTATCTTCTATCTTTCTACGTAGAATTTAGTTTTACTTGCTTTAAATGGCCGTTGTGTGGGACTGATGTAATATGAAAAGACAAAATTGTTAAAAAAAAACAAACACAGATAGATAGATAGATAGATAGATAGATAGATAGATAGATAGATAGATAGATAGATAGATAGATAGATAGATAGATAGATAGATAGATAGATAGATAGATAGATAGATAGATAGATAGATAGATAGTGGGACTAGTAATTTTTAAGATGATGATTATCTTAGATATAAAATCTTACTGACAGAAAATGCATTTTAATCTAAATTTTGAAGTTTAAATTAAATAATTTCACACTATCAATATCAGTCCTGCCAGTCTAGTGTGTGTCATGAGTAACTATTTGTTCTAAACAATCATTTTGTGTATTGTAATTCTGCTTTTAATAATTCTTTTCACTTTTGATTATTCTGTTCTTTTTTATGTACTAAATGTTCCTGCAGAGTTTTTAACACACTTTTAAGCGCCCTTTCATCTATCCATTTATTGTCAAACCCTCCCAATTTAATTGGAGGGGTGCTACGGGGCAAAACCTGGAAAGATTGGGTGCAAAATAGCAATCAGCTCTGTACAGAATACTGGTTCATCACTTTTCATTAATTCTAAATTTCTAAAATCCAATTTAGTCCAAGTCAGGTCTGCTGGGGCCAAGGGCTGCGCTGGCAGAAATGGGTGCAAGGTAGGAAACCAACACTGTACTGGGCAGTAGTCTGTAGAAGGACCCACACTGACACTCACATAAGGCCAATTTAAAATGACCCATTAATCTAATGGGCATTAAAGTGGGATGTCGGAAAAACACCAACACTGACTCTGCTCAGAAGCAGGCTTCACACTTAGGATGCTGAATCAATGAGGAGTGTCTTAAAATATATTCCAAAAGCCTTATTGGCAGTAATGTATTAGTAAATAGTATAAAATTTTATTTTAACCATGATCAGTGACAAGATATGAAGTGCCTTCTACTTTTCTGATTTAGCTTATTTAATCATGCATTAAAGTCAAAATAGACATGTAAATGAATCAAACTATTTCATAAACACTGTTTATTTATTGTGTTCATTAATAATTACTTATGAACAGTTCAGTTTTTTTATTTTATGTTTTTTGGTCTGGTGCCTCCTGACTCCTCATTACAAGAAAAGTCTTGCATATGATGTACCTTTCAACTTGTCTTGATGAATTACGCAAGATGTCATGCTTTTTGGAGTTCTTCTCTATTTTTTACCCTCTAGACCAGCGGTTCTCAAACTTCTTTAGAATTTCTTGTGTGGCGGTCCCTTTAAAAATTGTTTGATGGCTCGCGGACCCTTTTATTAAAAATTAAAAAATCAATATTATTTCAAGGAAAATTGGGGGCGCCAAATACTTTGCACAAGGGTGCTACATACCCACTGCATAGGTACAGGTTGCTGTGAATAAAACATTTTTTGACAAACAATTATTTATTCAGAAAATATTACGTACATCTTAGTTAATAAATTTAGGTTAAAATTTTAATGGGATGGATGCATCTACTTTGCCTTAACCATTTGCGTTGAGCGGGCAATCTCACCACTTGAAAACACAAAAAATGTAAAATATGTTGTTTGTTGATTATCTACAGTATATCCACCTTTAGCTCTCTTATTTGCTTCTATAATATATGAAAACTGTTCGCGAGTGTTTTGATTCTACAAAAGAATCAATAATTTTTGATTATTTTTAAAAATAATAAGGGCTGGTTTGTGCCGAGCGATAACGGTGGGAAAACAATACAGTGGCAGTGAATAATGGAACAGCGGATTAGTGGTCGGGTCTAGGTGGTGGGGGTAATGACGGAGCTTAGTCACTTACTTCCCCTCGGATGGTAAAGGTTAATAATTGTAAAAATATAAATAGTATAAATATGCAATCATTTCTCATGGTCCCCTAGGGCAGGCATGTCAAACAAGCGGCCCCCGGGCCGCATGCGGCCCTCGACAGAAATCAGGGTGGCCCGCATGACAGATCCTAGTTAGCACTGAACTTGTACAAAATGATTACTATCGTTTGTGATTGAATCATTCTGCATCTTCGGTGTTACTTATTGACTTTTCTTACTTCTGTCTTCTAACAAAAGCACGTTTTTCCAAGGCATTATGGTACCGGAAACGTCATCTGCTAGTATAGCCACGAGCCTTGACCAAAGTTAATGAGCCGCAGCGTCACAACTGAAGTGCTAGGCTGCAGCAGCAGGCAGCAGGGGTGGCCTTAGGCATGTGCAAACTGTGCACCTGCACAGGGCCGCCACGCTAATATATATTGAATATTAAACAGAAAGAGAAAATAACAACACAGCTGACAGCAATGTGGCCGAAAAACATTGTGTTTCTTGTTAATTAGTATGCTGTATTTACAAATGTCGCTAGAATCGGAGCAGTAAGCTATATGTAGTATTATAACGTTCTGTCGTAATGAGAATATCAAGGGCTGCCACTTGGTTTTCAGGTTACGGACATGCATATATAGAAGAGTGTCATGAGCACGAGGCGGCTATGCAGTGTCTGCAACGGATGTGGCCATCCGCCGTGCATAAGATACCGTATTGACATTGCCAGGCGAAGGGGCCACCGATTCTTTCTCTGCCCAGGGCCGCCACGAGCCTAGAGCCGCCCCTGGCAGGCTACACTACTGACTGGGCTGCTGAGACTGGCCACTGGGCAGAACTGACCATCACGAGTAGTAATAGCCCGCATATTTTCACGTTTTTTGCTCTAGTTTCATGAAATTTTGTGCTAGTATTGTAACGAACAGTTAGTGCAGACTACAGCTGAAGATCTTAAGTGGACGCGAGAAGTTGGTGAGTTTTTTATTAACATATTTTTGTGATTTTGAGTTTGTAAAATTATTGTAGGACAGGTGGCTTTTTGCATATCGGCTTATTTTACAATATAAACTTTGAAGTAAACTTAGTAAAGTAAAATTTGATTTTTGGAGGATTTGTTTTCCAACTTGAATTACTGAGCAATGAATTCAGTGAGCATTTTCGTGATTTCAGTTCACACAAACAGGGCATTGCGCTGTTCTCTTACAACGTTGAGAATGCACCTGAGAATATCCAAACGGAATTGACTGAAGTGCAGTCAGATTCTATTCTGAAGGCAAAATACAACGAAGTTGGTGTGCCAGGCTTGTATGCTTACCTGCCACCCTCGTATGTGCAGATCCGTAAGTTGGCATCGAGAGTACTGTGAATGTTCGGAAGCACTTACCTTTGTGAGCAATTGTTTTTGTTAATGAAAGCTACCAAAACCTCACATCGCTCAAGACTTACCGTCGAGCACCTTTCATCCCAAATAAAAGTTGCAGCTGCACAAGATTTCAAGCCTGATATTGACGAACTGGTTACTAACAAGAGATGCCAAGTGTCGGGACAAAAGAAATAAATCTCACACTGTAAGGCTCCTATATAAGCAATGAATATAATATAATGAATATAATATAATAAGGACCTAGCTAAGAAGCTAATACTCTAATTCTACACTGTTGTATGGAGACTGTATGGAAATAAATTGCTTTTCTTTAAACTTTAAGTGTTACATTTTTTAAAGTTTTCAGTATTGGAAAGAAAGCTACACTAACTTTGTATAATAGTATAATAGTATTTGTTACAGTGCGGCCCGTTGACGCACGTATGGCAGTCGAAGCGGCCCACCAATGGTAGTGAGTTTGACATGCCTGCCCTAGGGGACCACAGACCCCAGTTTGAGAACTGCTGGTTTAGACCCAATAAACCATCATTTTTAGAGCATTTTTGGGCCATATTTTTTCAAGGAATTTACACCATTATGATAAAAGTTACATCAATAAGGGCCTTCAGCAAAAATGATTAGAAGGATTCAAAGTTGTGCCTGCCACATCAACCAACCCCTGGGTTTCACCTTGCAAAGGAATATGAGGGATCAAAAGAAAAAAAATTGTAATTGGCGATTTAGAGAATGTAGAGTGTCGTTTAATGTTATTTTGAGGTTGCTAATCATGACCCGCTATATCCTAACACAGGGTCATGGGGGTCTGCTGGAGCCAATCCCAGCCAGCACAGGGCGCAAGGCAGGAACAAACTCCGGGCAGGGCGCCATCCCACCGCACCAAATAAGATAGTACTTTTGATATTTCATTCTTTACTGGTGGTCCTAACCCTCTAAGGGACACTCCTAGAAAGTTAAAATGACAAATTTATAACATAAACATGTGGGATATTGTTTTGGACTATTTCAAGGTCAGTTGTTATGAATATTATGTTATTTTTGATTTTGAAGGATTGACCTATCCGTCAATAGACCTCTACCAGAGTGTGAAAAATGACAAATTTCTATTAGAAACAGGAATATTTACACTAATTCAGACTTTTTTGTTAATAGTGTTCAAACAAAAATGAAAATCAAGACCTTCTATAGTTCAACCCAATCACACATTTGAAGAAACAGGCTATAGAAAACATAAATAAAAAGAACCATAAAACCTTAACATTGCTTCTCAGCGCCTGCATTTCACCTGCAGCTCATCTTGTCATGTATAATTTATTTATGTGGAATTCTGAACAAAACACACTCACAGATGGACGGATATGAAATTGGGAATCGTGAATCCTGAAGCTGTGAGGAAGAAACACTAACCACTATGCCACTCTGCCACTCATTTTTAAAATATCCTAATCTTACTTTTTGACGTTTAATGTGCTGCAGCAATGATAATTTACTGAGAACTGCTAAAGGTGATGACAGACTCTTGTATATAACTTGGTTTCAGGAGAAATATGCTTCCTTTGATGACACCTAACAAAAATACAGTGGTTAACTATGATGCCTTAATATTTTCAGAATTGTGGCTTTTAATTGTGTACAGATTTTCTCCAGGTTCTCTGGTTTCCTCTACAAACACACACATTAAGTAGATTGGTGGCCATTAATTAACCTGAAATCGCTGAGTGTAAATGTGCCCTACAATAAACTGGCATCCTGTCTATGGTTGTTTCCAGTTTTCACATTTCTCATCTTAACCCTCTCTCTTTCTTTTAATACTCAGTCTTTTCTATTTTGAGGGAGTCTTCATCACTTATTTTCTTTCTTAAAAATGGCACCGTTTCCAGTGTGGCTAATAGGTAAAGTGTCTTTTCTCTAAAGTTTTCCCTATATGAATAAACTGAAGGTCATACTTATGACAGTATGAGTCTTAGCACTCTGAAAGCATAAATAAATATTATAAAGTGTACCAGACTGGGCATTTTGAAGAATTTGTAATAACAGTTGGTATGGTAATTTGAATAGACTGCACGTCACTGGTCAGACTCTATTCACAGTAGCTTTTGAATCATTCCTTTTAGTCAGGAGAGAGATTCTACAATTGTTATTGATAACAAAGTTAAACCACCTTTGTAACGTTTGGGCAAAAATGCTATGACAGTATCTCCTCCCAGTTGGTACAGCAATTGTGGATAATTCTTCAACACATAATTCTATATGTTGTAAGTGTGGGTGCAGATGAACTGGGGTTGAGGATAATTCTCCACCCAGCTGGGGGGCTATAACGGAAGGACAGTAAGACAGGAGGTGCACCAGCCAGGAGGATCTCCAATTTCTATCCCATTCTGGATGAACTAATAATGGATGGATGAGGGCCGAAGGGATTTTCTGAGCAGGTCGTCCCCCATTGCGAGAGGTGGCAGTGCTCTTCTCATAGGAGCCCAATTTAGACACCCACTAGGTTGCTTGGGACTTGTAGTGTGGAAGAGCAACACTGTCAGGGTCTCTGCGTGCGCTGTGAGGACTGGATACACCTATAACTTCCATATGACCTAGATGTGCTTCCTTTAGGCAATGTCATAGCACCAGAAGTATTCCAGGGTTCAATAAAAAAAGCTACCTCAGGGTCAGAAATGGGAGGATGTGGATGAAAATCATGGAGGTTGGAGTGGAAGGAGACAGAAGTGCTTGTTCTTTCAATTATATTGTGTTGGGCTGCTTCTTACTGTGTTAAGGTATAAAAAAAAAAATTTACCTTTGAGATTGTATTTTTGGCTAAGTTGAGTCTGGTGGTTGGGACTCTGGGGTGTGTAATTCTGTTAGACATGACCTATCTAAACTCCTGAAAATTCTTTCATCTATCCTCTCCAGGGCTCCAGTGATCAGAGCATTCAATCGGAATCAAAACTCATTTGTTTTTTCTATTTCATTTTAGATTTGTTTCCTGCTTTCCTCATTGCTTCTTTAATAAGTGCCCCATTTATTAATGTATTGAAGTTGACCGTGGTGTCTATCAAAGTCTTACTGGCAATAAGCTCCTATAAAAATTCAACTTATTTATTCATATTTTGATTGCAGGACATTTGGAAGCACTTTCATGGGTCTCAATTTATTGTAGTTGTTCCTAGTTTTCAAATTATTTGTATTCTTATTAAGTTTATAATAAGCTATGTAATGGCACTTGTTGTGAAAGAATCTGAACAAGAGGAAAGTTGCACTGACTAATTGACAAATTTCTATAAAAGAGGGAATAATGATAATGTAATACACATTAATAATATTGAAATACTGAATATGGCAAACATGAATTACTGGTAATGTTTTGAAAAAAAAGATAGAAAGAAAGAGAGAGAGATAGATGACAGATGCTATTAGATGGATAGATAGTGTGGCCAGTTGTGGAAAATTCAGGTCGCGGAGAGAATGAAAACTTTGGACACCAATCAGGTTATCCCATTTAATTGAAAGCAGTCCAACAACATACACACCTTTTCCTGTCAGTACAAACAGCCTCTCGGGCAAAACAACAAAAGTATTTGGCTGTCTGCTGCAGAATTGAGGGACAATTACTGGAGCTCTGATTGCTAAAGATGCTTCCTTCCAGGCAGCCAGGCTTCTTATATCGTACAGACCAGAAGGGGCGGGGCTAAGTGCCCTCACTGGGTGTTTTTTTGGAGCTGCTGGGCGTATCCCGCAGGGGGCGCTAGCTCCCTTGTTGGATTAAGTTCTTTTGTAACTGTGGCATATTACATAACCCGAAACTATACAGATATAATATAAAAAGGCGATAACTCTCCCTTAGTGATGTGGCGGCAAGTAATCACATAGGAGAAATAACTTAGCTTCCTTTAATGACGGTTTACGTGGCATAACATACGAGGACGCTATGGCAAGACCTTCGGGTAGTGGGAGCCCGATGTATAGAGTCTGCCATTTCCGTCGCTGCGTTGGAAGGATTTTCCGGATCAGATGACAGTAAATCCCATCCATCCGTCGGCTTCAAAGGTGTGCCGGGCAATGTTCCAAGGCTTTATACTCTTTCTCCATGTGCAGGCCTTCACTTAAGTGAATAATACAATTCCAAACAAGGCAAAGAGAGGATACAATTTCATGCTGAGTTTGACACACAGAAATAGTGCACGTTGCCCATTTCACAATTGTCCTTAACTTGTCTTGTCTTAAAATGCTTGCCTAGCAGTCTTAAATGCTGGGCCCCTGTACTAAATCTGGCTTTGTGTTAGCTGTATAAGTGAGAAGAAAAGAAAAGCAGATTTAAAATATTTGCATAAAGCACTGCGGCATATTAAACTTATATTCTGATTATACTGGGAGAGAAGGAGAAGAGAATGTTAGTGACAGCGCACCCTCTTGCCCCAGTGGGTTATCACATACCTCAATTAAACCTGCTACGAGATCCCCCATATGTGCATGCATAACGATAGATAGATAGATAGATAGATAGATAGATAGATAGATAGATAGATAGATAGATAGATAGATAGATAGATAGATAGATAGATAGATAGATAGATAGATAGATAGAAACAATAATGCTATTATATCCTCTCTGTTAAATATAGGTGCACTCCTAAGTAGCAGCACTATGACCTCGTATTAGCTTCTTTTGTATACAATTAATGCATGCACATATTAACACATCTCCATAATTATATCCAAAATGCAAATAATTTACAAAAAAAAAAAAAAGTTTAGTTTTTTTTGTCATTTATAGAGTTGTTCATTTTAAACAACCAGGCACCTGGACTGCAGAAAGGAAGAAATAGAATTTATAATCCTTAATGACAGGAAAGGATATAATTCTTTTGCCATATTGATCATGGTCGATATTCGAATCAAGCTGGAAGAAACAGTTCTTATTCTTTAGTCAATAAACTAAATTTATTATTCTTTCTTGTCAGAAACTAAATAAGCAATTTTTACTCCATAAATATGTAGCTTCAACCAATATGTACAAAGTATGGATGTGATTTATTAAAAAAATAAGTCTGGTTTTCAAATATGTCTTTTTTTTTTGTGAGTAAAAATTTATTTTTCTCACTAGGACAGACCTCATAAATGGCCTTATGTTGCTTGACTTTTTCAGTTTCTGTGGTTATTGGATTTAGCATATTTCCTGTTTGTTGGATTCAGCATATTTCCTTTATTATTTTTCTTAATAGATTGGAAGCTATGATGTTTGATGAATTTATACTCCTTTTAGAGGAATAGTCCATTAAGAACATTAATTTGATTGATGATCTAGTTTGTATAGTGTCACAAAAATGAGACATAAACAGATAAAGGTTTGGGGCAGCCACCCATATAATATGGTATCCTGGCTGCAAAGTCATTTTTTTATCAATACACAGCACTGATGTGCATAAAACTGAGTCCAGAACAAGACTGAGGGAATAGGGAAAAGGTGTAGACTTTTAAAGGGGAAGACAGGAAGTGAGGTCATAGGGATCTGGCTCATGTTCTTCAGCCATTGGTTCAAGCCTGGACGTGACATCACAGGGGCTGGAGCCGGTAAGGTCTTCTTCCATTGGCTCGGTCCCGGAAGTGACATCAAGAGAACCAGGTGGAATCTGCCGGGAATGGTCTACAGGTAAGGGAGAAAAAGAGTCAGTGCACTCTGCCACATCCCGGCATGCCTCAGAACTGCCCTCACTCAAGCCCTTTAGCTGCCTCCCATGCGCACGTGTGTGACAATAGATACATTCAAATTTTATTTGTGGACATCAGACTTGTAACCATTTTACACAAAATTATTAAAATGTTGTCTGTTAGTGAATTTTTACACTTAATTAGGGTTTTTTCTTTACTCATTATGTTCCATTATGGTTTTTATTGGGTCCTGATTATGGATGCTTCCGTTATTTTCATTTACCGAGAAATATTTTGTACTGTTTTCTTCACCAGTTTGTTTTAACAGTACACCATTATTTTGTGATAGTTACTATGGAACACAGTCCCAGAAGTCATGCAATGAACATCATCAGCACACCACTATAAGAATCATCTCATCAGATGCATCACAATCTGAGGTTGCAGAAATTATAATATTACTTTTGCTATTCAGACTTTTGCTTTGATATTTCTGTACTTCAATTTCTTGATTAGAAATTTGGTTTCTTTGAAAGATAGCACTGTTTTTTGGTGTGAATTCTCTGCTTAATTTACATTTCTTCTTCTGGTCATTCCTTTGTAGTAGCTTTCCTTGTGAAGGTTAAAAAAATCACAATAAACTAAAAAAACAGAAAAATACATGCTTGCAAAATGTAGATAGGACTTGTTCTTTTCTCACTTTATTTTGATTGAATTTGAAGTGTGTTTTCTGAGGTTATTATGAATGTTACATTATCTTTCATAAGAAAATAAACAATATAGATATGTTTTTTCATTATATTTATTCCAGTTAAATAAAACCATAACTGCCCAATTTGTCAAAATTTCAAATAATTACAACTGAAAAAGTAATACATTAATTGGAAACTAGCATTTCAGTAACCCAAGTAAAATGGTGTCAAATTAATTTGAAGTAAGTTTTAAAAGAGTTTACGAAAAATTATATTTCATATTTTTTGTCTTTATATTACATGTGAAGCAAGTAACAAATGACACAACTGAGTCAGGGTGCAACACCAATTTAAACATAAGTATCTTGTTTGAATACATTGATTAGATGTTCAAAAGCAATTATGGACACCACTCTTTTCAAGAGCAGAGAATGAACATAATTGTCCCATGCTGGTCCAAAAGTATATATTGATACATTTGATTTGCTGTTTCCTACTCCATAGTCAATGAAACTTGAGTGTACACTTTGGTGGTCTTGTTCTTGTCCTCTTTTATGCACCTGTTCAGTCAGAAATAGAAATGCTACGCAGATGTTTTCTCAGTCACTCCCTCCATTCTTTTAAGATTGTATTGGCAGGTTTTTCTTCCTTGTGGTGTTTGAAAGAGTTTAATTAGCTTTTAAAGATTTAAAAGAATTTAATTGAATGCTTTCAAGGAACTGTTTGGCTTTATATTACTCCACAAAAATATATAAAAATTTTAGATTTGAAATTAGTGTTTGAACCTTTGAACAACAAGAAAGCACATTATTTGTGTTTTTTTCTTATTATCTTTGATAATATAATATGTTAAGTGTAGTTTCAGAAGATAAAAATGAATTTAACTTCTAACCCCAAACCTGAAATCAGGAAGCCCTAAGGTCCCCACTAGTTAAACAAGTATTGCTGTTTTAAAGAAACAATGATATTAATTTTGTTTTGATCTATATATTATGGACATTACCCACCATCACCTGGAAACCAGGGAACAATTCTTCACAATGGAATTACAAATAAGACTTATACATGTGTGCCACCTGAAAGAGACCACCTGCTTCTAATGTTCTGCAGAAATGGTTATGAGATTCAAGCCCACTGAGATATGAGTAACCACAATGAAAAATTCTGCCTGCAGCCCAACAGCAGTTAAGAGTGAGCTCAATGTAAGAGTGATCTCATATGTGAACTTTCTGAGCTTGCCTTGTGGAGGCACATTTTAGATCATGAAACTAATTTTGACTGCATCTCTCTCTAAAAGAGAGATAGAAAGCACTTGATCACCATTAGATACCTGCTGAGCCTAGCAAAAGGTTCAGGAGGTTCAGTATCAGTGATTTCATTATTGATAAGAATGCTTACTCGCATTAAGAACGATTAAGCATTTCCCAGAGTGTAAAGGACGGCACTGAACTTTGGATATTGTGCTTTAATTGAGATATCTAATGAAGTATTCTACTTTTATGTATTAACCCTAAATGTAAGTATACTTTTAAATGCAGATTATTTAAGAAAAGCATGTTTATCTGAAAATCAAACGCTTTGGAGTGCATTTGTTTGGCAATCAGTTTAGCCTTGTACCTAATGCAACGCTCTTAAAACTGCAAAGTAATTCATTCAATGACTCAAACTTGGTCTGCCTGCTTTAAAAATACTATTATAATTTTTCAATTTGTCCCTCTGTTACTATTAAGATAGAGCCATCTATGTAGCTTTGTCCTGTAACAGTGTTGTATTTGATTAGCTTCTTTTGATATTAGCTGTTTAAAATTTGTCACTGGTACTTAAACCTACCCAGATGGGCTGCCTCAAATTGAGACTTGAGTGCTGCCATTACGATCCCCAACAGGCCTGAACCCATTGCTTCTCCAATGGTTTTGACTTATGGAGTCCTAAATGAGGCACATTACCTGCATTATGATGGAGCGTCAGTTACGGCACTACGGCCACTTGGTGTGATTCCTTGAGAGTGATCCGGCTCACAGGATCCTCATTGTTGAAGACCCAAGCGGCTGGACCAGGGCAAGGAGGTACCCACATAACATTAATTTCCGGAGGGTGGGACTGGACCGCGTGTCTGCCTGGGGGGTTGCCAATCAGGATCCTTAGCTGTTTCATCATGTGGTGGGTGCAGTAACATGCAGTACCATGTGCATGCTCCCCAGCCTGACCTGACCTGTACTTAACACCTGTGTCTGTCCATACTGCATGATTTTTATTTGCTGAATCTTTATTCGGCCAGCAATGGTCTGGTGGCCTTTCCAGGGTTTGTTCCTGCCTTGTGATCTAAGCTAGCTGGAATAGGCTCCAGCATCCCCGTGACTCTGTTCAGGACTAAGTAAGTTAGAAAATGACTGACTGAATCTTTACTGTATATTTGAACCTAAATCATAATATTGATTTCTGTACAAAGTGTGTTAGGGGTTGAGTGTGCATTAAATGGTATTATATTAAATAATGATTGAATGACTGGATCTTAAGTTGAGAGCCCTAAACTATCTCAGTGTGTGCAAGTATGAGCAAGCGTCCGTTGACTATGAGAATGACTAGTGTCTCCTCAAGGGTTACATTGTAGCATGAGACAGTGCTGTCAGGGTAGGCTTCCACTCCCCATTATGACTAAGAAAAAGCAGATTTAAAAAACTGACTGATGCATGTGCCTACATAACTCATCCTATTATATACTGTTGTGATGGGGGGCCACGGCCACTACCTGACCAGGACACCAACAAAGTGGAAGGTCCAGGGTAGAGGGCATTGATGAGGCAATACCTCCCCTGGGACACTAGAGGGCAGCCCTCCTGGGCAGCTGTGGCACCACGGATTCCCTCAGGGCATGTCAGGAACTGGAGTTTGGTGAAGCCCTGTTGGGTTCTGTGGGGGCCACCAAGGGGAGCTGCAGAGCCCTGCAGAGGACCTCCAGCACACCTTGGAGTGATTCCAGGTAATACTGATGAGCCACCTGGAACACTCCCGGGACCTGAATAAGAGGAGCCACCTCACTCCATTGAGGGGCCAGAGTCGGGAGGAAGGAGACAAAGCCTGAGGAGGAGTGGAGGTGGATGGAGTGGTGGCTCTGAGGCTAAGGATCTGTGCTGGTATCCAGAAGGTTGCCGGTTCGAATCCCTGTCACTGCCAAAAGAGATTCTATTCTGCTGGGCCTTTGAGCAAGACCCTTAACCTGTAATTGCTCCAGGGGTGCTGTACAATGGCTGACCCTGCGCTCTAACCACAAGGGATATGCAAAAACTAACAAATTCCTAATACAAGAAATTGTATAAGGTGAAATAAAGAACAAAAAGGTTGCCGGTTCGAACTGCCAAAAGAGATCCTACTCTGCTGGGCCCTTAACCTTCAATTGCTCCAGGGTACAATGGCTGACCCTGCACTCTGACCCCAAGGGGTATGCGAAAACGAACAAATTCCTAATATAAAGCGAAATAAAGAATAAAGAATAAAAAGAAAATAAAGTATATTGGTGTGGTGTTGGTAATGTGTGCACAGACTGTAAATAAACACGGGTGTTGAGTGAACCTGGGTCCTGCCTGTCTGTGTCGGGGGGTTAGAGTGGCAGTACTCCCCCTAGTGGATTACACTGTATACTGATCATATGAAATGTGAACTGCAGTATCCAAACCTTTTTTTAAAGGACTACAGTAAATTAGGATGCTGCAGATGAGGTCTGCACGAGACTGATGAAGGGGTTAAAGTGCCTGCTACCATGCACGGTTTTCCCGTCACAACAGTTCAATACGACACAGCTCCTCTTTAATGTTATTGACAAAACAGCACTTTCCATCAATAAAAATGTCCATTCTTAACACACACTGATTTTTGGCTCCCTACCTACATTTTTCTTTCTCACTTTTCACAAACATACTGAAACACAATTATTTATATAATTTGCACACATTCTATACAAAGAAGAATTCAAATATGAAGTATTAAAGAAGTTTTTTGTGACAATGCCATGAAGGGACAGAATCAATGAGTTCCATTAAACAGCAAGCTACAGTTACCAGCTCAGCCCTCTGCATTTCAGTCTCAAAGCATTCATTTACTCAAAACTATGGCTGTCAACTTGACATTTCTTTGTATTGGCTGAATCAATCAAAATTTTTCACATACATATGGCATTCATAATTAAGGCCGACATTTGTTGAGCTTTACATAATCAGGACAATGAAGTGCAATACATGTTCTTATAATGTATGGGGACTGGAGGCAGGATAACTGACTTGTACTGGGGTGGGATTTGAGCCTGCAGTCTACAGCAATTATGTTTAATCCGTAAAAAGTGGATCTGATAATTCTATGACACTGTACTAACATTTTAAAATTTTAGGTAATGAGTGACTTTTAACCCATAAAGAAGCAATACTTGATAGTGATTACATTATGATTTAATAATTAGACTATTCATATATTAAAGTGAAAACATGAATACGGGAACCCGTCATTATTTGCAGATATAAAAGAAACCATAGGAAGGCAAGTGAAAGTAAATGCCAGACTAATCAATGTCTCTCTCTAATGCTATTGTGATTTTCCCTTGATAATCCAAAGTCGAAAATGCCCTACTTCATGATCCAGAACTAAATACTTTACTGTAACAATGGGCATTATGGCAGTATATTATTGCATCTCATCTGATATGCAGGCCACCCACTGAACAATAGCCAATGTATGAACTTAGGGTGGGCTGCTTTAGAGGGAAGGCTTATTACCAGACAAACCGTCTCCTAACCTCAGCACTCCAAGGATTTGAACTCTCTGCAATGTCATCTTTTCTATTAATGCCCTCACCTTTTTTGTGTTGGTAATCATCCAGATATTGAGATCCTAACAACAAAAATAAAATAATGAAAACATTAGAAATTTTATATGATTTGAAATTCTGTTTCATTTAGCATCAGTTATTCATTTATTTTTTTAACCACCAAATCATAATAATAATTCTTTGCATTTATATAGCGCTTTTCTCACTACTCAAAGCACTCAGCAATTGCAGGTTAAGGGCCTTGCTCAAGGGCCCAACAGAGCAGAGTCCCAATTGAAATTTATGGGATTCAAACCGGCAATATAATTCAATAATTAAATAATTCAAGGGACCCTCTGTCAGGAGAAGCGCTATGAAAGGGAGAAATATAAAAGTGTAAAAATAATGGCAGAGTGCGTCTGAAGGAAATATATGTTATGTATACTATGCAGAATATGCAAGTTTGATGAAAGTTTTGGTTATTGAGACAGAAAGCACATCCTTCTTTGATTTTTGAAATGAAAACTTGACCTTTATCTAAGCAAATGGACAGAAGTATCTCTTAATAT
The DNA here is from genome assembly GCF_900747795.2 of Erpetoichthys calabaricus. Lineage (NCBI taxonomy): Eukaryota > Metazoa > Chordata > Cladistia > Polypteriformes > Polypteridae > Erpetoichthys > Erpetoichthys calabaricus. Next base: position 161,216,627 of record NC_041400.2, read on the forward strand.
TTGTAAACTTTCTAATGTTCTAGATTTTGTCATCAAGGGGAGGCAGGTTAAATGTATTAGAAGAACTTACTAGTGGTTAGCTGTTTCTGGAAAACTTCAGCATTGCTACCTTGGAGACAAATCAAAAATGATCTTTTTAAACAGATAAAGTATCTGTTAATTCGGTAAAATTAAATAAGGATTTCAGACATATTTTATTTACTTATTTTGGGAAATTCAAATATTTAAAGCACAACAGGCATAAAAAAAATTCAAAGTAAACTTTGTGTACCTGGCTTGTAGTTTCCTGCGATTTTTTTCTATTTAGGGTGGGAGTACACAGTGCTTGTACTGGGCAGAAAGGACATTCAAAGTGTTGGCTGTAATATCCAATGCATCTTTAGGTGTGTAGATCTTTAAATGCTTCAGTGTCCATAATACAGTATTAGACATGGTGATTCACACACAAACTGTTATTATCACTGGAGTTGGGCGGAGGGAGTTCAGGCTACCAGCTTCATCAAAAACATTTTTTACCCTCAAGCAGGAGATGCAATTAATAGCTAAAAGCCATTTTATAGATTGACTGTTGTCCATTATCTGTGTGACCGGCATGGTAGCATTGTCCTTTCCCTCAGTATACTTTATGTTGATGTATATTGCAGTACTGTTACTTACAAAGCATATTATATTATTAACTTCACGTATTCCATTTTTATTTATTGTCTGTATATTATGTTATTTAACATTTATCACAACAACTAAGAATATGAACTATAATGGTACAAAATTAGAAAATAAAACTTTAAAGATGCTTACAAGTTTGTACTGGGGGTCTGCAATGACAGGTAATTGAAATAATAAGAATACCCTCCTTCTGAAGTTCAGTGTCATAAAGGTAACTCTCTTTTTGGCTGTTCTGAAAAACAAACTATGCCCTTATTTATATTTCAGTGCACGCATTTGAAAACTGGTAATGAATTAATAATCCATTATATACACATTTAATTATCAAAGCTATCCACATTAGGATAGCATCCTGTTTTAACTGAAAATCAGTTACAGTCAAAGCTGGCTGTCAGCTTCTCTCAGCTGTATAATGTTTTTGTTCAAAATAAGTTTCCCATTGGCTAGTTCTTTTTTTTGAAAAGTGGCCAACTTTGGTAATCAAAATTTGTAAATTAGAAGTTAAAGGGGACAAAAAGGGCGTTGACTGGTATGGAGACTTTATGATTTACCACTGGACATGGTCTAGTTATAGATTTGTCTTCTGTTTTGAGTATTAGAGATGCAGTGAAACAAACATGTCATTTTCCCGTCCACTGTTTTTTTATATATATATATATAGTGAAAAGATCAGACTTGACACACTTATAAAGGTTTGTGGCAGCCACCCGTATATTATCCCTGGCTGCAGTGGGTTTGGTTTTTGATAGAAGTGTCTCTGTTGGAGTCCAGACATGAACTGACAAGGGTTTGTAAAGATGGCAGTTTTAAGTAGTCAGCCCGGAAGTGATGCAGGGGAACCGAAAGTGACCTTCTTTTGATGTCAGTCGAGGAAGTGACATCATCCTAGCTGGTGGAAATGGAAGTGACATCATCCTAGGTGTCGGAACCGGAAGTGACACCGTCAACGTTGAGTCGGAAAGGCTTTCCCGCGGCTGGTCTGCAGAGATAACAGGAGAAGGTTTAGTGTACCCTGCCACCCCCTGGCCTGGCGTGGAATTACCTTTGCTTCCATACTACATCCTCTTACTCGCATGTGCATGACAATATAGATATATTACAAAATTGCATTACAAAATGCATTTTTTTGTACAATATGCATTTGGAAGACAGCTTAAGGACTCTGATGGTGGTAGTTACATGTCCAACCAGGGGATGGCACTGTCTGGTTATGCCTGTTCTCTTCCTCCCTCTTTAAATCAGAAGACTGACAGCCATTCCACCTCTGATGTCACTTCCATTGTCCAGTTCTCAGAAGCCACATGACCAGCAGTTCAGCTATCTGAGTTAGTTCTGTTCTGAACTCAGGTATGAAAAGACATCTTTGCAACTTGTTCCATGTTTATTTGTTTTCTACAAATTCTCAACTATACGGGGTCTCCAGGGTGGTGCCCAAATCCTTTAATGTTGTTGTGTCACTTTTTACTATATATATAGACATAGGCACAAAATTGGTTTGTCACTTCTGGGGTCCAGTAAAAAAAGAAGCTGAGTATCACAGGAAAACCTCAACCACTTAGAAGACTCTTGATGTCAATAAGCCCATCTTTTCCAGTCTTGCTAATGGATAAATGACTCATATCTAGACATTCAGAGTCACATGACCAGCCCAGGAACAAGATAGCACAGTATGGCACCACTTTGTGTTTCATTTTCCTTTAATTTTCTCTGATAATCAACAACATTAAATGGAGTTACTAATGGCACTAAATCTTTGAGATATCTCTGTCATTGTTCCAAAATATAAATTATATATGTGTGCGTCTGTATACCAAATATGTATATTTATATGTATATATGTATACGTACAAGAGATGTTCAAAAAGTTTTTGCACTTTCGTATTTTCATTGGAAACAGTGAAGGCGGGAGGAGTAGTAATTGGGCATTAAAAAGTTGTTACGACGCTGGGAAAATTACATCACAAAGGAAGGTGACTATGTAGAAATTCTTAATAAATAGAGTTAAAAAAGTGCAGAAACTTTTTGAATATCCCTCATATATATATGCATATATATCTTGACACTTCATCTTATTGTTAATAACAGGTTTAGGAAAAGGAGCGGTTAGACAAAAGTCTTTTCTGTAAAGTAAACAATCAATACTAACCTATCTCCACAAAAATAAAAACAAGCCTTCAAAATGCCAAACCTGGGGAAGGCAAATTTTTGCTCAATATCTTTTCTTCCTGTAGGAAATCACAAAGTCTGAGATCATTACAAAATGCATTTTCAGTTAATGTTGTCATCTAGTCAGCATCTGGACAATTTAAGATTTCAGGAAGCCTTGAAAGGCATAAATGGGAATTAATCTCTGTAATTATTGTCTGTTAGAACTGTCTGAAGAGTTCATAATAGATTATGATTTAGTAATGATCCATTTGTTAATCCCCTAAATTTGTAAAATAAATTCTGCAAGTTATAATGAACAGTATTAAAATTATGCTCACTGCATTGTGCCCTGCTCCATCTATTTACTTCAGCATTTTGTTTGTTCCTAAACAACAACAAATAATATCTTATATAGTGCCTGTTTAATGTTTGGTGATCGCAAGTGTTTATATTTACCTTTAACACTGAAATATCAGCAGATAAAACAACTCATATCCTATACTTAGTGAGCAGGTATTGGGACTGAGACGGGCTGCTGTGTGCTTTGCATTCCAACTCCTTAGCCACTGTGCTACACTACCATCCAAGTACATTTTGCGCAAATTGTGCTGACACTCAGACACATTAATTCCACCATTGCCAGCAGAGAAGGACTGGACATTGGATCACCTACATCAACCAGTGTATGCTAAACACAACACAGCCCTGGTAAGAGATAAGTCTTCATTAAGAGGATGTATGATGCTTGGGGGTGAAGACTTATCATGTCCAGAGCCTACAAGGCTGATTAACCCTTCTCATGACAAAGACCATCAGTACTAGAACATGGAATCTGAGGACAATGAATGAATAGCGCTGAGTTGAAAAACTATCATCTTCCTCTACTTTAAATCAACAAATGCAGATAGACACAGGTCCGAAAAAAACAGTAATCTCAAAAAAGATGCTGTCATACTCAGGACATGAGGAGGACAATGCCCCAGACGCTAATGGAGTCACACTAATATCAAAGCAGCACAAAGTAAATGAATCAAAACTCATTTCAGCATACTTCTGAACAAAGAATTAGTAGAAAATAAATACATTTTCACCAATGCTATATACCAACAAATAACATGAAAACAGAAACCAAGGTCCAGATCTACAATAGATCACGATCCATTTTAGATACCTGTCCAAAGCAAGAGAAAGACAACTTCTAACATCCTGATGTGGGCTTAAAGCCAAGTCTGGAAGTGATGACCCAGGTATGAAGACATAATGGGACAACATGGACTTGGCAACATGAATGAAAATTGAAAGAGATTTGCAGATATTGTATTTGTGTCCTGAACAAGGCATCATGAATATCACTAGACCACTTAAATGAGAGCTTGATAAATTGCATCTGGATTCACCAAGAAGTTCCAAAGATCCCTTCAGGATGTAAAACTTAGTGACAAGAGGAGCAGATGTCGCTTCAGATCCTAACATAGTGGCTGTGCAACTGAAGCTAATGTTGAAGATGGTTTTGTATTAGAGTATCATCCCAATGCATGAAATATAACACTGGCCTCCTGAAGGGTTTTACAAAAAAATGGAAAAATACAGAGTGTGTAAGTGCACTCTGGTGGATAGACTGGCGTCCCGAATGGGATGGAAAGTGAATCCTTGCCCAAATGGGAGACCATAGTGGAAGAATGACATGAGAGGAGGTGCATCCCAGCAGGAATAAAAGACTTATGGATGGACTGGGGGATTCCGAACAGTTCATTTCCTAGTATGAAAGGCGCAGTACTCCTCTGGTTTGCCCCCAGTCTAGACAAGTGCAGGGTTGCCTGGAATTTATAGTTTTGAAGGTTGTCCCTTTCAGGGTCTTTGGGTGCCTCCGGGGGCTGCTGTTGGGAATATACCTCCCTGGTTTTAGACGCTTCTGTATGACCTGTAATGTGACCTGGAAGTACACCCAGGTCTATCATAAAATGAAGTCATCTTGCTTCAAGGGCTGAGTCAGAGTCAGGAGGCAGAGGCCAAAACTCTATTGGAAGAGTGGAAGGAAACATTGTGTTCATTGGTGATTGTGGTGTGGACTTTGAATGCAGGAAAAAGAAGATATTGTGAATAAAAAAATATTTAATGTCACCTGGGGCTATCTTGGTGTAATTGCGTCTGGGGTTTGGGGGTGCCCTTTGGAGGTCACAAGTAAAAGTGAGCAACAAATTGGAGGTCACAAGTAAAAGTGAGCAACAAATTTTAAGTGCTTAAATAACTAGTGGAAAATGAAGAGGCCATAGGAAAAAGAGGATTTCTATCAACATACTAGGAAGACTCAAAACAAAGAATGGAAAGCTGCAGATACTTTGCATAACATACATGAGAGAAAAGAGACAAATAATAGTTGGACAAGAGCTTGAAAAGAAAAGGCACAGGAGTATGAATAAGCAAATAAGAGAGTGAAAAAGGAGCAGGCAAAAGGAATTATATCATCTAAATCAAAACATGAAGGAATTATGTGACATCATTAAGAAACTGAAATCGGACAGTTGAGAAATTGCATGGCAGCAGGACATGACAGCATCCCTACAGAGGTACTTAAAGCAGATACTGAGGTTTCAGCCGACACGCTGTAGTCACTTTTTGGAAAGATCTTGGAAGAGGGGCAAGGGCTTGCTGACTGGAAGGTGGGATATCTTATCAAGATCTGGAAGAACCAAAACGTTGGTGATTGTGCAAATTACAGAGGGATTATTCTGCTAAACATCTCATGGTAAGTGTTCAAGAGGAACATTTCTGAACAAAATGAAAGACCTAGCTGACACTAAGCTCAGAAACCAACAAGAAGGTTTCTTAAATAAGGTAGAGACCCTAAGTGACCTAACTGGTATTCTTTTTAGGTTCCTGCTTATGATCAAATGGATCATGAAGATGTTCACAGCACAGAGGAAAAATGGACATAACTCAACAACTTCCATTTTGCTGGTGATATAGTGTTATTATCTGATGCACACCCTCCAGAAGCAGGAGCGTATAAACAATGTGGCAGCCACCTCTGCAGAAATTGGTCATAGCATTAACAGAAGGAAGAGTAAAACCCTCAATTCAACATTACTAATAACAATCCAGTGGAAGAAGAGATAGACTTTACCTACTCAAACTAACATCCGGCGCCACCGTGAGTGGCAGCCTTTTCAGCAGCTCCGTGTATGACTGTATATGTATGTGTACTTTTCTACTTTTATTTTTCTATTTTTATTTATTGATCACTCCTATTACTTTATTTTATGTGGATTCGTTCCCTGGACACACTTACTTTTACAATGTGGGCATGGATTTTTACACGCCGAGACTCGCCTATTCAAGTACTCAACTTCGAGCGCTGAGAACAAATGCCAGTGCCGGTGTGGTTCCATATTTACCTGACGAGGTAAGAAGGCGGTATCGTGGCAGCAGAGCCGGCTTAAATGTGAATTTCCCATTGGGATTAATAAAGTATCTATCTATCTATCTATCTATCTATCTATCTATCTATCTATCTATCTATCTATCTATCTATCTATCTATCTATCTATCTATCTATCTATCTATCTATCTATCTATCTATCTATCTATCTATCTATCTATCTATCTATCTATCTATCTATCTACTTGGCATTGTCATCAAGAAGCATTGAATCATAGTTGCTATGTAAGGGTCATAATCAGCAAAGCAAGAACAACATTTTGACAGATGAAAAAAATCTGGACCTCCAGAAATCTGACACTAAAAACCATGGTTGAGCTATTCAGCACCAACATGAAGTTATTTGTACTTTTTAGAGCAGAGATGTACAGCACAATAAAGGTGACAGACATGAATAAACTACAGATGTTTTCAATAACTGTCTAAAAAAGGATAGGCCAGATATGTTGGCCTAATGCTATCAGCAACAAAGGCTGTTGATAAAAAACAAACCAGATACTAGAGTATGCTAAAATTATGGAAGAGCACTAGGGATGGTTTGGCCACATTCTCTGTAAGCTTCTAACAAACCTTGCTAGGTAAGCCTTGACCTTAAAGTCAAAACCAAAAATATAAAAAGGACAGTCAAACACCCAATGCTCAGACCCTGAGATAGACACCAGGAATATGGGACTTACCTGGAATCAACTAGAAAGAAATCAAGACAGTGATGTTTGGAGAACACCTTGTCAGCAGCCTATCTGGTGCAGTAGGCTTATGTATAATACGTCTGAAGCACATTATCTTGATTAACCTGTATGGTCATTCAAAATACTGACGCTGTCCTCTGAAACCATAAGTCAAATTTTCGACACTTCTGGTACATATCCCCTTAAGGAACTTCTCTATAAGTCACCTTTTCTATTCAGAAACATTAATTCAGTGAACCTGTACGTTACATTATATAATGATGGATTTGCTTCAGTGCCTCTCATGGATATCTCCTCGTAGGGGAAGAGTACCACACAAAGTCATCTACACTAAGATTTCCTAATACCACCCTCAATAATGGTGCATGTCTCTAATAACCCTTAACTGATTTGGGATGTTATAAAAATATCCATAAGAACATTGAACTATGAAAGACACTATATATAATGAACAACCTAACACTTCCTTGTGAATAATGCGTTTTAAAGTATACAGCAAGTACAAAATGAACAACCTGGCAATGAATGCTGAAGGAATTTAAATTTTAGTAGCCTGCTTATGCTTCTTGTATTAATTTTATAAAACATAATATTAACCTTACTAGAGAGTAATTGATTAATCCAAAAGTTTAGTCGTTCATCTTTTGGACTTTATATCTATTATGTATCCAGATATAGACAGTTGGACAGTGCTGCTGTATATACAATAAACTGAATTACGTATACCAAAATGTGTGGTGTATTACTGCAAACATTCTGGCTCATTTTCAATGTCTTGATGTCATTAGTCATTTATATTATGCTGTCCCTCCCTCCTAAGATAAAAGCTTTTGTCTAATCTATGAATCAGACGTTGCTTTCTAACAATGACTGTCCTTGAATCAGGTTTTCAGCCCATATATTGACCTCAATTCACTCAGTATGTCTGGCTAGCAGAATAGCAGAGGGAACTAAGCAATCGTTTTGAATTTCCATGTGACCTGCTAGTCATATCATCTACTATGGGAGAGGGGGCCACTGAATGTAAAATCTGATTAATTTTTTCAAGATATTCATATAGTATATAAGTCTGTACATACTGTATAGTTTGGAATATATTTTCTAAGAATATATTATTTAATAAATCTGCCTTGTCTTTCTTTAAACAAAGGGAATTATTCCATTTTCATTTTATTGAACACCTTTTGCATTGAATGCTAATGACCTGTATTTTATAAAAGGAACATGGTATGTTGCATTCTTGTGCTAAAAACATTTAAATTAATTTTATCAAACAACACAATACCCCAGAATAACAAAGTGAAAACAGATTTTCAGAAATTGGTGTTAATTTATAAAAAATAAGCTGAAATACAGTATATAGACACAAGTATTCAGACCATTTGCTATGACACGTAAAATCGTCTCAGGTGCATCCCATTCTATTGATCATGATTGAGATGTTTCTGTAACTTGTTTGGAGTTCACCTGTGGTCAATTGAATTGATTGGACATGACTGGGAAAGGCACACATCTGTCTATCAAAGGTCCCAGAGATGACAATGTGTATTAGAGCAAAAACCAAGCCATGAGGTCAAAGGAATAGAAGCAGGATTATGTTGAGGCACAGATCTGGGGAAGGCTACAAAAAATCCCTGCAGTCTAGGAGGTTCCCAGGAGCACAGTTCTCTTCAAAATTCTTAAATGGAAGAAGTCCAAAACAACCATTACTCATCGTAGAGCTTGCCACCTGACCAAACTGAACAATTGTGGAGGAATGGCCATAGTAAGAAAGGATAACAAGAACCCAATAGTTACCCTGGCTGAGCATTTGTGGAGATGGGAGAAACTTTCAGAAGGACAACCATCACTGTAACAGTCCACCCATCTGGGCTTTATGACATAGTGTCCACACAGAACCTTTTCCTCAGTAAAATATACTTAGAAGTCCTCTTACAGTTTATAAAAATGCACCTTAAGGACTTTCAAACTGTGGGAAGCAAGATTCACTGGTCTGATGAAACCAAGCATCATGTCTGGAAGAAAGCAGGCACTGCTTATCACCTGTTCAATAACTATCCAACAGTGAAGCATGGTGGTGGCAGTGTCATGCTGTGAGGTTGTTTTTCAGCAGCAGGGACTGGGAGACTAGTCAGGATTGAGAGAAAACTGAAGGGAGCAAAGTACAGACATATCCTTAATTAAAACCTGCACCAGATTGCTCTGGGCTGGAGGTTGATCTTCCAACAGGACAAAGACACTAAGCACAAAGCAAATACAACACAGGAGTGACTTAGGGACAGCTTTGTGAATGTTCCTGAGTTGTCTAACCAGAACACGGGTGAATGCATGGGAGACAACTTAAAAGCTTGGGTGATAATTCACCACCGAGACAGGAGATGGTGCTGTGTAATAACAGTCTCTATTTCCCTCCCTCTGCAGAAAGGAAGATAGACAGTTTCCCACCTCTGACATAACTTCTGGGGTCCGTCCACCTGGACCTACAGTATCTCTTACTCCCAGAACGCCTCATAACCGGAAGAACCGCTGGGAAGTCAACAGATTAAAGTTTTGTGTTTTACACTTTTTTTTTTTAATCTGATCTTTTTCAGTTATACGGGATTGGCTTTTCATTACACATCACATGTACAATGTACAGTGAAATTCTTGTTTGTATAGTGTTCCTTGCAGACACAATAATCAACCTTCAACATCAGGCTCAAAAAGAACAGCTCAAACATAATTCTAATATTAATAATAATCACAATAAATAACACTAAACACAATACTGCAGAATCACAGAAGATGTTGCACTTAATTCACTGTTATTTACAGACAGTTTATAACAAAGCATCCTTATTACCTGTGGATAGAACCTTCTTAAATCTCACATTTCAGGTGTTAACAGTTCTGTCTTTACTGCCTGATGAGAGGAGGGAGTATCTATGCAGGGTGACTGTGGCCCTTTATGATTCATTTTGCCTTTCCTAGACAGCACTTGGCAGGTATGTTCTGCAGAGATGGTATCTGTGTCCCAGTGATGATCTGCACTGTTTTCACCATTCTTTGCAATGTCTTGCAGTCCTTAGCTGCACTGCTGCCACACCACCATACAGTCTATTAGGATGGACTATACAGTATATTTATAAAAGTCAATGAGGCCTGCTGGAGACATTCGGGTCTTCCAATCAAACATTTCTGGAGTGATATTAAAATAGCTATCCACTGAGAGTCTCCATCCAGCCTTACAGAGCTTTAAAAGATATGCAAAGAAGAACAGCAGAAAATCCCCAAGTCCAGGTATATACTGCTTGTTGCATCAAACCCAATATTGCCACAGAAGCTTCAACTAAGTATTGAGTAAAGGGTCTGAATACTTGTGTCAATGTGACATTGCAGTTTTTCATTTTTAAATTTGCATCATTTCCTAATATCCTTTATCAGTTTATGATTCCAAAGAACTGAGTGTTGTACAGTGTAGGAAAAAATAATTTCAATGATTTTAGGAAACAGAAAAATATGAAAAAACTGAAGGGGTCTAAATACTTTCGAATCCACTGGGTTTTAAAAGTCAAGACATACTTATTGAAATTTCTGTTTTTGTTTATGTTAAGTCTGAAATCAAGAAAAAATATTTTTCAACTTTAATATAAAATTTTTTTACCAAATATTAAAGTGAAGAATATTAATTATTAGTATTAAAAATAATGTATGAAAAAATGCTTTGATTGGATGAGTGTGCACGCCTTTTAACAAGTACAATTCAGAAGAGCCTTTTGCTTTGATTACAACAGAACATTTGGTTGAAAAGATCTCTGCTTACTTAGAAGAGCCATATTCTTCATTTTATCCAACTGTTCTTTGCAGAAGACGTCAAGCTCAGTGAAATTGTGAGGGGATCTCTTGTGCCTTGTTACCTTTAGGTGAGAGCTCACATTTATATGGAATTGAGGTTAACGCTCTGACTGGAGATTCCAGTTTAATTAAATCATTCATTGGCAGACTTCAACATGATCCTTAGTTCACAAATTAAAAGGTTAGTTAAAGTTGCCAGTGCTCACATAGTTTTCTGTCTGATGATATTCCTGTTTTTTATGTACTGATTGTAATTAGTCATTGCAATGAATAAATCACAAGTAATAAAGTACCATATATTATATCAACAAGAATATGCTCATTTAATTGAAGATGACATTGATGAAATGAGGATGACATTGATGAATGCCTCTTGTAAAGTGAATTTAATATTTTGTAACTTCACGTTAAGTTTTCCCATTGTGTTATGGTAGGTGTATTAGGATTCTTCCATTTAAACAAGTGCTAGTAGTATAGTGAAAATTATCAAAATATATTGTTAACTACGGGATTCACCCCCTGCTTGCTTCACTCTCCAACCCCTGTGCTACGTGCCAGCCACTTCACGTCTCTGCCGCTCATGTTCTTAAGAGGGAAGCTGAACGCACCCTAAGGAGGTGAAACTCCCTCTTTAACGATGATACAACGGGAAACAAATACAGATTTGTTTTTTTACCTTTGCTCGATCAGCTGTTGGCTTACTGCTGCTGCTGCTGCCGTGCTGCGTGATCTGCATCTTGTGTGGCGCTTCGAACATTAAATAGCCTGTACAGCAGCTGTCCTACTCTTTGTGTTTTATTTCCGGCCCTGGGTGTGGTTAAATCTCTTGGCACAAAGTCTCGTCTCATGGGATGTGAGTTCTTGATATTTTTTAATTTATAATTTAAAAACAGAATAAGAATCTGAAAATCTAACAACATCACATTAAAGTTCGATAAATTCTGAAAATAATGATACCAAACATATATATGTAGGTTTTAAAATAAGCCAGATTTAAAGTGTGACAAAAAACGTGACATAAAATGGTTGCACAAAATCGTTGCACTTTTAGGCTTAGGATTTTATATATAGAGAGTAGATTTATTACTTAAATAACATTTGGTGTTATCTCAGATAGAGCTGTTGCAAGGATTAAAGATTATTGTGAACTCAAAACTAACTGATAAATAAGAAACTATGTTATTCCATTAGGTCTAAGCAAGGGACATTGCCAAAACATGTGATCCAATGAATGAAACATTGAGTTTCACCATAGTACATTTTAGATAGTATAAGTTGAAAGAGTGGTACATGAGGTATAATTTTAAGATGAATTAAATTATGATTCATATTAATGACACAGATTCCAGTGTAGTTAGTAAATTTGTGAAATTTGCAAATGATATAAAAATTGGCGGAATAGCAGACATTGGTCAGGCAGCAAAACTAATTCAACAAGACTCAAACAAGCTTTTAGAAGAGACAAAAAGCTAATGTAGTGTGGCAGGAGGCTGGGGGGTAGACCCAGCCGGGACGCCTGGAAGGACAGGGAGGTGGTTTATATGTCCTCCGGGCCATGAGGGGGCAACCGCCGTGGATGTTGAGCGGACCACAGGGAAGGAGCAAGGAGGCTCAAGGCCATTGGGGCCCGTGGCCACCACCAAGGGGTGCCCCGAGTATCATGGAGCCCGGGAAACATGCACTTCTGCCACACCTGGGAAGGTAGAGGAAGATCCTTCCAGCGATGCCTGGAGTGCTTCCAGGTGCAAGGGCAGCACTTCTGTCACACCAGGAAGTGCTGCCGGAAGCACGTCATCAGGCACCTGGAGCACATCCGGGTGGAAATAAAAGGGGCTGCCTCACTTCCATCAGGGAGCTAGAGTCGGGAGAGGGAGCAAGACAAAGCTCCTGTGAGGAGACAAAAGGCAGCCCACAGAGACTGGGACAGAAGCCCGTGAGGGGGGTGATTGGTGCTGGGATCACTTTGTGCTGTGTGGGACTTATTTATTTAATAAACCCGTGTGTTTTGTATAAAGTGTTGGTGTCTGTCTGGTGGTGTTCGGACCCGTGTTTCACAGTAGAAAAGTGCCAAGTACTACACCTAGGCAAAAGGAATGTCAATTGTAAATACAAGATGGGAGATGGACACATCCTATGAAAAGGATTTGGTGGTTTATCTTGACAAAACATTTTCATCACCTTAGTAATGTGCAGAAGCAATTACAAAGGCAAATAAAATATATTGTAAAAATGTTGAAAATATTGTTAAGGTCAGACTATATAATGCATTTGTGACAGGGTGTCATGTGCAGTTCTGCTCACCACGCTGCAAGAAAGACCTAACAGCACATGAAACTGCGCAGGAGAGAACAATCAAGGGCATCCCAGGACATCTGACAGACTCAGAGAATTTTAGTCTGGAGTAGGGGAGACTGTGTGAGGACCTAATCCAGGTCTTCAAAATTCTCAATGCCATTGATAAAGTAGATCCAGCTGAATTCTTTCAACTAAATGGTGAGCCACATACTTGAGGACACCAGTGTGAATTAAGGGGAAGTGCATTTAGGACTGAAACCAGAAAGTACTTCTTTACGGAAAGAGTTGTGGGAATCTGAAACATACTACTGAGGCATGTAGTTGAAGTAGAAACCTTAAAAACCTTTAAGAAGTATCTGAACGAATATATTAGCTATTAGCTAAACAAATGAGTTTGATGGAGTGAATGGTCTCCTCACATTGGTCCAGTTTCTTGTATTCTTGGGAAAAATGAAAGTCTCCAGATAAAAGCATACTAATAAATCAATTAATTTTTAGTGGTATATGCAAAAAGGTTGACATATCTAGAGAGAAAGTGAAAATTATAATAAATATGGAATCAGACCTGAACAAGAATAACATAATGAAACTAATTACTGACTGGTATTCCTTCAACTCCAACCAACCACTTTAAACATATCTGCACATACAGCTGCTTGCTTTTTCTGAGTTATTGCTTGATGTACATTTATTTATTTTTAAGGAGAAACACATAAAATTCTGAGCTTTAGCTGATGTATCCCACTGGGACAAAGAGGTCTTTTTTTTCAAATGGCACTTGAGAAAGAAAAAAAAAGTAGCCTATAATTGGACAAGGAGCTGTAATTCATACCAGCTGGCTTCTCTGTCACCTATGACTGCAAGATGTCTGTGCGCATGTAACGACTGTTCAAATTGCTGTGCAAATGACAGTTAAAAGTCAAAGAGAAGAAAACTGAAATTGTTGCGATTTATTATTTTCAATGCATTGGTGCCAGTGAGTAGGAAAGCAAAATTATAAACAAAAATAAAATTTATCTTCTTCAGCAAAACTAGGCTTTTCCGATAAAAATATAATCTTAAATAGAAGATTCAAGTGAAAAGCTTTTGAATGAAGGGAAAAAGGATTAATTAACTAAGTCTTTAACATATACTGTAATTTAAATCACATTTTGCTTATTCTGTTTTTTTGTTCCCTTCAATGTAAATCCAAGCCAGGCCCCCCCTTCTGTACTGTAAAAAATTTGCACTACCACAGTTTGCAGAACACACATTAATGCTAATCAAATTATTTCATGTGCAATATTTTCTTTGAATAACATGTCTAGATTACAAATGATTTTATATGTTTGTTTTGAGTATTTAATGAAAGTATTGAATTAGTGTGATAAAGCACATAATACTGTACCCTGAAACCCTTTTTTAAATTTTTTACAGCTTCCCCAGATTTCTATTATAAATGCAGTTCATAAAGTGATTAGCTTCAAAAGAGCAGGAACAGATAAAATGTACTAAATATTCCGCTTTTGAAGCTGGAGTTCTTATTTGGGATGTTGGGCAATTTTTATATTTCCAAATCATAATTAAAGCCACCTATTTAATATATGTATAACCTCACCCAGTTAAAGGTCTCTTATTGGTTAAATTCCAGTTATTCATTTTTATCTTTTTATTAGGTTGTGAAAATACATTCACTTACAGTGGTCTCTTGCATTTTTTGTCTCCCAGACAATTGTTGACATAAAGCAAATTTTATTTTAGTCAGTCAGCATCAATATATAAAACTACTGGAAGAATGATGCTGGCCACTCAATTTTTGCTTAAAGGAATACTCCGTCAAATGTTTTAATATATTAATACTCCATATAGTGATGGGTGATAATAATTTGTAATCTCATGTTCTCATGCAAATGGAGAGAAAAAAATGTATGATATAATAGAACCCAAAGGTGACCAATGCTCTATAATGACAAACAACGTGAAAAATATCCATGGAAAAAGAATTCTCAAATTACTGTGTTGTATAATCTACATGTCTATTATCCAGTTATATGGCCAAAACATGCAAACAGCATGCATTTTTTGATAAAATATTATTAATAGCATTAATAGTATTCATCAAAAAGAAGATACGCATTCCGGTAATAATGTGCTTTTGAATTAAAGATCTGACTCCTTCCCCAGATAACAGATATTTGGATTATCCGACACAAGTAATGTGGGATTTTTGTTATTAAACCATGGATGTTTTTCACAGCATTGGTCACCATTGGGTTCTATTATATCACACCAGTAATGGCGCACTGCATGATAACGTGCAGTGAATACACTTGACTTGAGCATTCATAGTTTTCATCCTCTTTCTCGGCATGTTTATCATTCGTTTGCTCAGAGGTTGATGCACTTGCTGTCTCCTAAGCAACTCTTCTTTTCGCCACTCTAGCGGCCCGCTTCTTCTCTTCTTTCGTCGGCAGCTTTTCACATTAAAACTGATTAAGTCAGTGTTTGTGTTGCAACTACTTAGTACGTTTTCCTTAATTTTTCACTTAAGCTGGCATTTAAGTCTTCAATCTGCTTCAAGAATGATTTAAGATATGAAGAGATAGGGAAAGTGACGGCGAAGGTGATAGGGATGAGAACAGCAGCCAAACGCATGTGCCACACGGCCGCCCTGCTGGCCACTGCTGTGAGTTGATTCTACAATAAAATAAAATAAAAAGTGGAATAACTTTGCAGGTCAATCATCACCCCGAAAGCAGATAGTAGACGTCACATAGTATATTTGTACCAAATTTCAGGTCAATATTTCAAAAGGTTTGCGAGCTACAGGGGATTTAAAATCCTGGACAGACAAACAGACAACCACGGTAGCGTATTATATAAGAAGACAGTGTTTTCTCTAAAGATATTAAAATTTTTTCTCAGTGTTCACTAAAAACTACATGGAGCAAGAAACGTAGGAAAAATATAATTTTTGGGTGGAGTATTCCTTTATGTTTACTTTATATTTGTATACTCTATATACAGTATGTTTGTGTGTGTGTGTGTGTGTGCCAGGGCATACAAAATATGATGCGTGAAAGAGCCCCTGTAACAGAGTTAATTTTAGAGGAACACTGGGGAAAAGTTTGATTGTAGCACCCATTTGTTTGTTCCATCTTCATTAACGAAGAACAGGAAACTGCAGAAGACCACTACCCTGGCCTGGCTTTCTCCTTCAGACCCACCTTGTCCGGTCCTGATCAATTGATGTAAGCTGCTCATTAAAACGGATTTAGTCAACAGATGACCACAGAGGAAGGTGAATCAGTACTGCCAGACTCCATTTTTTCCATTTACTTTTGCTAAAGGCAAATTAAAGAGGTTGCCTCAGGTGTCTCAACCCTTTTAAATTGTTTTCTTGTTGTTGCTTTTTTGATAAGATAATATTATATTACAATATATAATATTATTTTGCCAGCCATCTTACCATCACTCCTTTCAATGTCTGATGAGTATATAAGTTGATGTTTAACCTTAGCCGTCAGAAATTGATATATTGTTTAAATATTCAAAGCAAGTGAGATATAGTTAAATTGTAGAATATTTGGGGGGTATCAGGTAATGCATTTTAATACATTGCTTCAGGGTTAACTACAGTTTTATTCATGAAAAGAAAACAAACAGTTCCCTGCTGCTTTCCCTCGAGCATGTCACGTGAAGTTGGCAGTGGGAGAGCCAACTTAAGTGTAAATCAATGCTTACAATTTTCAAAGCCTGGCTCAGCACTTGCTCATGATGTCTTTGAGCTAAGATAGCATGAAATGAGATTTTTCATTTATAAATAATGAAAGTATATCAATCCATGTAATTTTACTATCCTTTTATCACCACAAGCTAAAAGATAAATGTTTTAAATGTTGTCATTTGGTCTGTCACAGAGAAACTCAGTTATGTAGTTGGGAAGATAGTAAAGCCTTTCATCTTTGAGGTCCTGTTCAAGAAAAGAGCGTCTTGTTCTCCACGGGTAACGTGCAGACTGCTGACCCAAAGGAAGAAGTTCAGTATCTTAAGGGTTTTGTTTATGTGCACGGGTAGAGGTCTTTATGGGACTGACAGTAGCAGCAGTTTTACCAGACTGTGGTGGTGAATCGGGAATTAAATCATTGGACATCTCCATTCTCATTCTCTTCTAAGCTCTTGGTAGTGACTAAAGGATTGTGATTGTTAATGAAAAGTGGATGAGATGAAGTTCCTGTGCAGGGTTACTAGTCCCATTATTGGAGACAAGGTTAGGAGCTTAAAAATAAGATGGATGATCTCAGAGTAGGGCTGAATAGCTAAACTGCTTAAAGTGTTCATCAGTTGGCTGCCATTTTGTTACAAGATGGAAGGTAACACATAGTAACCTACTATCTAGGTTGGGCTTTCATAAAATGGCTGTACATTTAGTAATAATTATTCACCAATTTTTGTGAATCATAGCACCAAACAGATAGATAGACACTATTTTCAATTCTGTTCATACAGTGTTGTCGACTAAGGGAACACACTGTCCACAAAAGAAATGCTGAAAAACCAATCTGGTTGCCCCTTTTAATATTTATAGAGTCCAAAAATAACAGGTGTTCAATGGCGTGTAGAATGGCAACAAAATAGAAAAGCAATGCAAAATAAGAGAGTTTCAAGGTGGTTCAATGCTCTGTAGAGCGATTAAAATTCAGGCAGGAACTCCGTTCTGCTGTGTTCTCTCTCTGGAAAGAGATGACCTCTGACAGGAGTGTTTCGGCTTTATAGTGGATGGAACAGAAGGGGTGTAGTCAGTGCCCACATTGGGCAATTTCTCAGGGCTATGAAGAGATAATGATACCAACAGCATGCCCTCTTTTCCCAGAATGGTAGCGCTTACTTCCAATGAGCCAGGAAGGTGTACCTCAGATAAACATGCGAGGTAATAAATACATACTGTATGTGTATCAATGTGCATTTTTCTCAATCGCAATCTGTTGTACAGTCAAAAATAGACCTAAGCTTACATAATGTGCTGTAAATATACAACAGTGGGAATGATTGTGGAATATTTGTATATAATTTTTTGTATCTGCTGTGATAAGATACGTAAGGTCATTTAGAAACATCACAGTTCACTCTGTTGTCCTTTCCAAAACAAGATGAGAAAGCAAATGAAAGGCGGATGAAATCTGGGTACTTCAGAGCTTGTTTTGATCTTTGAATAGGACCAGAAGTACTTTAGGAATAAGATGCATAACATGGATAATCCACAGAGAAGCACCACCACAAGGACATTAGAGGAAAAATAAGACTTTGATTCCAGTCATATGACTATAAAGAAGTTTAAAATTGGGCCAGAGAAGAGGAAGAGCAGTTCACTTGCAACCTCTAAGAGTGTCAGAATTCCATTCAAGAGGCTACTGTAGACACTCAATGATTATGGAATGAGACCCCTTCAACCCCTTAACTGGAATTGGACAATAAACCTGTTTAAATTGCCCTCTCTGTTAACTGGGAAGAAAAAAACACGCTCTAATAGCATAATGCAACATGGCAATTATAAAATAACACCAGCACCGCTAGATTCAAAGACTGATATTCTAATGTCTTGGCTTGCTGAGCACCCTCTGGTGTCCACAATTATAGAAAGGCAGTGATTAAAAGAAGTACAAATATGCCAAGATGAAGCATTTGTCAATCGGCCAAGTTATCCATTTACTTACAGGATAAGGCTGCACACGTAAGCAATTAAATAAACACAGGTTTCTATCTCTCTCTGTCTTTCCGGTCCTCTGACTCACTAGTAGTCTGCTCAAATGTTTTAAGTTCAGAGAATTCTTTTATACAGTAGTGTATCTCTTGGTCCATCTTCTGGTACTCTAGTGGGCATGATTATAATATCACTAAGGATGCAAGGCAGAGACAATCTATGTTCTTGGAATAGGATCACACCGCCTACTGTGCTCCCTTAAAAAGAGTTCCTTTAAGAGGCTGTTGCTGACTGCTTATGTGACTACATATTTGTATAGAGTTTTTGAGAAACAATAGCAGAAAGCTCTTGTTGAAATCCTCAGAAAAAGCAAAGTAAAATGAGTCGGTGTAGCAGGGAACATCCACAGTGCACAGGCCTACATTAGGCCATTAAAGTGCTTAATGATATGCCTGCTGTAGTCTAATCTTTGTCTTTTTCAGAAATGCAGGTCAAAGTAGTTGTGCCAGTCACTCGGCAGCTTTTGTTCCAAAAAGGCTAGTTAGTTCAGTCATTAACCAATTTGCTCCCAACCAGCTATCGAAGATTATTGCAGTTTGACAGGAGTGATGTGTGCTTACAATTTATACAGTTTCCCCTGTTAGCTGAACCAAGCTGCAAATTGTGAGCACAGTAACTCCTTAGAGGCTTGAAGCAGTATTGATTCTTTATTAAGCCAGTGAATAGTTTGTAGCAAGACCCTTGAAGCTTCGTAATGCAGTCATCCTTAAGAGAAAGGTGGCATTTATTTATTGTGACAAAGTGAACAACTCCCAAGGCTTTATACTTTCATTGAACTGCAGGCTTTAAAATTCACACCAGTGCTGGTATTTATTGGTTGCAAAATATTTAGATGTTTATTTTTGTGATGAAATATAAAGATCTCAGTTACAAATTCAAATGTTTTTAAACAGCATTTAAACTGATCCCACAGTAAAATGATTCTCTCTTAAATCTCAAAGCTCAAATGTTTATCATTTTTTTGCATTGTTGGGAAAGATGACATTCTCAAAGCAGCATCTGTGACACAAGATTTATTTATTTTATTTTATTACTGCCTCTTTGTTTTGCTATCTTGTACAGCTTGTTATGTTGACTGAAATATAAATAAGTCATTAGGCTTATTTTAAACATAATTTGCACGGGGGACACTAGGAACATTACTATTTGTTTTATAAAAAATATAAATTAGTGCCCGCCACATTTTAAATGTATTACAAAGACATCACTAATTAGTTATGTCTTGTCTAAAATCTTTAAGATGGACATCCTTAACTAATCCACAAAGACAATAATCAAATTACTTGTTATTCAAATAAAAAATATCATACTTTACTAGAAGCCACTGTGATTAGCCATGCAGCTATACATCCAATTTTTCCCAGTATGTTAGAACAAAGTAAAGATGTTAAGATTTGCAATGGGTGTGACAAGGATGGACAGGATTAGGAACGAGTACATTAGTGGGTCAGCTCAGGTTGGACGGTTTGGAGACAAGATCAGAGAGGAGAGATTGCGTTGGTTTGGACATGTGCAGAGGACAGATGCTGAGTATATTGGGAGAAGGATGCTAAGGATAGAACTGCCAGGCAAGAGGAAAAGAGGAAGGCCTAAGCGAAGGTTTATGGATGTGGTGAGAGAGGACATGCAGGTGATGGGTGTAACAGAACAAGATGCAAAGGACAGAAAGATATGGAAGAAGATGATCCGCTGTGGCAACCCCTAATGAGAGCAGCCGAAAGAAGAAGAAGAAGATGTTAGACCAAAGTATTACAACTGAATCAAACAAATAAGATTAACATAGCAAATATGTCATAGTTGTCCAAGGAAAAGATCTCAGCATTTAGCACACCATCTAAAAAGAAAAAAAGACAGTAATACAGATAGACAGCCCCATCTAAAACAGTCCTTCATATAAAATACAACAGCAAGTAAAAGAAGAAAGCTAAGCACAGCCTGGCATATACATTTAATTTTCAAAACTAAATTTTTCTTATATAGAGTTGCAGGACACCAGAGTGTATACCAGTGCCTGAACCAGTTTTGGGCAAAAAAATAAGTTAATCTCAAAGCTCAAATAGCCAAAAAAGAAAGAAAATTTAAAAACCCGAAGAGCAAATTGCCCACAGAGTAGTAGACCAGGAATTGAGGCAAGGCTGCAAGGAAGCAATAAGCTGCAAAATACAGAAATTACCAGAAAAAATCATTCAAAAAATCTGTTTCATTTAGTGTCTTTTATAGAAGAAATCATCACAAAGTGCTTTACGTAGCAGAAAAGGATTAATTTTAGGGTAAATAGTGTCACAAACGTGCATTTAGAAGGCAGCCAACAAGCCCTAAGGTGAGTGATCTACTGGGAGATGAAGGGTTGATTTTGAGTACTAACGTCTCTCTCTCTCTTTTACCACCGCCAAAGAAGACAAATAATAATTCTACGCACTTACCTCCACCGTTTCTGGGTTCTCAAAATGGCCTCTCCACATCACTTCTGCTTCCGACTCCAAAAGATGATGTCACTTCCGGCTCCTAGTGATGACGGCACTTTTCCAGTCCCATCGTGATGACGTCACTTCCAGTTCCACCATTATTGATGTCACTTCCGGTTCCACCATGATGACATTTCTTCCGACTTACAGTTTTGATGTAATTTCCTGCCATATCACATCCTGTTGCCGTTCTCTTTATAAATATCTCCATCTAAGTACTGTATGTTGTCAAATGCTTTGGTTTTTCATCTATTTTTCATTCAACTTTCATCAAGTCCGATGGACATTATACGGAGCAATTTCCCCAACTCTTTTTGAAATATCTGAGGCAAATTCATCTTATTACAATAGGCAATGCAATAATATTCAATTGCATGTTACAATTAAAAGCAAAAGTGTTAATAAAGGAACAGCAGAATTATGTAGTGGAGTTAGTCTTGCGGGGAAAGATTTAATTCTCAAATGACTTATCTAAAAAATTTGTAAAGGCCACACCCACAGAGCATCTTCCTAATTCCTCCAGTCCGTGTGCTAAACTAATCTGTCGAGGCTCAGAGAAAGAGCAAAAGAAACTGGATAAAGGACTTGATGCTGAAAAGAAATAAAAAGTTAAACTTCTGTTTTCAATTCAGGAGCTCAGTAGTACCAAGTAACTGAAGTTTAACGATTCATTTGCAGATTGTAATGACAGATGAAACAGACAGACGCACACGTGGACCACCACAGCTACACCCGTCTGACAAGTGCTTCTATTTTGCTACGGTATCTTTCTGTCATTTTGACTATTGCATCACTTTATCACATAACAATATCAAACAGTGTTTAGATAAGCATTGTGGTCATGTATATACTATGTGTTAAAATGCTACAGCTGTATTCTAGCATGACATGAGACACAAATGTTAACTTCCTTTAATTACTTGTTTGGATGTGCAGTCAAACTGTGGTGGCTGAGTAGCAATAATCATGCTTTACTGGTGTCGTTAGGCAGATGTTTTGAGTACTGAAATCTGCATCTCCTGGGGCTCTTCATTATCAGCTCTCTTAACGGCAGTCCTTTTAAAAGGGTGCGACACACTGCATATGCTTATTTTACAGTTCCTGTTTCACAAGCATACAGTAGCTGACAATTCTTTCAAACTCACATCGACTCCTAGACTATTATTGAAATGGTGAACAAGAGAGGCATAGTACAAGAGATTGCACCTGTAACAACGTATCCTTTATGTTTACCACTCATCTATTGATGTCTTTGAATGCCAATGATGTTACAGTAAGGTTTTTCTCTTGCCACAGGTTATACTTATTTCTAACATGTGTGATGTGCTTTCTGCACACACGACACACATATGTTTAATAGGATTTTTTAGCAATCAGACGCTTTCTCTCTGTCGGACCAGGTTAACAAGATCTTTGCAGTTTTAAATCATCACCCCTGCAATGAGTGCCACCTTCACGAGGTGCTGGATTACATTAGAAATGTCACACAAACTGAGCCCTCTAATTGTTCCCACCCAGGTTTAAGCAAAATTCACTAATGCTTGTGTCTGGCTACAGCAAGACTGTAGTGGAGCAGAAGATACTGAGGGACAATATTAAAGATGAAGTGTTAGGAAGGTTGTACATGGGAATGGAATAAGAAAACAGGTACAATAAATTTGTTTAAGAAGCAAGAGAGAAGAGTGGCACTTTTAGGTGAGATATGATTTAGCTTCACAAATAGAACTAGAGAGAAAGTTCCAGAGATTAATCGCTACTATGCTGAATAAGCATTCAACAAGAACTGCAAGCCATGACCCTTTTCCTTCGTACATCATGTCTTCATTTTACTTTTTATCTTACTTTCAACCTCCTTGCTTAAATGAAAATTGTGTTTAATAAAATTAAAAGCATAACAGCATTGGAATGCAACAAAATATCTTGCACTGTTTCAGTGGTCTCATTTCACTGGTGGTTTTAGTTAAGCACACTTTTAAACTCTTTTCCATCACGATCTACTTACCCTTACACCCTACCAACAACTCCCTACTTTTGTTTTAGGTTTTATTTTTTCTAAATCTATGCATTACAGAATCAGTTTTACAGTATGCCAATCAAACATTAGCATCAGTTTAGCAAAAATACAAGAAAGTCAATCAGAAATGCAATGGATACAATATTGTACAGAAACAATTACATTATGTAATAGTAAACCACACTGAAACAACCACCTTCACTCAAAACAGCTAATTAGTGATACAAAAGGAGGCCCACTGTTTTATACAGCTTCTTATTAATTAAAACATAGGAGTTTCATAGAGACACAGGCAGGAGTTCCACAGACTAATTTTCGAAAAAAAATGTTAATGAATTCTTATGAAATTTCTAAAGAATATTTAGATTTTTTTCTAATTTTAGGTAATATAAAATATTTTATATTTAATAAGTTGATGCTCTATAGTTTCAGACTAAGCTTGTCCGAAATATATCTAAAGACTGCTGTAAAAAGATTACCAATAACCATAATTGATAGATAAGAAAAAATTATTTTCCCAAAAGGGAAATATGCTGGAATAAAGCTGGAGCCACCTGGCATCACTTACAGTTAGAGTCCAATTTTTTGTCTTACTGTATATAGCCTGTCAGGTAGCCTGGATTGTCCATCACCTCCTTATTTGTTGAAGTCTGTATCCTATATATCATGTAAAGACACAAGGATTCTGAAAACAAAATATTCACTACTGTTTTATTAACTGCTTCTGGTGTCATCAGACTCTTATTGAGAGATGGTATTAATAGTAAGTTAATGGTATTAACCTTCTTTCCCTTATAAAAGGTTCTGACTGCACCAAATTCAAGGAGAGAAGCATTCCTAGACATGAAACTGTTCCATCATATTTCAATTTTTGATTTGGAATAAATGTGCAAATGTTCTGAAAACATGTTTCACTTTCTCATAGGTTATTGAGTGTAGAGTGATGGGCAAAATGTACAAATTTATCTATTTAAAATTAACACAGTAAAGTGTGCAGAAAATAAAGGGGTCAGAAGACTGTACATGTAGCCATCAATCTGTCTATTCATCCATCCATTAATGTGTTTACTGAAGTGCCTCAAGTAGTTTTAGATTTTTGAGAAATGAAGTCTTTCTAGTCGCCATGAATTGTAAGCAAAAACCAAACACAGACAAAGTGCCTTAACCAGTCCGCAATCACTCATTTCGTGTCACCAGCTCAATTTTATTGGATACTGAATTATTTAAATATATACATAAGAAACCATAATCCAAATTTCTTAAACTTCATATGATATATTCGTATCAAATGTATTGGTTAATTTGCATCTTACATTAGTCAATAAGGATACATTTGTCAAAGCTGAGGCCCAATTTAGTAATCAATCAAAATATATTCATATGCTGAGTTCAAATCTCCAATTTTATTTAATTAAAATTATTAAAATAGTAAACATTAACAGAACATTTTCAAATCTGCTTAATACAGCTTGAAACCACCAATGAAATAACCAGCACATCTTTGGAATATGGGAGGAAAACAATATTAATTTCACTTGCTCAATGGCCATGAGTGTGATGTAATTGGGAGTATAAACTAATGATTACAGAGAACCGAGAACCCTTTATGGTGATGAACGCCATTCCTGGCTGGTTGGAAATGACCACACATCACATTTACTTTTATGGCATCAGCCATGAGAAGAATAAAGGGATGCGTCACAATTTCAAATGGCAGTTGTCACAGATTAGAGATGCGTCTGTGGCAGTGTATTCTCAGCAGTCTGTTTCTCAGTTATTTTTGTAAAATAAATTTTTGTGTGTTAATAGGAAAAAGTAATACCTGAAGGCAGGTTTTAAAATAGATCAGTAAATGATGACATTTTCATGTACTTTTTGGTTTAATCTCTTGTTATAATGCTTATATTCATGCTGCATCTCGCTGTTCTTGAAATAACAGAAGGAGCAGCCACCACTCAATGGACTTCTTCTTGCAAATCCTTTGGTTTTGCATACCCTCCAACATCCTGCACCATGATAAAAAAGGAAGATGCATCACATGACATGAAGGTGGTGTGAAGTATAAAATCTGACCTCACGGCTAAAGAAACTTTGCCCTAGAGCTGTGAATGCTTTTGTTCCATCTTTGCATCACCTTTCCCCCCTGAGTCCCCTTCATTCCCAAACAGTTTTTTTTGTCTCACCATCAGTCTAATTCCCTAGGAATATCTCTAAACACATTTTGCCTAAAGAGTGCACTTTGGAAAGACATGAAAAAATCACTGTTGCTTAGACAAAGTAAAAAAGGAAATTCCAAAAGACAATGTTGATTGATATTTATAAAATCTTTAATTAGAATGATTTTTTCTGCATTTTTATCAATTGGCATTGGTAGTTTTGATGTCCAACAAAATAAAACAGTTAGGTGGTATATTTGGAAAAAACGGCAGCAGGTCTGTCTGTGAGGCCTTCTGCTAAACCTCATTGAATACTGGATTGGATTTTGGGGTTCATACAGCTTTGCTTCTCTTAAAATCACTTACAGTCATTATTTTGGAGTTTGTGATGTGTGCTGTTCACTAAATGCATTCTTCTTTATGATTGCCTACTGAACCAAGCTTATTAGTGGAGACACTGGGCTTTTGCGTCATCTGGAGTAGTGCACTCAGAAAGAATGGCATTGGTTCCTTTTGTGCCCAAATAGACTTTTCCATCAGCAAACCAACATATGTTAGTGCAGATGCTACCTAATTATCTCTATCAGTCTTCAACTAATACTGCAATCACCTGCCAAACCAGTTACATGTATGAAAGATTTAAAAGATCCATAATATAGTAATTCTTTTAATATAATATTTTTGATTGTTTTGGAACCATACCACCTCAATAATTTTCAGCCTGTTATGGCTCAGCCTATTTCCTCATGAGCAGGGCTCAGTCCACTGAAAAAAGCTGAAAACAGCACCTATATTATTTTGGCTTGCATTTTTGTCCCAACAAAATAAGCTAAAAATAACATGACTTTGTCTAAATGATCACCACCAGACATAAAACACACAGCTCTTGTTTTATTTGTGATTAACGTTTTTCAGTTCGTTTTCATAGTGGAATGGTCTGTACACTGAGTTGACAGTTTATCAGGTACACCAATGTTATGGAGGTATCCTCCACCATGCCATTCTTCAATGTTCTTCTGAATAAACAAATGCTGTTTTTTGTCTACTTGTCTTTTAACATTACTTTGTATTCTTGTTGTAGTAATTCTCATTCAACAAGTGTGAGAGTCATTGTTTTCAAAATTGTTAGTTAGTTTGTTCTGGAAGTGATGCAATGCATTATCCACTCACTTAATGTTTTACAGAAAACACTTCAGGTTGGCATGAAGAAAGAGTGATTTAAAAAGAGTTTTGAATCCACAGAATGTATGAGCAAGTGGTTTCCTGAAGGACCACTTCATGGCTTGTAGCAACTACAGTTGACATACCCCTAACAATTAGCACATTTGTCCTACTAACAGGAACTCCAAAACAGCAGTGAGTGTAAAAACCAAAATGGCCAAAGAAACAATCAAGAAAATTATTAATCTTCAATATGAAGGACAATTGCTAAGGTTGGATGTCAGAATCAAACTTAGTGACCAAATAACAATCTATATATATATAAAAATCAATTTATGTATGTACAGTTAGGTCCATAAATATTTGGACAGAGACCAAATCTAGCCTTTCCAATCTAGCCTTTCTATTCTTGAGGCTTATGAGTGGCTTGCACCTTGCAGTGCACCCTCTGTATTTAGTTTCATGCAGTCTTCTCTTTATGGTAGACTTGGATATCGATACGCCTACCCCCTGGACAGTGTTGTTCACTAGGTTGGCTGTTGTGAAGGGGTTTCTCTTCACCATGGAAATGATTCTGCGATCTTCCGACACTGTTGTCTTCCGTGGACGTCCAGGTCATTTTGCGTTGCTGAGTTCACCAGTGCTTGCTTTCTTTCTCAGGATGTACCAAACTGTAGATTTTGCCACTCATAATATTGCAGCAATTTCTCGGATGGGTTTTTTCTGTTTTTGCAGCTTACGGATGGCTTCTTTCACCTGCATGGAGAGCTCCTTTGACCGCATGTTGTCTGTTCACAGCACAATCTTCCACATGCAAGCACCACACCTCAAATCAACTCCAGGCCTTTTATCTGCTTATTTGATAATGACATAACGACAGACTTGCACACACCTGCCCATGAAATAGCCTTTGAGTCAATTGTCCAATTACTTTTGAGCCCCTGAAATGAAGGGATTGTGTTAAAAAAATGCTTTAGTTTCCTCACATTTTTATGCAATCGTTTTGTTCACCCCACTGGATTAAAGCTGAAAGTCTGCACTTCAACTGCATCGGAGTTGTTTCATTTAAAATTCATTGTGGTAATGTACAGAACCAAAATTAGAAAAAAGTTGTTTCAGTCCAAATATTTATGGACCTAACTGTATGTTTGTATTTGTGTATGTTCCAACATCACTTCTGAATGGCTGGAGCGATTTTCATAAAACTTGGTACACATGTTCCTCATTGGTCAACTAAAAATACTGTAGGGTGAAATCAACCTTAACACACCCCCTTCTGGGTAGGGTGGGGGGGGGGGGAGGGTGATCTTGTGGTCATGTATGCGTGTTATCATCCAGTTGGCACTCTGAATGACCACCAGAGGGCAAACTGGAGGTGACTGCCAGCATTCTTTATGTTTGAGCAGCACCGCGCCCCTGTTGTTTTTGAAATTAAATAGAGTTGGCCGGTTCCAAGCATCAACTGGATGGTAACATACATACAAGACCGTAAGTCAAGCACATTCTTCATTGTTTGTTAAGTTATTTTTATTTTTAAAGTTGTGTTTTTTATTATATTTTTCTCAAACAGTTGGAAAAAAAACACTTTATTTTCCTCCTGGGCAACGCTGGGTATTTCAGCTAGTAAACAAATAAATAAATGTGTGTCAGATTTTCCAGATTTGATACAGAAATATGTATATAAAAAGCATAAAAAAACCAGTCCTAACACTATTGCAGAGCACACTCATGTATGACCCTGAACATACTCACAGTTGAGATTTGAAAATTAACCTGTCACACCAAGTAAATGTGACAGGGAAGGATTTTAATGTAACATAGCTGGTAACACCTTATGCCTATTTTTCCCTAGAATGGAGGAAGAGAAGACCCAGACACATTAAGTCAATCCCTCTCAGTTTTCAGAAACACCACCCTTCTGGTCCATCCATTATAGAAGAATGCGGATAACCGGAAGTCGGTGTTCATTCTGGAAACCTGCTCCAGTCAAGACAAATTCTCATTAAGGTGATAGCCTTATTTAGTAGAACAACTTTTTTGTGCAAAATAGCCTTGGGCCTACAGCCCTGATTTGTTTTTTTATTTTATTTATTTACTTGTCCTGTTAAATGGGGTTTTCCAATGGTGGTACACCAACACTTTGACAGTGTCACCCATCTCACTTATAATCTAACATCCATGAAATGTAGGAGGAGAACCAGAGTGCCAGGAGAAAAACTTAACAAGATTGGTGCAAATGTCAGAATGATTAAGACAACTACACCACTGTGTCCATGCAAGTTGTCATGATATTCAATTTATGTTACTGGCCAATTATTCCAATATTAAGTAAATCTATAGCATCTTGATGTAACATTTATTGTAAATTACCAGATTTAAATGGATCAATGAAATGACGTTCAGAATCTTAAGATGTACTGATGCACAACACCACAGGTAGATTCTCGGCTGTGGAAAATAAAAAGTACTACAAATGCTCAATTACAGGCCGACTTTAACTTGCCAGAGCGTGAAATCTAACCAAGAGCCTTGCAGAATTAAACATTTGTATGCAGGTCTCATTTTTGCAATTAATTCTTTTTTTGTGTGACTGACAATTCTTCAAAATAAGATTATTCATTTGAAAGTCAAATAATCATGCATATTGTTAGAAATTAACTTGCCAGTTAATTGAAGGAATTGCTTTCCTTTTTTCTTTTGTCTACTGTTCATTATGTTTGTGCTATTCTCTATCTGAAAGCCTGTAAATGAATATTTATTGTGCAAGAAAATTATTTTTTAATGTTTAAAAGCTTTACAAAAATTCAAAATTGAAGCAATAGATATTCAACCATTGCTATTAGTAGTAGCAGTTGAACATACAAAAAAAACCCCTCTAATTAACATTCTAAAATTGTATGGTAGAACTGCAGTGACATAATTGCTGGAGTGCTATTTGCCTTGCGAAATAAAATTATAGATGCACAACACTTAAAAAAATATATATAATTACAGCTTTGAGGTACTGTTGAAAAGGTTATGTCACCCACATATGCTTGATGTAATTAATGCCACTTAAACATGGCTAATATATTAGTAGCAACTTGTGAAACAAGATCAATGTTTGGATTTTCCAAAAGAAAATGCATTTTAATTAAAAACCAGGGAGCATTAATTTACTGGGGTTATATTTGTTCATAAAAATGATATAAAAACTATGAGACAATGACGCTGTTTATATGTGAGTAGGACCAGAAGTAGGGCAAGCACTTACACTGCAGCTAGTTGATGCATCACTAATTATTAAGAATGTGCTTGGAAATATGCAAACATGCCAATCATCTAGCTGCACCTTGAGCAGATCAAAACAGTAACAGAAATGTGTGTATGTGTGCGCGTGTGTATGTGTATGTGTGTATCTCCACCCCTGTGGCCATTTAAAAACAAAGGTGTCAGTCTGTTTAGGTGAGCAATGCTTTTCTTTTTGAAAACATCTGTAATGCTCTTCAAGATCCTAAACTAACTGGATAGCTTTTATTTCATATTTATATTTCACAGACATGTGTATGTGTGCTTGGGTGAGTCTGTGAATATTTTGGTAACTGACAAAACAAGGCAAACACAAACCAAATGTCTTTCAGTAGGGCGTTGGGTCACTATGAGTGTCCAAAGCATCTTCTTTGTGCCTTGATGTACTTTCTCAAGAATCTGGAAGAGATGTGGTGGAATACAAACCAATCCAACCATGAGAAATTTCAACATTTTTTGGAAAAGTAATGATGATGGAGACACTGCCTCAATAGCCACTCCAAATTCTCCCACAAGTTTTCAGTTCTCCAAATTCTCCCACAAGTGTTCAGTTGGGCTAAGTCCAATTGACCACATTTCGTGTTTTATATAATTTTAAGCTGTTCATTGCCATCCATGACACGAGGACACTGTTTCCCAGAATATTCTGCTACCACCAGGGAAAAAAAGCTTTACCAATAGGTTGCATAGGTTGTGCCCTGTGTTGGCTGGGATTGGCTCCAGCAGACCCCCGTGACCCTGTGTTCGGATTCAGCAGGTTAGAAAATGGATGGATGGATGGATGTTTGGAAAAATATAGCGAATATGCTATTTCAAATATCACCACACTACTGTATGTGACCATCTTGATGAGCGAGTCACTGCTCATCAAGATGGTCTTTCCTTGGATCTTGAATCTTTCATGATCTGACCTTGGTTTGGAAAAATAATGTACATTTCATTCTGGGTGGTTTAAAGTTCAAGAAATGTAATAGATTTTTTTTTTGATTTGGGATATTTTGGAAGACTTTTTTATTATGTGCTCTCCCATTGCTTGCTGTTTGTGAGACAGGTTGCCCAGCTAGGTAGGACGACGTTCATTTAATGTTACAAACCTATTCTTTAGAATTCCAACTTCCTGGCTGACCCTTGATTTACCTTGTCTTAATTATTCCTTTCTTCATTTCTGTGACTAGTGTGGTCATCACAACATCACAAACTCAACATTAAAAGACTTTGTGGCTTTGTTCATACCAACTTGTGCCTGATTTCCATGTCAACATTACTTTAAGAACTGCTCTTCATTAAATACCACACAGGTTGAATAGCCCCTGTCATGGAAGCTACTGCTAAACAAGCTTCAACAAACAGTCCTTTCTCAAAGTAACTTAGATCTTACAGGCTTTAAAACCAGTAAAAAGAATACTTAAGCAAAGAGCTTTAGGGTCCGTTACACAAATCAACTTACGAGTCAAAAGCTACAAAGACCCAAACAGCTTTGTTTCCACGCGACAGAAGTGAAGAAAATAAAAGAAATAAGAAGAACACACCTGGGTGAAAAAAATGGAAAAAGATCAGGTAACTAATTATTAGGTACACAGATGAAACTTTGAGAATACTCTGTCACTAACATGCCAAGTATAGAAAACTGAATGAACAGGAGCATTTTCTGAGATTATTTTAATTGCAATAAGAAATCACCAAAGTCTGACTCATTCAGGATTTGCAGTTGAAAATGAATTAGGCCACCTTGAAAGCTACTAAGAATTAGTCTGATGGAAAACAGGGGGCAGTTGACCTTCCCTCCCCAGAATATACGCCCAGTAGGGCTGGTTGACAGCACAGAGCAGAAAAGAGGACAGGAGAGGAAAACAAAAGCACCATATCACAATATTCCTGAGTAACATAAACCTTTTGGAGGCTCCATGGGTATTTGTGCCAAGTAAAACCAATGCTGCCCCCTCTTGCCATTTTTAAGTACCATATGCCACATGCTGAACTCTATGACTTTAAAATTTATTTAACCGTTATGTTTATATTTACCCTGATTTCTCATTCCATGAACAAGATTAGCAGAGTGATCAATGCAAATGGATAACAGAGAGTTTTGGTTACAATTAATGGGGAGAAACGTCAAGGGTGGCAGCGAAAAACATCCAGCATACACATTTCTTGAACTGTTGGATATTAATTATTATGGTAGTGGGTAATACTGAACGACCTGCAGGAAATTCTCCAAAGAACATAAGGCTATAAAACTAAGAGCAAGAAGAATATCAATTCACCATTTCACACACACCACATAAGCATTCTAAAATGTCTAATGAATGCATTGTAATTAAGGTATAAATTATATTTCAACTTTTCCCTGAAGTATTTTACATATTAGATTGTCATGCATTTTACGTGAGCACTGATACCAAAAACGTTTGTGTCCATGACTGATTGTAGCAGAGATCCACCTGTGCTTTATCCACCCAAATTACTGCAATTTGTTGGAATGTCATAACTGTTTGCTGTGCCAATTTAGCTTATGGTAATTTTAAAAGAAAATTTTTTATTTAGTATGCTACAGCATGTAGTTTGGGTTATATTTTCTTTTTTCTTTTAGCTGTACTACCTGGGAACTGAATCAATGGCTGTAGATTACCTTACTAGAATAATTTTTTCCTGTCCTCTAATTTTCTATTATTGAACTTTCTTAGTCCATGCTGATTGACTGTTTAATTCGTTCATTTTCTAACTAATATGCCATTTTGGCATAGATCCCTTAATCATTTCCTATGCTGCCCTTGATTACTGTACCTTTGTAATAGAGGTAAGAAGGAGACAAATGATACGTGTGCTTCTTATTGGCAAACATGTACACAAAGTAATTAGTTACAGTATATGATATGAAAAGTTTTGAAACTGTTCTTAGGAGACAAGCCAAGTATGCACTTCATTGTACTATGAACAGATGATGATAAACTTGACTTAATCTGCTAGATGAGTTTTATAATATCTGAAACAAGGCAGCATAGTGGCCAAATCGTTAGCGCTGCTATCTTATAGCTCTAGAGATCTGTATTTACGTCCAAGTCTTTTCACAGACTGTGTAGAGTTTGGATTTCCTCCTGCTGTCCATGTAGGTTTCTTTCATATGCCAAAGACATGGAGGTTAACTTGACAATAAAGTTTAAACTGGCCCTGTGTAACCTAATATATGCACATAAGTGTTCCTTAAAATGGCACGTCATGCTGCTTGGGCAAGTTCTGGATAACTACAACCCCTAGTGGATCTATGGGTGGTTATTTTAGCTGAGTGCTAGCACAGTATGTGCTGCCACCTTACAGCTCCCGAATAATATGTTTGAAGCTCATTCTGGCCTGTCTATGTGACTTTGTGTCTTCTTTCAATGTATATTTTGATTTTCTCTCAGTACTCCAATTTCCTCCTTCATTACTTTGTTAACATAACCTTCTAAAAGCCACTTAATCAGTTGATGGTCATGAAGTAAGGTATTAACCAACTATGGACGAGGCTCAAGTGCTCAGAATCATTCATACAAGGCCAGTTAATCTAACATGCTTGTCTTTGGGGACTAACAGAAAAATTGGGGAGCCTGCAGAAAACACATATTGACACAAACTACAGGATTTAGGACTAATCACTGTGTCACCATGCCACCCATATTAGATTGACAGGTAATATTACATTTAGTCTTAATTATGAGGGTGGTTGTATGAATAACTGCACCTATTAGGGCTGATAACTGCATTTGTTGTTACTGCTCCTGGCATAGACTTGGCCACCCCAAAACACTTTTTTTTGGAATTCATGTGTTCAGAAAATGAACATCTATATGGAACACCTGTAATAAAGAATTGAGCAACCACAAACCTAGAAGAAAGAGAGTGCTTTCATTCTCTTAATGTTTTTTTCTTAGAAATCTTCTGTGTTTGGGTTTTTGTGCTGCCTTGAATATCAGCTATTAAGCCTCAAAGCAATCCTTTCACCAGCAGCATCACACACTAGACAGAAACCAACTGTGGATATGGAGGCAGTCCTTTTCAAGTCACACTGATGTACAGTACACAGCTGCTCACTCATACAAGGCCAGATAAGACCTTGGACACATACTTTTGTTTAAATGATCTGATCAAAACTCAAAATGTAATAGTATTGCTATCTTTTCTGGGGTTTAACTCTGCTTCTGATTCAAAGTGGGACAATTTAGGTATTCTTACAGATCCGTGCTCAGCTGTGTACTGTACATGTTATCATTCATTCATACGGTATAATGAGTATTATTAATAATTCATTCATATTTATGAAATTGGTAGTTAGTGCAATGTTAATAAGAAAAATTATGGCTTTGCCAGTTATACTATCTTCTTGTTAATATTTTCATATTAAAATAACTGAGCTTTTAAAGATTGTAATTTGGAGTCTTTCAGAAAAGCACACACATTCATTTTTCTTTTTATGCCACTTTCCAGCTAGAAAAGGCACTGAACAAGGGATTTATATGGCATGCTGCTGGCAAGAAGAAAGCTGGTTTTGTAATGTACAAAGAAATCCACTTGATATAAAAATGATTTAAACAAGACAACTACCTACCATCCACCACCCCCATTCAGTATGTATATTACAGTGTGCATGTATTCATAAATCTATAGCCTGGGGAATATATATATAAGACACACACAAGCAGAATGAGAGTGGGAGACAGAGAAGCAAGTCGCCCTGTAGTTTGTCAGCTTTTGTTCGTGAATCCAACCTTGTTACACAAGAAAGGGGTGATCACAAGGTGGAACTGTAGCAGAGAAAAAGACCTCTCAGTTGGCCTTTATATTGATTCTAAGGGTGCTGAAAAGGTCTTTGGTCATGCCCTTACCAAAGCATACTAATTTGCTCGATCAAGTCTGTCAGAATATCGACTGGAAGGAGCCACAGCGGCTGCCTTTGTGTTCTTTACAGCGGGGAGCCTATCTGTGAAACAGGATTATCAGGGGTCATGCAGGCAGTCAAAGGATGTCCATCACTTTCTTTCGCTAATGCAATGGGACGGGCTCCAGGACGTGATTGAGATGTAGGAGACAGAAGGCATTGTGGTGAAGAAATCAACACCCCACGCATGCAAATTCAGTGACAACTGTGAACTGCACTTGCAAAAGCAGCATACTGCTGAAATTATGCTACATCTAATAAAGCCACCATGGAAAATGTGACATCAGATAAAATTAAAAAACTTGACATTTATTTTTTGGACTAGTGTTTCAAAGGATTATGTTGCATGTCATTTGTAATCACAGAAAATGTTTGTTTTACTATATCAAGAATCCTGGGTTGTGATCCCCAAAAATACAACACCATGCCTTTCAATTAATCTATCATACATATTCATATATAATAATATTGAGCACTTCCTTAATCTGTCTGTATACCTGCATTGTTATCACTCTTTAATTTAATATTGTTCTTTATCAGTATGCTGCTGCTGGAGTATCTGAGTTTCCCCTTGGGATTAATAAAGTATCTATCTATCTATCTATCTATCTATCTATCTATCTATCTATCTATCTATCTATCTATCTATCTATCTATCTATCTATCTATCTATCTATCTATCTATCTATCTATCTATCTATCTATCTATCTACTGTTTTTTTCTTTTTCATTTCTTTTTACTTTATGTTAATTTGTTAATTTCCTTTTATGTTGGCACAGAAATACAGCTCTGATCTAAAAGTTCAGCTTCCTGTGCTAGAATCGTGCGGCTGGCTGTTTTCCATGCAGAGTATGCATGTTCTCCAGCTGTTTGGGTGGGGTTTCTTCTGGTGCTACAATTTTCCTTTGACACCCCCAAGGACCTATGGGTTAGGTTAATTGGTGACTTGAAATTTCCCCTGTGTGAGTGTTGGTGTGTGTGAGTGGACCCTGAGATGAACTGGTACCTGGTCCAGGGCTGATTCTTGCCATGTGCCCAATGGCTATGGAGATAGACACTGACCTACATGGCCCTTAATTCGATTAATCTGCTGTGAGAATATTAGAGTTTCCTTTTTGAGTTTGAAATGTTTGATTTGCACAATGATTTAAAGTGTTGCTTTTCAAAAGTGCAGAAAAGTGTGCAGAAAGCCAATTTCTCTTCACACGGAAATGTTACTAAAGCTAAGTGAGTTTACAGAATACATGGAGTAGGAGGTCGAATTATAAAAGGGGTCACTGGGTGGGAGTTACATACATTATATATATATATATATATATATATATATATAATATATATATATATATATATATATATATATATATATATATATATTCTATAGCTAACATGCCATTTTTATAATTTGTACATTCCAGAAGTGCATTACCTAAATACTACCCGTGGCTTAAAGAAATTGATGTTTATAATGCATTTTTCCTTTTATGTGCAATTGCTCTAGAGAAGTTTTATTTTTAACCTGATGCCTTATTAAATAGATTTGGCACTCACTGCAGATTCCTAACCCAGCTCATGCACTTAAACACATTTAAATCATTGAGGCAGGCAGTGTAGCGCAGTGGTTAAGACTCTGGACTTCAAACCCAGAACTTGTGGATTTAAATCCTGCTTCTGACACTGTGTCACCATGAGCAAGTCACTTCACCTGCCTGGAAAACCAAAAGAAATGTAACCAATCGTATCTGAAATATTGTAAGTTGTCTTGAACAAAGGTGACAGCCAAATAAGTAAATACTAATAATCAATTAGATTTTACAGTGTTAACATCGGAAGAAAGGCATGAACCAAGTCCAGACCTAATAATTACAAGCCACTTTAGAGTCACCAGTTAACATAAGCATGATGGGGGTGTGCAAACTCCATGCTGATGGTAGCCTAACCACTCAGTGAGCTCAGGTTTTTGAAGATGGCAAGCAGCAGTACTGTTCCACACTTCTTGACTGTCATGCAGCATGTACAGTAAATACAAATTCATTTACAGTAAGGCTCTGTGTGACCCTGTACTGTAGAAGTTATAGAAGGCCGAAGATCAAAAACATGTGTATGGTATAGCTTCTGACAAGGCTGGTTTGAGGACATAGGGGGGAGGATTTTGAGGCTGTACAGCAGCTTACATGCTTTCCTTTCCGGTTCTCTGTTATTTAGAACCCAAGTCTGCAGGAGACCTGTTATAGTTCATCAAGCCTTACCTCTTATTTTCTGACTACTATACTTAAGAAATCAACAGCTCAAGCAGTCACCGTCACATTGACCATCCAAAGAATGAGACCCATCATCGTCAGCATAACCTTTGGTTCCTTATCACTTAGTACTGTATTAAACAGGGTAGCCTAAAGCACCTTAACTCTGTTTTGTCCTTGCACATGTGGAACATCTATAGTGCTCTAGTGTGGTAAGCCACCACACAGTAAAGCAACTAAAACCTTCTTCTCTTTTCTCCGCAGACCAGGGGACAAGTTCCAAAACAAACTGTGATGACACTTCCAATTTTACTGGAAAGTACCACCCCTTCCGTTCCGGGGTCTGTTTAAAGAACAAAGAGACCAGAAGTCGTCATTCACTTGGGAAGCCACTTCTGAAGAATGCAGAAAGAAAATTACTTGCTGATTAATCTTGAAAGTCACAGAGCGCCGACTAGCTTAGGTTGCTGTGAACATGAGAGTCCATGATTTTTCATTGAACTCTTTTTGTTTTGTTTTCATTAAACGGGGTATCCAGTTTGTCCCCAGCCCTTTATGATCACTCTGATTCTTCTCTTTACTCTTTAGTCCCTCTCGTTCTCTCTCACTATACATATTATATATATATATATATATATATATATATATATATATATATATATATATATATATATATATATATATATAGATATATACATATATAGATATATATATACATATATACAGTACAGTATATATATATATATAAAATCATCAAGCTGACCTGTTTTTTTCTGAAACATGGAGTCTTGCAGTGCCATCCTTGAAGTGGATTAAGCAGTTTTGATAATGGTTAGATATTCCTCATATTCTTATCATTTTAAAGGATAGCTTTCGTAATTTTTGAGTCAAAGATATTTCTTCACAATGATGGTAAATATTATTTGCCACATAAAATTGTGTTCTATAATGAGGCATTGTTTACAAATTAAAAAAAAAATAATAGAACTAAAGGGGCTGGAGTTCAAACATAAAAACAAAAGCCGTAAAACTTACCAAATAAATTCATTTTCCAAGTCAGTAGCATTACTGAGTATTGATCTGTGTTTTGATGTTGCACACATATTATAAAACAGCAAAATGTGATGTATGTGGGGGTAACATTTTAGACCCAAATAAAAGAGTTCCTGGAAATAGGTACTGTACATGGAAAGCACTCTTTCAGGCATTATGCAAAAAATTTGTAGAGTCTAAATTCTTGTAAAGCAGAAAACCTAAAACTAAATATTACGTGATACAATTCATTTTGGTGGTGGAGGGGTTTGCGTGTCCCAATGATCCTAGGAGCTCTGTTGTCCGGGGCTTTATGCCCCTGGTAGGGCCACCTAAGGCAAACTGGTCCTAGCTGAGGGATGAGACAAAGTGTGGTTCAGTAGACCTTCTATGATGAATAAAAATCTGGATGGCATTTTCCCTTGCCCGGACGCGGGTCACCGGGACCCCCCTCTGGAGCCAAGCCTGGAGGTGGGGCTCGATGGTGAGTGCCTGGTAGCCGGGCTTGCACCCATAGGGCTCGGCCAGGCATAGCCAGAAGAGGCAACGTGGGTTCCCCTTCCCATGGGCTCACCACCTATGGGAGGGGCCAAGGAGGTCGGGTGCAGTGTGAGTTGGGTGGTGGTCGAAGGCGGGGACTTTGACGGTCTGATCCTCGGCTACAGAAGCTGGCTTTTGGGACGTGGAATGTCACCTCTCTGAAGGGGAAGGAGCCTGAGCTAGTGCGCGAGGTCGAGAGGTTCCGGCTAGATATAGTCTGGCTGACCTCGATGCACAGCTTGGACTCTGGAACCAATCTCCTTGAGAGCGGCTGGAATCTCTATCACTCTGGAGTTGCCTCCAGTGAGAGGCGCCGAGCGGGTGTGGGCATACTTATTGCCCCCCAACTTGGAGCCTGTACATTGGGGTTTACCCCAGTGGACGAGAGGGTAGCCTCCCTCCGCCTTCGGGTGGGGGGACGGGTCCTAACTGTTGTTTGTGCGTTTGCGTATGCGTATGAACCTGGTGGTGAGTTGGCTTCGATAGTGGGGGAGGATGCCGGTCAGGCCTGGTAGGCCCAAACGTGTTGTGAGGGTCTGCTGGGAACGTCTGGCAGAGTCCCCTGTCAGAAGTAGCTTCAACTCCCACCTCCGGCAGAACTTCGACCATGTCCCGAGGGAGATGGGGGACATTGATTCCGAATGGGCCATGTTCCGTGCCTCTATTGTTGAGGCAGCTGACCGGAGCTGTGGCCGTAAGGTGGTTGGTACCTGTTGTGGCGGCAATCCCCGAACCCGTTGAAGGACACCGGCAGTGAGGGATGCTGTCAAGCTGAAGAAGGAGTCCTACCGGACCTTTATGTCCTGTGGGACTCTGGAGGCAGCTAATAGGTACCGGCAGGCCAAGCGGAATGCGGCTTCGGTGGTTGCTGAGGCAAAAACTTGGGCATGGGAGGAGTTTGGGGAGGCCATGGAGAACGACTTTCAGACGGCTTCAAGGAGATTCTGGTCCACCATTCCGCGTCTCAGGATGGGGAAGCAGTGCAGTGTCAACACTGTATATGGTGGGGATGGTGCGCTGCTGACCTCGAACTCGAGACGTTGTGGGTCGGTGGGGGAAGTACTTTGAAGACCTCCTCAATCCCACTAACATGCCTTCCAATGAGGAAGCAGAGCCTGGGGACTCGCAGGTGGGCTCCCCCATCTTTGGGACTGAGGTCACCAAGGTGGTCAAAAAACTCTTTGGAGGCAGGGCCCCGGGGGTGGATGAGATATGCCCAGAGTTCCTCAAGGCTCTGGATGTTGTAGGACTGTCTTGGTTGACACGTCTCTGTAACATCGCATAGACATCAGGGACAGTGCCTCTGGATTGGCAGACCGGGGTGGTGGTCCCCCTCTTTAAGAAGGGGGACCGGAGGGTGTGTTCCAACTACAGAGGGATCACACTCCTCAGCCTACCTGGAAAAGTCTATTCGGGGGTTCTGTAGAGGAGGGTCCGTCGGATAGTCGAACCTCGGATTCAGGAGGAACAGTGTGGTTTTCATCCTGGTTGTGGAACAGTGGACCAGCTCTACACCATTAGCAGAGTCCTGGAGGGTGCATGGGAGTTTGCCCAACCAGCCTACATGTGTTTTGTGGACTTGGAAAAGGCGTTCAACCGTGTCCCTCGGGGAATCCTGTGGGAGGTGCTCCGGGAGTATGGAGTACCGGATCCCCTGATAAGGGCTGTTCGGTCCCTGTACAACCGGTGTCAGAGCTTGGTCCACATTGCTGGCACTAAGTCGAACCCATTTCCAGTGAGAGTTATAATCTGCCAGGGCTGCCCTTTGTCACCGATTCTGTTCATAACTTTTATGGACAGAATTTCTAGGCGCAGCCAGGGTGTTGAGGGGGTCCGGCTTGGTGGACTCAGGATTGGGTCACTGCTTTTTGAAGTGATGCGGGCTCTGCATCGGTCTGTCGTGGTGAAAAAGGAGCTGAGCCCTAAGGCAAAGTTCTCAATTTACCAATTGATCTATGTTCCTACCCTCACCTATGGTCATGAGCTATGGGTAGTGACCGAAAGAACGAGATCGCGAATACAAGCAGCTGAAATGAGTTTTCTCTATAGGGTGTCTGGGCTTTCCCTTAAAGATAGGGTGAGAAGCTCAGTCATCTGGGAGGGGCTCAGAGTAGAGCATCGAGAGGAGTCAGATGAGGTGGCTCAGGCATCTGATCAGGATGCCTCCTGGATGCCTCCCTGGTGAGGTGTTCCAGGCACGTCCAACCGGGAGGAGGCCCCGGGGAAGACCCTGGATATGCTGGAGGGACTATGTCTCCCGGCTGACCTGGGAATGCCTCGGGATTCTTCCGGAAGAGCTAGTAGAAGTGGCCAGGGAGAGGGAAGTCTGGGCATCTCTGCTCAAGCTGCTGCCCCCGCGGCCCGACCTCGGATAAGCGGAAGAGGATGGATGGATGGATGGATGGATGGATGGATGGATGGATGGATGGATGGACAATTAATTTTTTTTTATAAATAATGTTTAAGTTATGTATTTACTGAAGGACAGCAAGTTGACTTTTTTAGCAGTTTGGATTCACAATTGATTAAAATGCACAGTATAATATTGCTCAGGATAAAATCAAATGATTTTCTTTTTACTTTTTAATAGGTTGTATCCTTTGATCATTTAAATACATCAGTTTTCATTTAAAATATATGTTCAGTTATTTCACAACAAACTACCTTTTTTTGATAATTTAAGTAGCACAAAATTCAATTGATTGGCTGTAAAAAGAGAAAGAACCATTAGTCTGTGCTCAGTGATGTTTGATAGTCTTTTAGCATAGTTTCATTTTTTTTTAGGATAAGAATAAAAGTTGAACGGTGAGACTGAAGATTAATTCCTCGTTATACATTATGCAGATGGAGTAAAATGGACAGGTTTGCCAAAGGTAGCATAAAAGAAGGAATTTTGCTGAAGACAGAGGAAGGTGTTACATTAGAAAAAAAAAATATTTTCTCTTTCTTGTATTTTATGGTTTTGCATTACTATGCATGACACAGAAGCCCTCAGCATTTCCAGAGGACTATTGATATTAACATCTAAAGCAATAGCACGTCGTCTGCAAGGGAGAGCATTTGACATACTGTGATGATCTCTGTTTCTGTACATTAAAACTAAATGCAAATTACAATGATAAATTAAAATTATATAATTTTTCTACATAATACAATACATTGGAAACAGCTGATCCACTGTGGCGATCTCTAATGGGGGCAGCCAAAAGACGAAGAAGAAGAAAACTACAAAATACGATACATTTTCTGTGGTCTGCTTTAATTTTCATACTACATTAACAAGGTATCAGTGCACATATTTTTTCCTACGTATTGGTATGCTTTTTCTTTTGCTAAAATTATTTTTATAATGTTTTATATAACAGATATTGTTTATATTTTAGTGGTGTAAATAAGCATCACTATGCAGTAGACAGTCGTGTGTCATAGTGTTTAA
Organism: Erpetoichthys calabaricus; assembly: GCF_900747795.2. Lineage (NCBI taxonomy): Eukaryota > Metazoa > Chordata > Cladistia > Polypteriformes > Polypteridae > Erpetoichthys > Erpetoichthys calabaricus. The sequence continues at coordinate 161,258,680 of NC_041400.2, forward strand.
GACTAAAACGCCTGAGGTAGTGAGTTTAAGTTCTGCTACTGACACTTTGTGACCATGAACAAGTCAAATGTTGCACAATGCCATAGATAAAGGCGTCAGCCAAAAATGTAAGTAGCAAGTTAGTGAAGAGCTCTGTCAACATGCATAGCCAAAACGTGGAAAGTTAATGTTATTTACAGAAAGGAACAGAAGGTTAGAGGCAGAATTATTATAGTTACATAGCAGAAAAGCAGTCTTCTCTGCATATTGTACATGAAAGGAAAAAAAAACAAACAAGATTGCCAGATTTTTACAGTCACAGGAAGATTCAACTCAGAAACGACACATGGAATAAAATGTTTAGTAGTCCCTTGAAGTGGACTGAGAAAATTGAGCTAAAACTGTACCATTATTCTTCCCTAAATATATAATTATATACAAAATATGGTTTACAAGAATTACAGTAATTGTATTTTGCATTATGTCTACGTTTTTTGTCTGATATACAATTAAATATGTATCAACTATTTAAATTTACCATGCTAATTAAATATTCCACTGTATTATTACTTTATTATTAAACTATTATTTAATTATTCAACAGAAATGTATCAAGTAAATCAACTGGGTCTCCTTTACACCTGCAGCAATATGTCTTTATCATGCCTCACTGTGACTGTGATTGTTTTGGTTTTTTTTTATCTTTAGCCAAGTGAGAAGCTTTCTTTCATTTCAGTAATTTTGGTGAAAATTTGAGGTGGTTACTGTTGCTTGTGGTAATGTTTATTTTTTTTATGGAGCTTCTGTAAAAATCTATCTATTTCTCTATCTATTGCAAGTGCAGGAGTGGGTGGACAGATGTTCCAAGTGGGTTCGCTCACTACCCAGCTGGAAGGCCATAATTGAAGGAGTGCCAGAATTGAGGCACAACCTACCAAGGAAGATCCTATGTTTCTATCCCCTTCAGGAGCAACAATTAATAATAGGCAATTTGTCCCTCAGAATGAGAGGTGGCACTGTTCCTGTAATCTGCTCCCGGTCTGAACACCCACAGGGTTGCCTAGGATTTGTAGCAAAGAAGGGCAACCCTGTCAGTCTCCTTTGGTGCTGCCAGGGGGTGCCAGCAAGACAGGAGCTTCCTGTTATGGGCAGTATCCATGTGACCTGAAAGTGCTTCCGTCATGCAATGCTGTGGCATCAGAAGTTCTCCCGGGTCCAAGATAAAAGAAGACATTTCACTTCTCTTGGGGAGCTGGAGTCTGGAGATACAGGATAAGGCTGCCTGGAGGAGAATGGAGGAAATATTGTATTGTATAGTGCTTGTGATTACTGGTGTTGGAAGATGAACCTGTGAAAGGCATTCAGTGAAATAACATACCCTTCACTTCTACCCCTGACTGTGTTTGTATATTTGTGTATGGAGCCCGGGACTCTCGGGTGCCCCCTCTTGGTCATACTGTCTATCAGTCTCTTATATAGTGCCTTTATCTATCTATCTATCTATCTATCTATCTATCTATCTATCTATCTATCTATCTATCTATCTATCTATCTATCTATCTATCTATCTATCTATCTATCTATCTATCTATCTATCTATCTATCTAATCTGGTAAATATGCTAAGTGTAACATTGCATTGAAGTAAGAGGCTAAGAGTGCTGGGTATAACACTCTCATGTATACGCCAGTTTCCACACAAGTCTAAACTTATGTATGGTAAATTAAATAGAAAGCTGCAAAGTCAACACAGTGATCAAGTATTAATTTCTGCATAAGGGCTTCCTGAAAATGCTGGCCATCCATTATATAGCTTACTCCTGTAAAGTAATGGTTCTCAAATTGTGCACTGGGACCCACTGTGGCTGTAGCTTTTTCTTCCTGCCACAACCAATGAGTCATTTTACTTATACCTGATCTCATTGTTTAATTAGCTGATCTTTTATTCTTCTCTTATTCTGTATTCAGAACATCAAAGCAGTGTGAGGCTTACATTCATATTAAATATGGAAGGATTTGTATGTTTTGTATAATCTTAACTCTCTCTGATAGTGTTTAACTCTACTTTGTATTTTTTCTATTAATTCACGTTATTTACTATAGAGTTTATTCTCATAATTGTAACCTAATAATGACAATAAATGATGAGCATGCAATGCTGTAGGGCTGGAGCTACTTCAGCATCATACCCACTGGAGTGTTCATTAAGAAGTGATGGGTTAAATAACCAGAACATATTAAAAAGCTGAATGAAGATAATGATGACGATGACAATGATAATGAAAACCTTAAAAACCTAAACAAAAACAAAAAAATAGCAATACATTCTAGATGTGGACTTGGAAGGGGTGTTAGTCCATTGCAGGGCATAATCAGTTGCATACCCCAACTCATTCAAACCAGCCAAGTTTCAAGCATGCCTGAAATATCTGTTCCATTAGTCCTCTAACCAAATCGGGTTGATCTAGGTTTATTGCTGTGGTGTAGCTGGGGGGTCAGTGGGGGTGGTCGGCCCTGAGTGGCACTTTTTAATAAACTTTAGTACCAGACATATTAGACTTTTTTGACTTGTTTGATAGGCCTCTTCCAAGCTAATGTGTGTTATCTATGTTAAAATTACACCATTTTTAGTGTGTAAATCTTGACCAGTTCACCAACTTACTCTGACCAAAAGGGACGAACCCTTTAATCTCATTAATAATATTTTATTATTCTCTCAATTATCAAGATTAAGCAAACAAAAGACAGCAGTGTTGCTTTTAGAAAAAAGAAAAAGGTGAGGGAAGAAGTATTTAAAAAGAATGAAGAGGCATTATTGAAATACCTAAATCATGAAGAAACTACTGTTCTACACATGAAGAAGTCTCTGCATTAAAGCCATCTTCAAGCTCAAGTAGTTGTTCATCTTCAAGCGATGAAATATATGACCAACAAAAAATTCTGACTGTTAACTTTAAAGATATTGGTCTTTGACCAAGCAAAATTAACGATCGTACTGGTATTCTGATTTTGGTGAAGTTATCAAAGGATGAAACAGAAAATTTACACATGACTGTTTTTTTCAAACTCTACCAAATGGAGAAAAAATGTCGAGATCATGGCTGATATACTCTTCATCCAAGGAAGCTCTTTACTGTTTTTGTTGCAAACTTTTTTTGGATAGAAATCGTTCAAATTTTGATTCTGTGGATGGATTCCGTATGTGGTGGAAAATGAATCCTAAAATATTCAAGCATGAATCCAGTGCAGCCCACATTTGGAAATTCACAAAGTAGAAAAAGTTGGAAATTAGAATTAATTGTGAAGCAACTCTTGATAAAAAGAATCTTGGAGAAACTGAAGCGAAGTGAAGAAAAGGAGACAAGTCCTTTCACAATTGTTTGATATAAATAGATTCCTAGTGAAACAGAATTTGGCATTACGGGGTCACCGAGAACAATGAAACTGATAATGATTCTGAAATGACAGAAAATAGAGGAAATGGTTTAGAATTATTTCATTTATTCGCGAAATATAACCCGGTACTTCAAGAGCATATTCTTAGAATCAAACTGGGAAATAAATTTGCTAAATCCTATATGTCACCTACGATCCAAAATTAATTTATTGAAATTTTGAGAAATAATGTAAGAAGAAAAATCATAGAACAAGGTAAGCAAGCCAAGTAGTATTCTATAATATTTGCAACCACTCTTGACATTTCTCATAACAATTAAACAAGTCACGTTTTCCACTGTGTTATGAATGATGGTGATAAAGTAATGGTAGTGGAATCATTTGTTGATTTTATCGAAACAAAAGGTAAAACCACCAACAATATTTCAACTATGATTTTGGAAAAATTACAAAATCATGGAATTGATATTCAAAATTGTAGAGGACAAGCTTATGATCATGCTGCTGTGATGGCTGTACAATATACTGGTGTTCTAAGGCGTATAAAAGAAGTTAATAGAAAAGCAGAATTTGTTGCATGTGCTAATCATACGCTGAATTTAGCTGGTCTATATGCATCTTCTGTTGCTATAAATTCTTTTACTTTATTGGAACTTTGGAGCGTTTCTTTGTGTTTTTTTTTTTGTCCACAACTTATCATTGGAATATTCTGACTTCGGTCACTCGTCAAAGTCTCAAGCACATAATAGAAACACAGTAGAGTGCAAGGGGACAACCTGTAAGTGTTGTAAACAATTTTCAAGCATTTGGAATGCTTTAGAAGATTTAACTAGTGAAGAAGAAAATACAGTTACCAGGTCAGATGCAGGCATGCTACTAGCTGAGGAAGAAGTTTCCCCAAATGGAATGGAAAAAAATATTTAAGATCTTTAATGAGTACTTTGCATTTAGGAAACCTTGCTATACTTTCATAGAGCAGCAAACGAAATCAACTTTGTTAATGTCATCAGTGATTTTGCCAACATAAAAGCAAGAAAAGTAGTATTGTAGATTTATTATTTGAATAGTTGTAGATTGTAGATTCCATCCATCCATCCATTTTCCAACCCGCTGAATCCGAACACAGGGTCACGGGGGTCTGCTGGAGCCAATCCCAGCCAACACAGGGCACAAGGCAGGAACCAATCCTGGGCAAGGTGCCAACCCACTGCAGAGATTGTAGATTTTAGATTATAAATGATTTGTAATTGTAATTAAAAGTGTAGTTAAAATTTTTGTTGTTTTCATTTTTTGTAAGATATGTATTATGATTTATTTTGTAAAGGGTGGGGCAAACTCAAAGACCGCCCCGGGTGAAAAAAACTCTACCTACACTGCTGCGTGGGGAGCAATGCTAAAGAGGTTTTGGGTGCAGGGTAAAAATCAAACTTAAATCAGGTGATGATCCATTGCAGTGCCCTTTCACTCAACAAGAAGCAAATACATCATTTCAAAATAATCCAATGTACATCTTTTGAACATGAGAAATGAGTAAGAGTAAGAAAAATCCACAAAGACAGTAACTGAGCCCAGTTTTAAACCCAGCCTTCTGGGATATAGGCAGAAGTAGTAGGTACTGGACCACCATGTTATACCATATAAAACAAGACCTATAAAAATAAATAATTATGTAAAGAACATTGCATCAATCTTAAATTAGAAATTAAACAAATAAACATGGTAAGCATTCTATTGTGTTAAAAATATGTATATACAATTAATAGTTCACCATGACTAAAATACAATATCTAACATAAATATTGAATTTTATTTTAGATATTTTAGAAGGCACATTTTTGTAGCGGTTAGCACTGCTAAATGCATGAACCCAGCATGCACAGCATTTATTTTTTAGCATATTTTCATACAAAAAGTGATTTGCAGAGAATAAAAGCAAAATTACAATTACAACGATAAAAAATTAAAAATAAATAAAAATGGAAGAGCATAAATTAAATTACCACAGGAAATACAATACTTTGATTTTGGCTTTTCAGAAAGAAGTCAGGGACATGCAGCATAGCTGGCAGAGCCCATCTTCATTGACACTCAAAGACAGACATACTGACAGAATCAGAGGCATGGCATGATAAAACAATACAGCAATATTTATTAGTAAGTTAGTGATCCAAAGAAGCAAGCAGGTATGTGGCCATACAGCAAAGGACAAAACAGGAACAAGCAAAGGTCAAAAACCACAAGAATCACCAAAATCAAAAAAAATCACAGAAAAGTTTAACAACAGATTTTTTTCCAAAGGCAGGAATCACGATACTCTAGCAAAGACCTTTAATTAAACTTCCTCTTTTACTTCCCTTGCCTGTCCTAACACTGGCTATCATCTCTGGCACTGAACTGAGATACTGGGGGGAATGCAAGTTAAAGGAGTGTCCAGGGTCAGAGCACCAGCCAGATTCTGACCCCTGCATCCAGGATTCAAACCCCACTCCAGGTCAGTCTCTGTGTAGAATGTGTATTGTAGAGTATCCCAAGTCAATGTGGGTTTTTCTCTGGGTACAATTGTTTTCCTCTCACATCTCCAAAGTCATATAAGTTAGGTTAACGGTTGACAGAATTTTACCCGATTTGAGTGTGTTTGTAAATGGACCTAAACATCTAGCGATGTTCAACTCAAGGTGTAACTCTCAGCTGAATAAGGAAGGTATAAAAATGTTATGTTAAGTTTTAAAACACTCCCTTTTTTCTGTTTGTATTTAAATTTAAGCAGTTCAAGTCCAATAAATAACCAGAAATGGTAGAAAGGTACTGATGAACATCTTTCATACAAGCTGCGGATTCAGAAACTTGTGTTCTGATTCTGTTGTGACTTTCAGTCTGCCAGACCTGTTCCAGTCACTGTTTCCTCCAGTCTCCAAGTTCCTTGAGATGGTGCAGCAAGCTGTACTCACTGACACCTTGGCTTTCTTAGTAATTTCCCAAAAAGAAAAAACCTTTTATATCAATTTGTTTTCTTGGTTTTGTTAATTTCCTTTTTTTCACCATTATGATACCAATGAACAGTGCAATATTGTCTAAAGAATGCATCATAGGGTGTAGCAACACAGTTTGTTCCAACACTGCTTTTATACAGTTAGAGATTAGAAGTAATTTACAAAAGTTGTGACACCTGCAAGAATTGTTTGCATCAACTTTCAAGGCTTAATTAACTTCCACAGCTACAGAAAAAAACTGTAAGTTGTTTACTCATTACTTGTTTTTGTATAACTCTGAAAATGACTTTTCAGTTTTTGGTACCTAAACCTTTTTTTTAACCTCTGGCAGTTTACTGCTTACCTGCAATATAGGTGTCGATCAATATCTTTGTATCATTGAAGGTTATTCACTGCACTTGAACTGATTGACTATATATATTTACTCTGCTTGTCTCATACCTATCTTATACTAAATAAAATTATTCCAATGTATCTAGCATCTTACAAAATAATACAATTTATGCAAAAGAGAAATCAAACAAAGACAATGTGAAGTAAACACGCACTATCTAAATATATAATTTATAATTTATTATTTATACTGTAGCCTATAGTATTTGAAAAATTTATAATGAATTAGAATTCAATTATAAATATTATCTTGCATTTTAAAATTCATCTGAAATACAAAACATACAACACATTTTCAATTGTATAGGAAAGAGGGTACTTAAAGGTATCGGTTTACCATGGCACATGCTAATTGCTTAGCAGCCCAGCAAGTATCATTTCAGTGCTTTGTCAAAACAAATATTGCATTATTGGGTGACTTCAATGGCTCACCTCTTTAGACGGAGAAGGTCAGATGTTCCTACCTTCTATAGGTGACCCATCTGCTGAAGCTCTCTGTGTTTTCATGCAAACCTCAAGCAGGAAGTCCTTTACTGTGTTCGCAGAAATATGTTCCTTTCACTGCTTCAGCATGTTTTGTTTGTTTTTATTTACCGAGCAGGTGTTTTATAACCATTAGACAGTCTGATGTAGCCTCATCACTGAGAAGTAAACAAATAGAGCAAAAGGACAGTCAATTCATGCAAGTGATTTTTCTCTCAATGGAACCATCTGCTGACTGAAAAGATAAATGTTTAGCTGAACGCTTTGTACCTTCACCCACATAATTATCAATCTACAAGAGCTGGCAGAGATAGTACCACCTTTGTGGAAGCACTACAGTTTTATAAAGTGTTTTTCTGGATGGGGGGGGGGGGGGTGTATCTTTGTCAAGTCTGTTAGAGTACTGTGACATCTTGACAGATACAAGCCGCACTATGTTTTATTAAGCCAACTGATATCATAGTTTGTGTGTAGTATTAAAATTAAAGGTCATTTTTAAACTTTTATAGTTGATTTTATTACATTTTATTTTATTTTATACTGTATGCCACTTTTCAACTTTTTAATTTTTAAATGCTTCCTTTATTTAAATAGTGCTGCTGCCTCGCAGTAAGGAGACTTGGGTTTGCTTCTCGGGTCCTCCCTGCGTGGAGTTTGCATGTTCTCCCCGTGTCTGTGTGGGTTTCCTCTGGGTGCTCTGGTTTCCTCCCACAGTCCAAAGACATGTAGGTTAAGTGGATTGGCGATTCTAAATTGTCCCTAGTGTGTGCTTGGTGTGTGTATGTGTGTGTCCTGCGGTGGGCTGGCGCCCTGCCCGGGGTTTGTTTCCTGCCTTGCGCCTTGTGTTGGCTGGGATTGGCTCCAGCAGACCCCCGTGACCCTGTGTTAGGATATAGCGGGTAGGATAATGGATGGATGGATGGATGGATATTACTGTAGTAAAAGAGATATTTTTATTCATACTGAAGCATTTGTCACTGTTAGGGATGAAATGTTCCTTTTTTCTGAAAGTGTCAACAGCGTCAGTAAATGATTTATTGGAAAACATTTTCAATATATACAGTCACTTTGCTACAACCAATTAAAAAAAAAAGAAGAAAGAAGTTTATGAGCCATGGTTTTAACAGAGGAATTTGTCCTGTTGTGCACTGACACTTTATCCAATCTCTCTCTGCCTGGTATTTCTAGCCTGAATGCTAAGGGACTTCACTCTACAGTTCCACTACATTTCATCACTGTAATGACCACTCTATCAAAGAATGAAAGAAAAAGTAGTCTATACATGAAATCTGTACAAACATACAAGCAGATACATGTGCTTAACTTCATAAAATACTGCTCATTAAATGTGTATATAATTATGCTTATAGAACAAGAGCTGATTTGCATGAAGGTACAATAACCAGCCTGCCAAGAAAAAGTGAACTACAGAATCAGCACCCACATTCAGAATAAATTATTATGATTAAAAAAATTAATATTCGACTGAAAAAATAAAATGAGCCAGTCATATGAAAACATAAAACTGTACATTTCCACAGCACACACTTTCTCCCTGACTTCTCCATAATAATGTAAACCAACATGTAAAGATTACAAATAAATGAGGAAGAAGTACTGGTTTAAATAAAAATCTAATTTTAAAGTTGCAAAAGGTAATCACAATTGCTAAACAAGATGTTACTGCAACAACAAGGCTCTGAAAGTGAGTTAAATTTAAAGGAATGGTCCACCCAAAAATGGTATTTTTTATATGTAACTTTACCCCATGAACTGTAGATTGTAGTTTTTTTTTATCTCATGTTTTCCTGCAGAATGGAGAGAAGAAAGTTTAATACATAATACAAGCCAAAAGTGACCAGTGCTGCACAACAACAAATGTGAAAAACATCCACAGAAAAATGAAAAAAAAACTCTCACGTTACTCGTGTTGGATAATCCAATCCTGTTTATTAGTACGTTACAAGGACAAGAACTGCTCGGTAATCATATTCCAGAAATTAACTGTATTTAAGAAATGTTATCAACAGCTGTAATTGCAAGATGCTGAGAAATTAGTTCACGCTCTTGTTTTCAGTCTGCTAGATTACTGTAACGCACTCCTCTCAGGACTACCCAAGAAAGACATCAATCGATTCCAACGAGTGCAGAATGCAGCTGCTAGAATCTTAACTAGGAAAAGAAAATCCAAACACATCTCTCCAGTTCTGATGTCACTACACTGGTTACCTGTGTCATTCAGAATTGACTTTAAAATTCTGCTTATGATTTACAAAGCCTTAAATAATCTCACTCCATTCTATGTTTCAAAATGCCTTTCACCTTACACTCCAAATCGTAACCTTAGATCTTCAAATGAGTGTCTGCTTAGAATTCCAAGAGCTAAACTTAAAAGAAGCGGTGAGGCGGCCTTCTGCTGTTATGCACCTAAAATCTGGAATAGCCTGCCAGTAGGAATTCGCCAGGCTAATACAGTGGAGCACTTTAAAAAACTGCTGAAAACACATTACTTTAACATGGCCTTCTCATAACTTCAATTTAGTTTAATCCTGATATTCTGTATATACATTTCATTTTCATTATTATTCATGGTGGCTCAGAAATCCATACTAACCCCTACTTCTCTGCTGTTCTTTTTCCGGTTTTCAGCACCATGCTGTCCTTACATTGATGGATTGAAGGCCAGAGGTCCACATGATCATCATCATCAAGTTCTTCCATGTGAAGTTAGAAAACCATGAGGACTGATTGAGGTCATTAGTGGTAGGTAGAATGCCTAGAGGGGGCTGGGTGGTCTTGTGGCCTGGAACCCCTGCAGATTTTGGTTTTTTTTTTTCTCCAGCCATCTGGAGTTTTTTTTTTTTTCTGTCCTCCTTGGCCATTGGAACTTACTTTTATTCTGTGTTAATTAGTATTGCCTAATTTTATTTTTTATATTTTGTCTTTTTTCTTCATCCTGTAAAGCACTTTGAGCTTTATCATTTGTATGAAAATGTGCTATAGAAATAAATGTTGTTGTTGTTGTAATTCACTTACTGCCTTTGCTGTACTGCTGATGACTCCACATGTGTTAATAACAGCTTCTCCCCCATCCTGGAGAGCTTCGTGACTTTATCTTTGACATCATACATAAAAGTTTTACATCATTTTATAAGATTTTAATACCCAAAGATTTAAAATCCAACATTGTTTTTTGTTTTGAGCTAGTTTTAAGGTTGTTATATTATTTTTGCATCTTTCTGTCGCTATTTTGTATTTCATAAGCACCTTCATTTTGTGGCTTTGCTGCCATGCTGCAATGGCCTGTTGTCAGCAGCCCTGGTCTCGGAGGTTGTAGCCTGTGACTCACTGGGACAACAGTATAAAGGATGGCACAATGCATTTCCTGGCCATCTGTAGTACTAGGGTGTTGTACCGTGTTAGCCATTATGAATGTAGAGAAAAGCCAAGCAAAATGACACCTATTATTGGCTAACTAAAAAGATTACAATATGCAGGTTTTTGAGGCAACTCAGGCCCCTTCTTCAGGCAAGATGTAGTACAGAAACTGGAGTTCCCTGTGTTTATATACACACTCTAGGACAAGAAACAACATTGGTAAATCTTTAAATGAGAAATTTTAAATGTAAAAAATTAATAGATTCATTCAGGCTAGGGTTAATGTAACAAGAGAGAGAAGAACAATGTATGGTCAAGATCTTTGGATAAGATAACTATCCAACAAAGTCTTTTGAAGTTTGTAATGAGTTTTTCAAAACAATGTGGGTCTGTAGACAGGTTGTCTGTCATTCTGAGAGATGTAAACAATCCTCATATCTGGCCATAAAATTCTTGTCTTTATTCAATCCATGTTGTAAAGTATTAAATTTTAGCATGAGTTTAACTTCCCATTCTTTTCTCTCTTGCTGTGTTTTGAAGTTGCCCATAAGCACTGTGACTTTAAAGTCCCTCTCACAGAGTCCATGGCTGTTGAAGTGGGCCGCTACAGGAACATCTGTGTTGTCATGTTTAATGAGGAACCTGTGTAAATTCATTCTCTGGCGGAGTGTTTGTCCAGTTTCTCCCACATAGAGTGCAGTGTCAGGACATTTCATGCAGAGAATTAGGTAGACTACATTAGATGATCTGCAAGAAAATGATCCCTTTAATAATTAATAATAATAATAATTTTTTGCATTTATATAGCGCTTTTCTCACTACTCAAACGCTCAGCAATTGCAGGTTAAGGGCCTTGCTTAAGGGCCCAACAGAGCAGAGTCCCTATTGGCATTGACGGGATTCGAACCGGCAACCTTCCGATTGCCAGTGCAGATCTCTAGCCTCAGAGCCACCACTTTATGTGATGTTCAAGTTGGCAGTGTGGTATAACTATACGGTCTGTATCATAAATGTGGGCACATGTTTTGCATCTTTTCTGTAAGCATGGAGATGTGCCATTTTCTGTTTGTTCACTTGAGCTTCGGACAATTAATTGCTGAAGGTTTGGTGGTTGTCTGTATGCCAGGAGGGGAGGTTCAGGAAATACATTTTCCAGTGTTTGGTCATTGTTTAGTATTGGCTGAAGTTCTTTTATAATTTTTCAAAGTGTTTCAAGATGTGGGTTGTAGGTGACAACAAGGGGGATGAGGTTCTTGTTGTCTTTGTTTTTATATTCCAGAAGGTTGTTTCTGGGTATGGCAGTAGCTCTTCTTATTTGAGTGTCTGTTGTTTTAGGGGTATAACCTTGTCTGATGAAATCTTGTCTGAGCTCCTGCAGTTGTTGATCCCGGTCTGTCGGGTCTTAGCAAATACGATTGTACCGTATTGCTTGGCTGAAAATAATGGAGCGCCTTATATGCTTGGGGTGGAAGCTATCACTTTTCAGGTAGGTCCGTCTGTCTGTCGGTTTGTGAAAAACAGAAGTTACAAGGGTGTTGTCTTTCAGTTGAACGGTGGTGTCAAGGAAGCTGACTTCTGTTTTTGAGTAATTCAGCTTCAGCTTTATGTTGGGGTGAAAACAATTATATTCATTATGAAAATGGAGGAGGTCCTTCTCACTGGCAGTCCAGATTATGAAGATGTCATCTATGTAACGGAGATACAACATTGGTTTTAAGATGCACATTGACATGAAATCTTCCTCCAATTTTGCCATAAATAGGTTTGCATAGTGAGGTGCAAACCGACAGCCCATTGCAGTCCCCATTTGTTGCAAGTAGCAATCGTGTCCAAAAGAGAGTAGATTATGTGTCAGAGTGAATTTTATCATTTCAATTACTGACTTTGTGGGTAAATCATGTTGTCTGAGGTACATTTCACATGCCAATATGCCATCATCTTGGGGGATATTTGTGTAAAGTGCCTCAGCATCCATTGTGGCCAGTAAGGTTCCCTCAGGTAAGGGGCCTAAAGCAGACAGTTTTTTTAAGAAATCAGTGGTGCCCTGGATGTAGCTAGTTGTACTGCGGGTGAGGGGTTTAAGGATGTGCTCCACCCAACCTGAAATATTTTCTGTAAGGGAGCCAATTCTTTGTGGATTTTAGGAAGCATGTAGAAGTAACCCATTTTAGGGTTCCCAGGAATTAAACTGTTTACATGATCCTTGATGTCAAGAGGAAAGCTACTTACTATCTTTTTTAGTTCCTTTTTGTAGAGATCTGTTGGGTCTTCTTGCAGTTTGTAATAATGCATAGTATTGGACAATTGTCTTTGTGCCTCCTGTATATAATCTGATGTGTTCATGATGACTAAAGCACCCCCTTTGTCTGCTGGTTTGATAATGATTTCTGTATTTTCCCTTAGTGAATGTATGGCTCTCCGCTCATCAGCAGTAATGTTTTCTATCCAATTTTGCTGCCTGTTTAAGATCCCTGTTTTCACTCTCTGTCGGAAGCAGTCTATATAATTATCCAGGGTGAAGTTTCTGCCAGCTTCTGGTGTCCATGTGGATTTATTGGTGGGGTTGTTGTAACTGCTTGTTGTTGGTTCCTGTGTGTTACTGTTTTCTTTCTTGTGGAAAAATTCTTTTAGTCTGAGTTTTCTGAAGAATTCTTCCATATCACTGCAGAGTCTGATGTTGTCAATGGGCTTTGCAGGACAATATGAGAGTCCCTTTGTAAGTACCGACATCTCTGCTTCATCTGGTGTGTATGAGGAGAGATTAACAATGCAGGTCTGTTGCTCTTTGTTTTTTGCTATTAAGTGTCCAGCTTTCTCTCGTAGTCTATGCAGCTCTTTCTTTTTGTTGACAATAAGGAGTTTCTGGAGTCTTTTGTAATAGCAATGGAGCTCCTTTACCATCTCCTGCCTGTCATTTCCAAGGAGCAGGATCAGGTCTTGGATCTCTCTTTGCGTGTACTTCTTGCTGTTGTAGAAAATTTGGATTAAGTGCAGACCCGGATTCAGCGGGTTGGAAAATGGATGGATGGATGGATGGTTTCTTATCCTTGCAGATGTCCTAAAACAAAGTTGCTCTGCAAACCAAGCATTATAAGTGTGGATGGTTGGATTCCTTATCATGATGCCTTTCAGGATAAGATTTTCCTTTTTGCATTTGATCCAGATCTGGCCATCTGAGATTACAGATAAAACCTGTGAATTAGTGAGTGTGTTTCTTTGTTTGACTTTTAGTGTACTGATCTTGGGCTTTGACTGTTTACAACAAATTGTATTTTTTGTTTAAGCTTAGGTGAAAGGACAGATCCCTGTTTCAGAATTTTGACTAAGTTTCATCCTTTCACCCTCCCATCTGCCTCCTGCTTGCTTTTAAGCAGGATATTACTAGTATGCTTTAACCCTTATGTTTTTATATATCTAAAGCTAAATTGTTTTGTAATTTTTGTGAAGTATTTTGAACATGTCGTATTTATTATTTTCAGAGCACAGCCATTTGTGTGTTCGGTTGCTATGGTGCTGTGTGGTTGCTAGGCACTGTTATGTTGCCAGAACTTTAACCTAGGAAAAAAAAAATAAAGGATATGGTGGAATAATATAAAAATTATAATGCAGACAGGGGTTAGGGAAATCAGAAAGGGCCAGAAACAAACACTCACTGCCATTAATTATAACTCAGTACACCACATGAGTGCTGTGTCACGTGATTGGCAAAGGGCAACAGTGACTGTAAACAATTTGACCACAGCCATGCAGAGGAAGTCACAATATGGGGTTGATCACAAAGAAAGAACCACAAGGAAAAATGTTCCTGTGGTGTCTGATAAAAATAATTAACTATGCTAAAAATTCTTTTAACATTTTCAAAAATAGTATAGAAAGAATCCCAAAATACCAAAATGTTAATTCATCCAAGGCACAGGTCAATATGTGTCATGTGATCGGTGACATCATGGCAATCATGTTATAAAAGGTGGCAATGTCTGGACTTTGTTGTAATGTAGCAGAACAGCTTGAAAAAGGGGTTTTTAAGCACTGCTTTAGAATTTTCTGGTTTATTTCACAAGTCTGAATCTAGCAAACTCTCCTAAAACTATTGGAATGACCATTAGTGTTTTGACTTCGGACATCCCTTCTCTAACAGTCCTAAAATTTGCTTAACTCAGTTATTAAATTCAGTCCATCTGGTCTTGTACGGAAAGCTCCCAGTGATATCAACATTTGGGTATTTTGGTTTTCTCCCATGTCCAAAAATACACAGACTGTAAACTCTAAATTTGTATTTTGTAGTAAGGGCACCCTCCAATGCAATCGTATTCCATCCAGGGCCAGATTGTGTTGAGATCCAAAGCTGCCATGATAGACTCCATCACCCCAAAACCCTGAACTGGAATAACTCGTTTTAGAAAAGATATGTGAATTTGAACTGAGATTTATTTTCTGATAAAACCTACATTAAATTATTGTATGTTTTTCACATTGACAGCTTAAGGTATGTCTTTTGTTACCTTAGGTTTTCTCTCCTTGTTTTCAACATAAAAACATTGCAATATGCTTACTATTGAACTTTTAATTTATTCATTTATTAATGTCTGTCAGGACAGAGTAGTTACCATTGCTGCTTCAGACCCATCCATTGTCAATAGGGTTTCCCTGTTCTCTTTGTGTGCATGTGGATGGGTTTCTTAGAAACATGGGCAGAAAGTATGCCGGGAGCACAAATTCATCTCCACAGGTGTGCTCAGTATGGGTATAAAGTTCTCTCTCGTAGAGTCGTCTATGAGTGGATTGAAATGTTTGAAAACGGCCATACTAGTGTGACGGATGCAGAGTGCTCTGGACATCCAGCTACAGCCATGACCACGAGGAATGAATGGAATGAATCACTATGGAACCGATTCATGAAAACAGAAGAATTTTTTGCTGATGGTATTAAAATGTTGGTACAACGCTGGGAAAATTGCATTGCAAAGAAAGGTGACTATGTAGAAAAGTGATGTAATTTGTGTTTGAAATTCATAATAAACAGAGTTAAAAAAAAATGCAGAGACTTTTTGAATGTCCCACGTATATGTGATAAACCAGCACCCTGCACAGGACTGGCTCCTGCTATGTGTTCGGCTCTCTGTGACAGTCACCAGCACTCATTAGTTCTATAATTGAAAAAAGTTGTTCAGAAAATGGATGATTGAATGGTCTTAAAGCTGGCCCATAATATGGTCAGAAATAGAAAGTACCTTACTTAAAAACTTAAAAACACAAATCAAAGACAATGTCAATACTCACTTTAATTTCCAGTTCACTCTTATGACTCAGCCACAATGTGCTAAATGCTAGATTTTAGTCTATCTTTGAAGACATAAAGATTTTTCTCAATTCACTTTATATTAGAGTTATGGCCTTGACAAAACATTTTGCCTCAAAAGTTTAACGTATAAAAGATTGGTAGTTACCTGCTGTCTGACTTGATTAATAGTGCTAGAGATGTTAGCTGTGGTCTGGAGGTGCCTGAAAGATGACTATTGTCTTAACTGAGGCAAAGTCATTGATGAAAAACACCCTGACACATCTGAATCAAAGCTTTCTTCTTGGAACAATGTAGCAGTGCACTGTGATAGCAATAAGAGTTTGCCACAGATGGTGAGGAACATTTTGTTTAAAATATAGGAAAATCAAGAAAAAAGGAGGATAAACTCAAGATGAAAAAAGTTAAGGTCCAGAGCCACTCAGGTTGTATTCGTCCAGGCATTTGGGCATATTGTTAACTATACAATTATAATTATAAGAGGTTTAGAGCTAATAGTTATTCTACTTTTAAAAAATATTTTGACTCCTAGTCTGTATAATATGGGCCAGTGAAACATAAAGAGGTGATCAGTCTTGTCTTGTTGTTCGAGTTCATGCTATATTATCAAACAAAAAGAAAATCCTTTGAAGGCTGCTGTCTCTTTCAAGCATCCTCTGCTTCAGCCACCAGCTCCCGCAGTTGTTGATGTACTACAGTACCTGTTTGATACTTCAGAAGTCATTCTGTTCCTGAAATCCATATAATTCATCTGAAGTTGAATAATCCAATAGTTTGATTACCAGTAGATTCATCATCACATTACATAAAATATAATAATTTTTTTTTTATTTATCATATAGGGATTCTTGGAAAAGCAATCTGTCTCTTCCAAATTCTGCTAAATCCTGCCTGAATGTAGCACCAGCAGCTAATGTAGATACATTGTACTGGCCATCACAGATTTTGTATAATATTTGAATGATGTCACCATACATACTAAAGAAATGCAGTTGTCTAAGAAAAAAAGGAGTTTTCTCTGTATTTTAGTATATAGTTCCTCTGTGTTACGAGACCAGTCCAACAGGTCATTGATGTGGACCCCCAAGTACTTGTAGGAGTCTACCACCTCTACATCCACTCTCTGAACAGTGATCAGATATTTTGCTGATGTTAAGCTCTTTCTGAACCAAGAAACAAACTTCTCCACCCGAACCCCTATACTGTGTCTCATCCCCTTTATCAATACACCCGATAAGTGCAGAATCATCTGAGAATTTCTGCAGGTGACACGACCTGGTGTTATATTTATAGTAGGAGGTGTACAGAGTAAAGAGTAAAGGAGACAGGACGGCTCCTTGTGGGGTTCTAGTGTTGTCCATATCCATATCACAGACATGATTCTTGAGTCTCACAAAGTACTGAACAAATAGTTCCTTATCCAGGAATATCCATCATATCATATCATATCATATCATATCATATCATATCATATCATATCATATCATATCATAGGCTCATCTAGTGTACTGCTGGGAGCACCCACTCACAGTGACCATACTAATTTAGTAGTAGTAATAGTATGGTGTGGTACAGAATGCAGGGAATTTCTTACTTTAAAGTCTGACCAACATAAAACATGTCTACACACTCTGGCAGCATGATAAAATCCATGCATTTAAATCCATGACATCATTGAATTAAATAGAAATGTCATTTAACCTAACAAATATGACTTTTGGATGTGGGAGGAAACACCTGAGCAAAACCTATGCAGACACTACAGCAATGAAAAATTCTAAGCACTAAACTGTCCAAATGTGTTGGTATAGAATGCTTTCTATTCACAAAACATTTTGAGACAAACTTTTCAGATTATTTTCAATGTTTTGATTGAAAACTACTGAAAAGTACTCAACAGGATAATATTTCCTTAATTTTAAAAGGCCAACAAAAGCAAGTACAATAGTTTCTAAAGGTTAAAGAAAGTTACTTCAACAAATTGTCTTTCTTGTGGTGGAATGAGTTCAGACTAATGTGATTACTCCCATTAAAGGAGGATTCCAAAGCAGTCTGCTATATGGCAAGAAAGAAGCAGGAAGGGCTGCATACAGTGCAATGTGTGCTTCTTCACCATTTGTCAGGTGTCTGTACTCTGAGTTCTGTTTTTAGTGAAATAGCCATAGAGTGCCACCTGCTGAATAGCATGGCTAATTTATAGCCACAAAACTGTAAAAAAAAATTTATTTAGTTTTTTCTAAATTATCAGTATTATGTTTGCAATAGTAGTACCACATTTTTGAAATTAACACTTTGGTTTTTGTTAATACATTTTAAATAGTTTCTCCCCATGTGCTGTTTGATTATTGTTGTCTTTAATGGAAATAGCCTTTTAAACAACTAGTAGACTACAAGCACATATGGAATTGACCATTTTTTCCTGTGACATTTATTATTGCATTTCATTTTTTAAATTCCACACTCACTATTATTCTGTACCCACATGAGAAACTTAATACCAATGCCTGTTAGAGTAAGAACAAAGTAGTTTGTGCTGTTGTATTGTATTTCTGGGGTGTTCATTATAGACTGGCAATCTAACTCTGTAAAGAGGATTATATGCCTGTCTAGTGTAACCTCTTATCCCTAATGCACGTATCCTGGAGAGGGTTCTGATGGCATCATGCTGTCTTAAACAGACATGTCCATCCAGTCCTCAGCAATATTCTCCAGCTACACCAGTGGAATGCCCAGGCATTTTCAGACCAGCCCAAAAGAAAAATCTTTTTAGCTGGCACTGAGGTAGATCTTGAGTCCTCTCAGAATGGGTTGTGTCAGGTAAACCCTGCTGGACGCTCCTGTCAACATCTTCTTTACATCTCAGTTGGCTCCATTCTGAGATCTTCCCACATTACTGAGCTCTTTATCCAGTAGCAGACAGTGAGGCCAACAATCCTGAACAACAGCCTTATTTTGGCCACATTGTTTTTCGAAAAGGCCATTCATTCATCCACTCATTTCTGATCTATTTATCTAACTCAAGGACACAACATCTAATGCCACCAGGCAGAAGGTAGCCTTGGACAGCATGTTATTACAATGCACTAAAAAGCAGTTTAATCAAGTGTCGCTTACTGTCCTAAAACCATACATGAACAGAAC
This sequence comes from Erpetoichthys calabaricus, assembly GCF_900747795.2. Lineage (NCBI taxonomy): Eukaryota > Metazoa > Chordata > Cladistia > Polypteriformes > Polypteridae > Erpetoichthys > Erpetoichthys calabaricus. The sequence continues at coordinate 161,277,738 of NC_041400.2, forward strand.
TGAACCAGCATCCAAGAGCTGTGATGAAACTACCCTGTCTTCTGTTCCGACATTACAAATACTGTAAATGCATAAGAAGGAGTGAAAGGATAACTACATCATAAATGTGCAAGAGCTGCTACAGTGATAATTTAAACAAATAATAATAAAATATTACTTTAATTTCCAAGCCTGATTACTGTCTGTGTGGAGGTAACACAGACACTAATTTGAGGTGTGAATGTATTGTATTGTGCATGTGTGTATGTGAGTTTGTCACAAGTAACCAATCCAGAGTTACTTTTTACCTTAAGCCCAATATGACTTAGATAGGCTCTAATTCACTGAAATAGAATAAATAACGTTGCAAACAATTGCAGAAAAACTACTATAGATGTCTAGGGTAATTTTCAAATGAACAAATTCTGTGTTGTGCTGTATTGTATGTTCTAGTCTGTGATTTATTTTTGGACTACATTAGACTATGGGTTGTTTCCAATGTACTGATTACAAATTTCTTAATCCAGGGACTTGCACTGCTGGCATGCTGCTCAAGTGATTTGGGCTCAGTTCCAAGCTGGTTACTGTATGTGTATGGAGTTCTTGTGTTCTTCCTGTGCCTATGTAGGGTTACTCCATTTTCCTCCCACAACCCTAAAATATTCAAGGTAGGTTAGCCAGCCTAATAAAGAACTATGTATGGTGGTGGTCAGTGATGTGCGGTGAGGTTCATGGCTGGTGAGGCACTGACTCCTTCAGAGACAGATTTACAAATATATGAACCCAAAAGAGTAGCTTCCTCATTATTCAACTGGCAGCATGCACATTGACTACTGGTTATGTTTCATATCTCATCAGCATTCTTTACACACACATAGGTAAGGCGCATATTTGGCTACAAAAGAACATTACATTTACAGTAATCCCTCCTCCATCGCGGGGGTTGCGTTCCAGAGCCACCTGCGAAATAAGAAAATCCGCGAAGTAGAAACCATATGTTTATATGGTTATTTTTATATGGTCATGCTTGGGTCACAGATTTGCGCAGAAACACAGGAGGTTGTAGAGAGACAGGAACGTTATTCAAACACTGCAAACAAACATTTGTCTCTTTTTCAAAAGTTTAAACTGTGCTCCATGACAAGACAGAGATGACAGTTCAGTCTCACAATTAAAAGAATGCAAACATATCTTCCTCTTCAAAGGAAACAGAGAGGAAAGCAAACAAATCAATAGGGCTGTTTGGCTTAAGTATGCGAAGCACCACCGGTACAAAGCTGTTGAAGGCGGCAGCTCACACTCCCTCCGTCAGGAGCAGAGAGAGAGAGAGAGAAAAACAAAGTCAAAAATCAATACGTGCTCTTTGAGCTTTTAAGTATGCGAAGCACCGTGCAGCATACTTAAAAGCTGCACACAGAAGGTAGCAACGTGAAGATAATCTTTCAGCATTTTTAGACGAGCGTCCGTATCGTCTAGGTGTGCGAACAGCCCCCCTGCTCACACCCCCTACGTCAGGATCACAGATAGTCAGCGCAAGAGAGAGAGAAAGAAAAGTAAGCTGGGTAGCTTCTCAGCCATCTGCCAATAGCGTCCCTTGTATGAAATCAACTGGGCAAACCAACTGAGGAAGCATGTACCAGAAATTAAAAGACCCATTGTCCACAGAAATCCGCGAACCAGCAAAAAATCCGCGATATATATTTAAATATGCTTACATATAAAATCCGCGATAGAGTGAAGCCGCGAAAGGCGAAGAGCGATATAGCAAGGGATCACTGTATAGCGGTGTGAGAGAGTGGAGAGAGCACATTTGCTCTGCACCCTCATTGTGTTCGAAATTTGCTGTGCAATTTCACAATTCATACTCATTCAATACAAATGAAAGTATTGAGTGATGTACAAAAAAAACAGATTTCAGTTTTGACCTTAATTGAAATATTTAGTTGTTTTTAAAAGCTTTTAACTCTCATGCTTTAATCAATTTAAATACAGACTGTTCAACAAAAGGATAACAAGAAAAACAAAAAAATATTTTATTTAAGGTTAAAATTTAGTTTTTAAGTATTGGATTTTTTTTTTCTTAGTCTGATCCTATTTTTTATAAAATTGAAAACTGTTTATGGTCTTACCTTTATTTGTAAATGAAGTCCATGTGCCTCTCCTTCTCCATGAAAATCCCAGTCACGTTCTTGTAAAAGTCCTCCTTATTTTCCTATAGTTTTCCTTTAGTTTTAAAAATCTTAATCTTTTATTTTGGCAGTCAGTCGAAACCAAAAACAACAATAAATGGACCGCTGCAGTGCACTTGACTTTTTGATATCGCTAACCTGTTCGACTCACATCTACCCCCTTTAGTGCTGCACGGTACTGTCTGCCTCACCTTGTGCCTTTTCACTGCGGTTTTGTGTCCGATTAGCAAGACTAAATATGTCACACACATTAATTAAAGATATTAGCCAGACTGTGGAAAGACTGGCGACATACACAGAGACAGCAACAGGCACACACCAATTGCATGTATCAACCCCGTGTGTGAGGACAGCGCAGTCCAAGATGAAGTGAGGTGAGGCTCGTCTCGTCGCTGCCGCACCTCGCGTTTCTCCCCTGTATTTGAACAGGAAATGTGCCAATTCAGTGATTTTGACTATCAAAATTATTGGAATTATACAGAAAATGAATGTATAGCACAGACCAGTGAACAAATTTATTTTATGTTATCATTATTAGTTTTTTTACTTTTCACCTGACTGCACATCCCTGGTGGTGGTACCAGAATCCCACCCAAGATTGATTCCTGCATTGGTCCAAAAGATCCTGTAATAGAATAAAGGTGTTTAAAAAAATCAGTGGAAATTGGATACACTATAAGTATGAGATTGTGTATCATTTTCCAAATAAAATTAAAACATAAAGTTAGTCGAGCTGTGGCTAATGGTTAAAAATTTGTATGAGAATATAAATTAGAATAAAATGTACAACAGTTGATGAAACATGTCAGAAATAATTTAACATGGAAAGTAAAAGCAACAGAATTCATCTTGTGAATATTCATGATCTATGCAAGACTGTATTGTGTAAAACTCTAGTAGTTAGGATAATAAACGAATTTCTGACTTGGGGTACATGCAAACCCCTTTTGTTAATTATTGTGACCCCCAAATATGCCTGACTGAAAAGGATACAGAATTTTAGTGCATACAGCTTAAAGTGAATTACTTTGAAAAATAGAAAACATCTCCCATGGAGAGACCCTCATGTTCACTTGCACAGCATCCTTAGATCCCTGGCTCACTATTATTCTTTAAAGATAATGCAACATGGTTCGAGAAGATTTATAAAATTAGCATGACACATTCCCAAGCTGACATGTCTGAAGAATTGCTTTCAGCAGCACAGTGCATTTCTGTAAAGTGGCCATAAATAAACGTATGCTTTTCAGAATTATTCCTGTTCAGCGATATGGAGTGTAAGAAACTGCTTGCTGGGTGCCTATGTTCTGTTATCAGTCAATCCCACAGATCAACGTTCCACTCAAAGATAAATTACACCCAAGTATTAAGGAGGACAAGTGGCTAACAAAAACCTTGCAGATTGTGCGCATATACTGAAGGTAATGTGGTTGGAATCTAATTATATGTTTTCTAAATACCCTTTTGTTTAAACAAAGTGGTCTTTTCTGCATCACTTTAGAGGCACATAATTTATAGGAAAGTGAATACCTGAATACAGGTTTGCCCGACAAATTCTGGTGCAGCCGTTGATGTAGTCCAGGCGATGTAATGACACAGATTAGTCACGCTGTCCACTTGTTCACAGTAGCAGTCTCCTGTTCAGCTCAAAGCTATTAGCTGACTAATGCCTGCTGTTAGCACCAGCAGGCCACTGAAATTAGCCAGCAGCATAATCAGTAATAAAAAAAAATAAAAAAGAGAGATTGTTTTTTTCAGCTTTTCAATTGTAAATAGCTCTAATTCTTAAACAAACTTGAACACATCTTAAAAAAGGAAAAGACTTTGATTACTAGATGTAACTAACCAATCAAAGAACTCACACTGCCATATGCTCATTTATAAATTATTAAAGCCATATAGTATAATATTTTGTGGTACTTTTTTTTATAAAAAATAATAATAATAGTAAACTCTAAAATATTTGCACCTATAAAACTAAATAAAATAAAATACAGCATCTTAATCAATGCAACATACAAACTTATTAAACAGTTACCAAACTTGAAAAACAATTAATATTTTTGCAAGGTAGCACACTGATTTTGGATCACGGTTCTGTCCCTGAATTTATCAAGTGTCTCAGTGTAGGAAGGCGGCCCTAACTGACTCAAAAGTCCCAAAGTGATGCAAATTTGGTCCAACATATTCTGTCTTCCTAATTTAGAAAAGTATTCCAAACTTCATGAGGATTTAGGAGAGCTCATGAGCTGTCCTAACTTGCTAGGAGCTACAAGACGATGGCGTTTAGGCAAAGATTGGTTACACATATTTCGTTAAAAGCAAATGTTTTTGAAATGCTAGTCAACAATGAACTCGTAATATGATACTGATTCGACAGAGACGCCACAATATTAGTAACAAACCTTGTATGTCATGTGATTGCTCCATCAGCACAAAGAAGCCTTGCGCTGTTGGCCAAACTGAAAGGGTGGCCACGGGAAAAATGCAGCTTTGCAGTAATGATGACTGGGGTCGGTCACAACCAACCATTTTTCAAATTTTTGCACCAAACTCTTACAATGTGTGAGGTCATTTTAAAGTGATCTACATTAATGCAGGTTTCTGGTTTTCCTTGCATTGTTGGTGTGACTAATGGCATGCACATAAAGATCATTGCCCCAAGTGTGGATGAGCACAGGTATGTGAATTGCAAGAGATATCACAGCATCGACACACATGTGGTCATGGATGCAAATTGTTTTGTAGTAAAGAACATATTACCCTGAACATAGGCAGGGCAGTACAGGCGATTGACAATGAAATGTCACACAGGCTTTACATTTCACAAACCCCTGGAATATTTGCGTCACACTTTACAAGCCTGGTTTAAGAGGGTAGGAGGAGACTCCCAGGGCACAAGTAGAGCCTTGCAGAAGATAAGAGGGGTATCATAGAGAGAGACATGTCACACGAGTCCCAAAGAGGATCAGTAACAGTGAATGAGATTTCAGGACCAGCTCAAGAATAGCCACGGCTAGTTTCAGTACCTGTTACGTTACAAGGTGTTTCTCATGGCCTAAACAGTGGGAAGGTGATTCTTCTGGAAGTCCAGTTGTGAATCATTTGTTGTTAAATAAACACACCCTTTATTGGGCTTAACTCTCATTGGTGACAATAAAGAAAATGAATACCACAGATAGAGATGTACAAGGACTTCTCATAGAATTCTTCAGAACATCACCAATTTTTTGTTCAAGTCTTAGCAATCTTTTAATTGAGCTAATGCCTTTAGAATGCAAAGTGTACACCAGTACAGGGAAGGGTCCCTTCTAATGTTAGAATTGTTAGCACTTTGTTAATTTTTCCTGGGTGTAATAGATTTATTTTTTTGGACCATGTATTTGTAACTTTTTTTATTTGGGTTTAGAACTTTATTTATTTTTTTATTGTTGTAATTTGACAGTACAGTGATTTTTAGTGGGCATCACTATTTTGAATGTCAGTTACTATGATGCAGTAACTCACTGCCAGGAGTCATAGCCCTGGAAGATGATATTTAGGCCAGTGTCATGTCTGTATCTTCATTCATGTTTGTGGATATGGGAAGCCAAGTTATTACTAGGCAATTCAGTAGATTCATATTTTAAATAGGGTGGCACAGTGGGTAGCGCTGCTGCCTCGAAGTTAGGAGACCTGGGTTCATTTCCCAGGTCCTCCCTGCATGGAGTTTGCATGTTCTCCCCGTGTCTGCGTGGGTTTCCTCTGGGTACTCCAGTTTCCTCCCACAGTCCAAAGACATGCAGGTTAGGTACATTGGCGATTCTAAATTGTCCCTAGTGTGTGCTTGGGGTGTGTGTGAGTGCCCTGCGGTGGGCTGGCGTCCTGCCCAGGGTTTGTTTCCTGCCTTGCCCCCTGTGTTGGCTGGGATTGGCTCCAGCAGACCCCCATGACCCTGTAGTTTGGATATAGCGGGTTGGATAATGGATGGATGGATAGTTTCTTGAGGTTTTTGGTCCTGAGACAGGATTGGTTTGTCTTTCTGGTTATGATCCCCACTTAGTTTTTCATTAACATTGTTATCTTCTGGTCTTGCTCTGTTCTCCAGCTTCTTGCCGATTTCCATCTTGTGGCAGACACTAGTATCTTTGCAGGACGCGGACTGACTCCTCCCTTTCTGGATTTCCTTTTTTACTCTTTATCCTTGAGATACATGGACCTCCCTAGGTGTGTCTTGTGTCCTTGTGTTCTATTGTCTGGACATAGTCATTTACCTCCTGTTTCTTGTTCCCCCCTGAGGAAAGAGCAGAACATGCCTTGAGACATCAAAAGTTCTTTGATGTATTCCCCGTGATTTCTCTATGTTCTCAGCATAAATGTCAAGAAAAAATGGACTGAACTGTGACTACATATATATATATATATATGTATATATATATATATATATATATATATATATATATATATATATATATATATATATTACACTGCTTTGCTTCTAAAACTTTGACATCTCACTTCTATCAGTCCTGATTCCTCTTTTATGTCCACAGGTTTTTACATTCAGATGTGGAAGTAATAACTGCTCAAGGCAACAGCTATGATTTTTCATTTTCTGTTTCTCTTCCAGACAAATGTGCATAAGTCCTGCACTGAAACAATTTGAAGTACTACATCAACTATCATTTGCCTAATAGTTTGCATCTGTTGACACAAAATGTTTGTGCGTCTGGGATACATTTACAGTTAGATAGCTGTATACAGTCAAATTATATTTGGAGTGCTAGCAAAATTAATTTGAAAAATAATACAAAAACAATCATATATGACCCAAAAATCAGAAAAAAATCAATTTTAGAGACAATGTTAACATAGGCTTAAAAGACATTTTTTATGTTTACCAATAGCACCCAAAAAAAACCTGAATGTGGGAAAATGCTAAATACGGACTCATTTCAGTGGGTTTCTGTTTTATACATGGGTGATAAACAAGTTCTCTTCCTGACTTTCGTAACCCAAAATTGAATGTAAGTTGGAAGTTGCACTGAAAATGTCAGTTAATGGAAATTTCGAAAACAATTTATAATGCTTTATTATACATTTTACAGAACAATAGTTCCATCTTGTTAATATAATGATACTGAAGCATCAAGCATATGTCTGTCCGCTTTTCACAAGAGAACTACTTCACGGATTTAGATCAGTTTTTTTCTATAATTTTTTTTTAACATTCCAGTTGATTTTGCGACTTCTCTGATCGCGTTAAGTATCATAATTTGCTTGCAGGAGCGATTTATTCATGTTAATCCAAGACTGAGGTTGCGGGCCGAGGGGAGGGGGAAGCGTGACATCAAGAGTGGGGAGCCGGGCAGGGCCCTCTTCATTACTATGTGGGTGGAGCCGCAGGGGACGGCTAGTCTTAAATATACAAGTTTTTGATAATGATACAGTACCTTATAGAATTGGAAAAGACTTAATAATGGCATAAAAAAAACACCATTAACTGATGATTGATCCCTCAGCAGAGAGGTGTTGTCTTTGCTGAGGGATCACTAATAGTGTCACTTTCCCACTCCCAACAGCTGTGACAGCATGGGTGGGACATTTATTTAATACACTGGGAATTACAAACAGAGGTTTCTAAAACTCAGCTAAAAAGCCAGTTGCTGACTGAGCTTCTTTCCTATGACTGAGTTTACTGTGCGGCTGTGCGTGCCTCTAGTCACATTTGGTGATGTGTGTTCAAAAGCATACAACTTAAAATGGTGACAAAGTCTGTAGTGTACAGTAGAACTCTTCACTGTTGCTGTTATTGTATTCATCCACATCAAAACTACTTTCCTTCATTAGTAAGTTGCTAGAAGAAAAATAATTGAAATTCAACTGGGAAGAAACATTTTCAAGTTTAAAATGCTTATTTGTATATGCAGAATTGCCATAACCTGAGACTTGCGGGGACACCTAATGAAGGCTATATACTGTAAATGAAACATTGTGTCTTTTGCCTTCTTAACAGTTATGCATGGAAATAACCTTGAGCCTTTTTTCCCCTTGTAGATGCAAGCTGATGCAGCCCTTTACTACCCCAACAGAGTATTTTATATCACTATATGCATTACTATATTCTACATACATACATAAAACATTACATAAACATAAATTAAATGTTTCATTTGTAATACAAAAACAGTTTAATTTAAACTTACATATTTGAAACATGAAGAATGATATTAGAAATTATAAAACTAAGGAAAAGATAAGAAACTTGGCAAGTTACAAGACACTTTCATGTGGCAGACGTTGCAAAAACTCTGCAAAAAAGAATGTATTGTTTTGTTATCAATTAAAATGTTTAGTGAAATTGTCAACGTTTAAATCAAAGTAACTTGTGTCAAACACGTGCAAGTAAGGGGAAACAACAGAGCTGCGATAAAAAGGGCAATACCACTGCCAAACATGAGAGGCTGCTTTCAGTACCACCTTCTCCTCTTTTGCCTCCAGGACAAAATGGCCTCAAGAATACTGACATCTGCTACCGTCAGACCAGAAGTCCTACCGTTTCCGTCTTGAATAGCATATAAGCAACATTTTGTCGCAACCCATAAGGTCACCATTTCTTTTGTACTTGTGCACTTCATTTTTTTCTTCTTGTTATACGGAGCTTGCCCAAGTGATACCCCAACACTCTCTCTGTGTTTATACTTTTTCTTACACTTTTTAAAGTAAAGAATTGGACTGAGTTTTAAAAGAGATGGGTTTAAAGTTGATTTTGTTCAATTACAATTTTTAAACTTAATTTGGATGTGATTATAATGTTGATGTTTTGCTGTGACATCAAACAAAAAAACACAAACATACACAGATGGTAATAAACTAAATTAAAACTAAATTAAGAGAATATTACCTAATAAATCATAAATAAATAAGATAATAAAGTTAAAAAACTAAGGATCCAACAATCCATTGATGCAGAATTTCAAAATAAAAGAAAACAATACACTTAAACTTGTAGCCTTAGATGGGTATCTATAGCTTTACCTATTGGTGGCTGATCTTCCCAGATTTGAGTCCTGCAGCTTCTACCTCTTAAAATGAGAGGATAACCAAAAATCTAAATGACAAACTTAAATCTGCATATAGAATGATAGGCTACTAACATGACTTTATAAATGACACCAGATACCCAATACAAGTCAGAAAATCTGAACATTCAGACAAACCAAAAAGAGAGTGAACAAAGCAAAATATCAAGTAGACTTGTTTGGAAGAGTTGAGGCTGCTGCTGAAAAAGAGAAGGACACTCAAGCAATGTGTTTAGGTTTTAACAACCCTGTTGTTAAAGAAATAATTAGTGGTCGTTAGGCCAACCTGAAACAGACTCAGAGTAGGACTCCTGAATGGAGCTCCACATAATTGCTCTGATAAAGACGTGGAGTTTGAAGGCCACACTAAAATTCAGCCTGGAGCAGGCAGGATCAAGATCACTTTTGCACCCCTTCTGCTATTTGGATTTTTATAATACAGGATGGCCCATATTTATGTATATGATTGAAAAGGCATAATTGTCAGGAAGCTACCAATGTTATTATCTAGTAACATAATGGAACATGAACATTTCATTTTCATCCCCTGTTCTCCAAGGCATGGTCAACTAATGCACCATCCGGATTGATACACGCCTGAAGACGAAGAGCAATGCTGTCACAGGCAGTATGGCACATCTGTACTGGTATCCCCTGAAATTTTTCTGTGATAAATGCATGTAGCTCAGCCACATCAAAGATTCTGGGAACAGGATCAGATCTGATCTACTCAATGCTTTGCTATATCCTCTCTTTTCCTCATAATGAACACAAACATGCACAAATGAAGCCCTGTTATCTGGTCAAATGATTGACCGTTGGTTATTAACTTGACACTGATAACTGGCTAAGAAAAAATAATTAAAGATCCATCCATTTTCCAACCCGCTGAATCCGAACACAGGGGTCTGCTGGAGCCAATCCCAGCCAACACAGGGCACAAGGCAGGAAACAATCCTGGGCAGGGTGCCAACCCACCGCAGGACACACACAAACACACACTAGGGCCAATTTAGAATCGCCAATCCACCTAACCTGCATGTCTTTGGACTGTGGGAGGAAACCGGAGCCCCCAGAGGACACGGGGAGAACATGCAAACTCCACGCAGGGAGGACCCGGGAATCGAACCCAGGTCCCCAGATCTCCCAACTGCGAGGCAGCAGCGCTACCCACTGCGCCACCGTGCCGCCCATAATTAAAGATTCTCAAGTTAAAAAATAAAATAAAATATGAAGACTCTAAATGTAACTATTCAAGAGTACAATATGCAAGTGATGGTCCTAAATTTTAAAAAGCAAATTTGAAATCCATTGAGTTCATGCAGTCATAGGAAGTCAACATACTGTAGTTGAAGTGGGGTATCTAGTCAGGGCTACGATTTCCAGCAATGTGAAGTGATACAGAGACAGGACCATGTAAAACGCGTAGGCAATAGAAATACAAGTCACCATGCCAATGCAATAGTGCTGATGTTGCTAATGTGTTTTAAGAGTATGGGGTTGCCTAGAAAGGGTTACAAAGAGGGGCACAAACATAGAAGGAAAGGAGCTGTGGCTTCGTCGGCTAACATGTCTTTTCCAACAAGGCATTACAAGGTAGATATTACAGCCCAGGATGGGAATGCCTAACCTGAAAAGAATGCATGGCTCTTTAACTGATTAACTGATGGATAATGAGTGTAAAGTCATCAGGAACTTCCAGAGGAAGTCCTAGCCTACTGTCCATGGAGCAATCATAGTGCCACCCATGACACCAGATGATAATCTACAGTAGGTCATTAGCAGAAACAAACCCCAGGCAGGAGAACAGTGGTTGGCAAAGACATGTAAAACAGACAGATAGATGAAAGATAAAATATGTATTTAGTGAATCTGATACAGCATAAAATCATGCTGTATCAGTCTCAACAAGTCACCCCATGGATTGCTAAGGCCTGCATAGAGTGGCTGCAGTCATTTGTGTTTTCCCTTCTTATTTGGTACTCGTTGTTCAACACTCTCCATTATTATCTATTAATTGATCCCTTTTGTTGGAATTGTAGCCTCCTTGGCAGTTTTCTGGGTTTGTGACAACTTGAGAGCGCCCCCTATTGTTTACAATATCATACTTTCCAAACTAATGATTTTTCACCATAAAAGCGAAAAACCCCAGGATCTCCCGAGTGTCTGATCATATAATCCATTTCTGATCAGGCAGCTTCCATCATTACTGTAATTGTGCTCAATTCCAGACTTCATCCTCCACTCTCTCAGCAGCCTGCTGCCTCTCAGCCACTTTGCAGCCAAACGTCTGCTTTCACCCTCTCAGGTGTTACTTGTGCAGTATCTAGCTAGGAAACGGCGATTAGGTCACTAGCAAAATTTGATTTTTATAACACGAGTGTGCTTTTAAAGAAAGGAATGGAGACAGGCTATATAACAGGAAAGAAAGAGGCATAGAAATCAAAAAAGGCCACAAAAAAAAAATCATTCAGATAGATAATAAACCGTGTATTCATTATATGACTATTGTTTTTATTTGTTTAAATTTTTGCTTTATATGACAAATATAATGGAATTCTTAGTTGTGGATCAGCTAAAAAATGGATTTATATGATTATTTCATTAAGTTTCTAGGATTATTATTGTCATGTCAAATTTAGGGCAACACAGTGGAGGTGCTTGGAGGTAGCACAGTGTTGTGGCTGCACAGCTCTGAGGACTCTGGCTTGATTCCTGGGCCATGTCCTTGCATTCATAAAAGTCTTCTTCGGATTCTCTGATTTATCAAATAACACTCATATATGCATATTTCTGTAACTGGCCACTGTAAATAGGCAAAATGTAAATGAATGTGACTGTGTGGGTGAGTTCACAATATTATGGACTTTTTTCACCATGTAAGGCTGATTTAGGCCTTAGGCCAAATGCTGCAGTGTTAGTCACTGGCTCCTCAAGCAAATAAAGATGGTTGAAAAAAATAGTCGCATGGAAAAAACTATGTTAAATTAAATTAACTTTAAGAAAAAATGGCCAGTTCAGAGGGATATGCTTTTTCCTCAGATAATCATTTGAATTATTGGTACCAAGAGCTGGTGATAGATCATCCAGGGTGTTGCAATCACTTTATAAGGTCAAATAATAGCCTTGTTCTTGACATGAGGCAAAAAGCTGAAGTTAAATCTCAAGTTGGCATTAATCAGTGCTGTGGGCATCATGAGCTGTGGGACTAATAACGATTTTAGTGCAGCTTGTTCTGAACTACAGTATAAATTATACATTTATCAGTCATTATCAAGGTGAGTTATCTGGCAAATACTCCTATCTCTTGTGGCAATAAACTCTTACCTTTTCTGCTATGTAAATGGAAATGACACACTTTGAGGTTTCATCGTAAATCAAAGAACGAGCCAAGCCCTATAATAGTGCATCTCTTGCAAAGGTTTGCAGCATAGGTAAATGAAATAAAATCTCAGTCAATGATTGCATCTAATGTAAACCACATTTATTAAGTTATTAAAATACTTGTTAGACAAAACAGGATGGACAGATGCAAGAAGTGCATTTTGGACATCCTACCCACCCTCATAGGAACATAATTTGATAAACTAGAGGAGACTAATCGGCCCATCAAGCTTGTTTGATTTTCTAAAGGCTAAGTTGCCATCCCATCCAGATATTTATCAAAAGGTGTCAACGTTTCTGCCACATTTACAAGTCTCAGTAGTTTGTCGTAAATTCCCATAATTCTCTGTGTAAAGAAGTGACTTCCTGGCTTCAGTCCTACTAAATGCATTTGCCCTTAATTTCCACTGGTGTCCCTACATACAGGATTCGCCGTTTAGTTGAAAGAATTGATCTGCTTTATTGATGCCTTTGAGAATTTTGAAGACCTGGACTAGGTCTCCATGCAGTCTCCTCTGCTTGAGATTAAACAGGTTTAATTTTATGAGTCTGTCTTAGTAGGACATGTCCTAACATCATGGGATCAACTTGATTGCTCTCCTCTGCACGGCTTCACTTGCTGCTGTGTCTTTCTTGTACAATGGTGACCAAAGCTGCTCACAGTACTTCGTATCCCACAGTCTCCTTACTGCAAAGCAGCAGCACTACCACTGCACCACCTGTGAGGATAAATCCCTTGGTTTATATTCAACAGCTTTTATGATATGACCTAACGTTTTATGTGCATTTTTAAATACTTCTGCACATTGCTTAGATGATGAAAATGTGTTAAAATTAAACCCTAAATTCTTTTCAGAGGTTGCTTTTTGTAATTTTAAAATATGTCTGATTCTATTCAACACAGATGTATATATTTATTGGTTTATAGGGTCATTTTTGTCATATGTACTGAGTTTTTACTTGTGTATGGCAAATGCAAATGAGTGCAAGAAGTTCTAATGTACAATTAGCTTGCTTACAGAACAAATTAAATGTGCTTAAATAACAAATATAATCAATCTATTAACCACAAAAAAAATCCTATTAAGACTAGCTTGTTATGAGGAAGGATTGTATTTGAAAACATTTATTTTGTATTATTTACTCTTTTTTCAATTGAACCTTCAGTTCCTAGGATTTTTTTTCTAAACAACTTATTTCAATAAAGGTTTGTGGTACAAGTCGTGAAACAACCCAAAGTGGGTTGCAGTCCAACACAGAGCACACGCATGCACACTGCCACACTTGCGTATACTGGACACTTTAGAGTGGTCAGCCAGCCTAAGCTGACGTCTTTTTGTAATGTACATACAACCAACTTCATTATTTAATATGGATATTTCATTCTTCCATCAGAAGCTGCCTCTGCAATTGTAAGTAATATGATCAGTTAAGTTGGTTTACTGAAATATATCTATGTCATTTATTCCAAACTGTTTCTCTACTGTTACCTATACAGCCATTAATTGCCATGCGATATTTAACCTGACCTGTGAATTTATAATGTGCTGGGTAGCCTGGAAGTGTTAATGATAATCACATCTTTGAAAACAAACAGCTAAATGCACAATTGATTAATGCAGTGGATTCTTCCTGTTGAGATACCATTTATGCAATTAAAGGAATTACTTAGAATTTATAGGTAATTTGCCATTAAACTTTACTACCTAAATATTTTTAAAAGTCAGGGGACACATATGATTAAATATCAATCCATGAGATAAAGCTGCAATCAACTTTAACCTGAATTATGCCGCTTGACAAAACGGGAATAATTTTGTGTCATTACGGTACGGTTCATAAGATTACAAGATGCACAATATGAAAGAATAAGGACTTTATGTATTATTTCTATATCCACAATGACAGCCCCATATACAGTATATAATAATGCTTCATAACACAGTCTGGTTCTAGTTCTATGTTAACTATCAAGGGTCAACCCTAGAACTCATTATTATTATTATGATCAGAGCAGAAATCCAGTTCCAGTCCTTCTCGGATAATCCCCTTTATCTGATAAGAATTTCGACAGTAGACCGCCAGTGGCTCAATGGTGATTGCAAACAGCAGTGGTGACAAAGGGCATCCTTGTCTGGTGCCACGTTCTAGTTTAAAGTAGCCTGAACAAATGTTGTTAATACAGACTGAGGCTTCTGGACTGGTATACAGTAGTTTGATCCATGCACAAATATTCAGGCCAAACCCAAACTTACTGAATTTATTATTGCATATTGTGAGATATGCCTGGACACCACCAGACAGAGACCACGTCTTTATAAAAAGCACACGTTTATTCATCAATTGACATAGTCCCGCATAGCACACAGTGCTCCCAGCACCAATCACCCCTAATACGGCCCCCTCTCTCCCTGTCCGTGGGCCACCTTTCCTCTCTCCACGGGAGCTTCGTCCTGCTCCCACTCCCGACTCTAGCTCCCTGATTGTAGGGAGGCGGCCCCTTTTATTTCTACCCGGATGTGCTCCAGGTGCCTGATGATGTCCTTCCGGCAGCACTTCCTGGTGTGGCGGAAGTGCTGCTCTTGCACCCGGAAGCACTCCGGGCATCCCTGAAAAGATCTTCCTCCATCTTCCCTGGTGTGGTGGAAGTGAATGGTTCCCGGGCTCTCTGAGGCTTGGGGCGCCCCCTGGCGGTGGCCACAGGCCCCAATGGGCTTGAGCCTCCTTGCTCTTCTCCCATGGTCCCCTCAAGATCCAAGGCGGTTGCCCTCTTGTAGCCTGGGAGACGTATAAGCCACCTCCTGGTCTTTCCAGGTGTCTGTCTCCCAGCCTCCTGTGACAATATATTTTTGTCACAAGATGCAGTCTTAGAATTTCAGAGAATAAATAAAACTGGTTGTTTCTGTTCCTTTTTTCTTTCAACGTCTTTCTTAAAAAAAAGTTAAGACCTCTTTCACATTTTTTAGTTTAATCATTATTTCTAATATAATGGCTCTACATATCAATATATAGCAAATTGTTCAAGAAAAAAAGAAGTTACTTATGAAAAAGGTGGTTTAAGGAAAATAAATAACTATTAATACTATATAAGAGTAATGCAGAAAAGTGACAAAAGCAAATTTCAGTAAAAACTAACAGGAAAAGTTGTAGAAAATGATTTGTAGTATTAAGCATATAATAAAAATTGAGTGTTGCAATGGTAAAGTAATGGTTTACGGTAAGTGTGCTTCATTGCTTTGCATTATTTTTTTTAGATCAATTTGTGGCTTATTGATAATATTGTGTGGTTGTTGGAAGAAACTGCAGGTCCACAAACTCAAAATGTTGGGGGTGCCATCCCAGTCTTCCTTGTTTAATTATATTAATTGTCCAAAGAAAATGTGAGCTCAATGAGGCTAAACAAACAAAAATCAGGGTCCTGGCCCAAGGAACCTTTCTCAGCTGGTAAAGCCTTTGGGAGTCATGGTGGGAAGGAGCTCCATCCTCATTCTCATAACGAGTGATGCCTTCTTCTGGGAACTACAGAATATGTAGCAAAGGGAACTGAAGGGCCAAAGTCAGTTGCCCAAACCAGGCATCTTCTCGGCATTGTGAAGAGAAAAACAGAGGATAAGGTTAGTGCCAGCACACCCTCTCGACTCAGAGTGGAAGTGCATACCTCAGAAGAGCCTGGAGGATGATCCACTGACACACATGTAGGTCAATGGAGTAATTAGCACATGCACATAACTAATCATACAGCTGTCTGTAATCTCTTGAAGCCTTGTATCTCACAAATTATATGTTTTATAAGTTCACAGGGTCATTATTGTTACATATACAGAATACAATAAAATTCTTGTGTTACATGTTTATCATCATGCAACATGTCTTCTTTCTCCTGTGCCGTGATTATTGAGTATAATCACCTTACCTTAAAACCTCTGTCTTCTTTACTGGGAAAATCTCACGGCAATAGATTAATACATTTTGCTAAGGGATATGATTTCAATTTTAATTTTAGTCAAATACAAAGGAAATAATACATTACAATATATTACAGAACCTAATGGCGATGCTCAGGTTTTGAAAGCATAAAAAATTGTGAAACTATTGTATTGTTTCTTAGAATTGTGGCAATATTGTATCATGGTCTCCATAGCAATTACCATACTTATTAAATATTATTCTGTTGCAAAATAACAAACTGCAAGTGCAGAATATTTTTGCATATCAAGTATTTAAAAAATATCAAGTTAATACATAAAATGTATTTTTCTGTAATTAGCTTACTAATCCTAAATGATGCTTACTTTAATACTTTGTTTGCAACACCTATGCATTTTTTGCATGAAATTCACAGCAATGAGTTTTAAATATTCACATTTATAACTGCTTACATACAGCAATGAATTCAGCCATATAGCTCATTGGTGAAAGTGTGATTAATAGCACTAAACTGAGTTGATTGGAATCTATTTTCCACCTTCTTATTCTATTATAGGTTTCACCAGGGTTGGAGTCTGTCCTAGCAATAGACAATAACAATCCTGGACAGAATAAAAACATCACTAGAGAACATTCATTCACACCTGAACCAATTTAGAGTTGGCAGTCAACCTAACATGCATATCTTAGGGACGTGGAGGGGTCTGTAGAAGCCAGAAAAACACCAAAATGGCTGTGGGAAGAATGTGCAAACTCCACATAGACAGTGCCAGGCCAGTATTTGAACTCGTAATTATAAAGATACATGGCAGCAATTTTAACCAGAGTAGTACACTGTAATCCTAATATCAAGAATATGTTTATGTATTAAGAGACTTTTCCAACACTCAAAATACCTAAAACTATTAACTAGTGCTAAGTGAAATGATTTACATGAAATTAAAATCATAGAAAATCCTACAGAAAAATTTTCAAAACATTGAGTATTTCATGTCCAGCAAAATTCATACCATAGTATATATATTTTCATCGTATCTGCATTTTTTACGTTTTTTTTTTTTTCTCCGTGATCAAAAGCATGTGGAAAAATTATTCTATTGTGCTGAATTATAAGTGAGGCATGGACAGAGTTCACTTACCTGCAAGTACTCCTGTGCTGCTAAAATCCATTTCCCTTGGTGTGTGGCAGCAAGTAAGTGTCCACATGTCATAATTTAGTGTTTGTACAGTTCTTTTACTATATTTTTATCACTTAGATTTATTCTTCAATAATTAGATTTTTGGTTATATTTATTTTTGTTACCCTTTATTTTGAGTTTATTGCAAAACACCATACAGTTTTTGTCATTTTCACTGCCATTTTGTGAAGTTGATTGCAAAGATGCAGTGGTATATTGGTAGGGGGTGTTACCTAGAAGTCCCATTATTTAAGTCAACATTGCCAGATGGAACACTGTCCAAGATTATGGATAATTCTAAACATCTTAATGGTGTTTGTTTTGTTGTGTTTCAGCTCTGGCAAACTGAAATAAAAGTCTCCTCAGTTCTGACTTTTTGTCTCGTTACTTTGACTATATTTTATGTCCTGCTCTTTAACTTTTGCCTTAGTGGCTTGCCAACAGAAAGCCATAAAGATCCTTGCTTGGAGCTGATGGTGTTGAGGAAGGTGATCACAGGTGGTGTTACTTCTGACTCTAAATGAGCAGAATGTGCAGGGAGGCAGTGCATGAGGCAGATCAGAGCATGCAGAGTCACATAGAAGATCAGGGCAGCAGCATCTAAACTCACTGAATGATATACTTGTAAACATTTTGTATTTATAGTAGCTATTCTCCATTAATGATATATACACCCCTTACTCTTATAGACTTTAGCTGGGATTCTCAAGACCAAAGTCTTAAATGCAGACCAAGAAGTGTTTTTATCTGGACCAAACACATGCAGTTCTGACCTCTAGCACTGATAAAAATATTCATAGTCTCACCTTTGTCAGATACTCTGTTGCACTTTACATGATATCACCATCACTGTAAGATAATCAATATTCTAGTAAACTTGTTATGTTTCACATTCAAAGCGGTGAACCAACCCAGCTTTAAAAGGTTTATGTAGCTGTTTTTTCCCCAAAATTACCCAAGTTTAGCAGCTCTAGCATAAAAAATGGGATTCAACAAAAGCCTGATGCGCTGAAATGATTCCACAGACAAAATATCTTCATTTTTTAAAAGTTTAAGTTAAAATTCAAAGTTCACACAAAAAAGAGAAAATTGAAATAGTAAAAAAAGAAAGTTCTTCTTAAGAAAAGTTCTATTCAAATCTTAAATCTTATTTCATTTCTTTAAGATTGCTTATTCAGTTAAATCATTTCCATATGTTTCTGAACCATCTCAAAACGGTCAGAAAACTGTATGCCTATTCCATTTCTAAGCTTTTAAGTCCCTGTGTACTGGGACCTGTTCTAAACAACAACTGACTTAATTAACACACGGTATCTTAGTTATAGCAAGAAAGTTCTATCTCATACTAACTTACAGGGGGAAGAGACTATACCATTGTCTATGACTATGAAAGAAATTTATATTCTGTTCAAATTAAGCAAACACTAATATGAGATTAACTCAAAGCTTTAACTTTACAAGATTGGCTCTTACAGTTTAGTTAATGCAATCTCAAAGAAAAATAAAATTTGGCAATGGACACTATTCTTTGCTAAATGTCTGAACTGAAAACAATGCCTTCTTCACATACAGTTAGGTCCATAAATATCTGGACAGAGACAACTGTTTTCTAATTTTGGTTCTGTACATTACCACAATGAATTTTAAATGAAACAACTCAGATGCAGTTGAAGTGCAGACTTTCAGTTTTTATTCAGTGGGGTGAACAAAACGATTGCATAAAAATGTGAGGCAACTAAAGCATTTTTTTAACACAATCCCTTCATTTCAGGGGTTCAAAAGTATTTGGACTAATTAAATAGCTGGAAATAAAATGTTCATTTCTAATACTTGGTTGAAAACCCTTTGCTGGCAATGACAGCCTGAAGTCTTGAACTCATAGACATCACCAGATGCTGGGTTTCCTCCATTTAAATGCTCTGCCAGGCCTTTACTGCAGCGGCTTTCAGTTGCTGTTTGTTTGTGGGCCTTTCTGTCTGAAGTTTACTCTTCAACAAGTGAAATGCCTGCTCAATTGGATTAAGATCAGGTGACTGACTTGGCCATTCAAGAATTTTCCACTTCTTTGCTTTAATAAACTCCTGGGTTGCTTTGGCTGTATGTTTTGGGTCATTGTCCATCTGTATCATGAAACGCTGCCCAATCAATTTGACTGCATTTAGCTGGATTTGAGCAGACAGTATGTCTCTGAACACCTCAGAATTCATTTGGCTGCTTCTGTCCTGTGTCACATCATCAATAAACACTAGTGTCCCAGTGCCACTGGCAGCCATGCATGCCCAAGCCATCACACTGCCTCCACCGTGTTTTACAGATGATGTGGTATGCTTTGGATAATGAGCTGTTCCATGCCTTCTCCATACTTTTTTCTTGCCATCATTCTGGTAGAGGTTGACCTTGATTTCATCTGTCCAAAGAATGTTTTTCCAGAACTGTGCTGGCTTTTTTAGATGTTCTTTAGCAAAGTCCATTCTAGCCTTTCTATTCTTGAGGCTTATGAGTGACTTGCACCTTGCAGTGCACCCTCTGTATTTACTTTCATGCAGTCTTCTCTTTATGGTAGACTTGGATATCGATACGCCTACCCCCTGGACAGTGTTGTTCACTTGGTTGGCTGTTGTGAAGGGGTTTCTCTTCACCATGGAAATGATTCTGCAGTCATCCACCACTGTTGTCTTCCATGGACGTCCAGGTCTTTTTGCATTGCTGAGTTCATCAGTGCTTGCTTTCTTTCTCAGGATGTACTAAACTGTAGATTTTGCCACTCATAATATTGTAGCAATTTCTCGGATGGGTTTTTTCTGTTTTCGCAGCTTAAGGATGGTTTCTTTCACCTGCATGGAGAGCTCCTTTGACCGCATGTTGTCTGTTCACAGCAAAATCTTCCACATGCAAGCACCACACCTCAAATCAACTCTAGGCCTTTTATCTGCTTAATTGATAATGACATAACGACGGACTTGGCCACACCTGCCCATGAAATAGCCTTTGAGTCAATTGTCCAATTACTTTTGAGCCCCTGAAATGAAGGGATTGTGTTCAAAAAATGCTTTAGTTGCCTCACATTTTTATGCAATCGTTTTGTTCACCCCACTGAATTAAAGCTGAAAGTCTGCACTTCAACTGCATCTGAGTTGTTTCATTTAAAATTCATTGTGGTAATGTACAGAACCAAAATTATTAAAAAAGTTGTCTCTGTCCAAATATTTATGGATCTAACTGTATAGAGTTCTAAATTAATGTGTTTAATATTCAAGTGTTAGCTCTTGTCAAAAGCAGAAAAATGAAAAAGAACAATGAAAAAAGTTAACTTTAATATATGTAACAATGAGATGCAGAATTCAGAACAACAAAGATCGGCCAATTCAGTGTATCAAATATCTTTAAAAGTCTTTGTAAATTCAATGTCTCACAAGCAACAAGCAACAGAGTGTTCACTGTGCATAATCAAAAGAAAAAAAAAAAAAGATAAAATATTGGAGAGAAAATTAAACAAATCACTCTGCTGAATCCCACAGTAACAAGAAAAATAGAAATTTTAGCTCAGGATGTAATCTCACAACTTGATAAGGCCACTGATGATGCACAGCTTCAAATCTTTGCAAGAACTGCATATGGGAGTGTTTTTGTAAAGATCTTCTAGGTGTGACCCACTTAAATACACCACAGCCGAAGATGTTTATGCAGCCATTAAAGAAATACTGATAAAGACATTAATAGATGTGAAAAATGTGTGTTCACTTAGCACAGATGCAGCTCCATCTATGATATGTAACACACAGAGAGACATGTATACAAGTCTGCTGCATTTCTGGATAAGCTGATTCACAATTTTATATTCTGGCTTGATGATTTTACACTGGTAATGCAAGTATTACTCTGTGCACAGATTCCATTTTGGATTTGAACTCTGAAGAAGTTACAAGCTACAGTGGCTGAGATTACAAAGATTGCAGAGACAACAACCATTTCCCAGGTGCTTCATCCGCTGCAGCTTTATGGATGAGTGGCAAAGAGCAAGTCACTGTTAAAAAAACAGACACATTACATCTCAGCTACAGGTTGCCAGAAGGTACTTAGGAAACTCCAAAGTCAGATGCAAGAAGGTTCTATGGTCAGATGTGACCAAAATTGGGCTTTTTGACCACCACCAGACTAAACGCCATGTTTGGCATAAGCCAAACACTGCACTTTATCAAAAACACACTATCCCCACCATGATTCGTGATGGGGACAGCATCATACTGTGAGGATGCTTCTCTGCGGTAGGTTTTGGAATGCTTGTGAGGGTTAAGGGGAAAAAGAATGCAGCAGAATACAGGGAAATCCTGGGGGAAAACCTGATACAGTGTGCAAGAAACCTCCATCGTGAGAGAAGATTTGTTTTCCTGCAAGACAACAAACCCAAGCACAAAGTCAAAGCTACACAGGAATGACTTCAAAACAACAATATCAACGTGCTGGAGTAGCCAAGTCAGAGTCCAGATCTTAATCTACTTGAGAACATGTGCCTGGACTTGACAAAGGCTTTTAACTTGCAATCTCCATAGAACCTGAGAGAGCTTGAGCAGTTTCACAAAGAAGAAGAAGAAGAAGAAGAATGGGGAAGAACACCCTGATGTGTAAACCTGATAGACAACTGTGCAAACAGGCTCAAGACTGTTATGGCTGCAAAAGTTGCATCTACTAAATACTCACCTGAATGGGGTGAATACTTTTGTGATCAGTTATTGTGTTTTTATAATTGTAATTAAACTTATACCACTTTGCACATATCTCTTTCCATTTTTCCATTTCAAAAACACCAAATTAAATATACAACTATGTATAATAATAAAATGTGAAAATTTCCTAGGGGGATGAATACTTTTGGGATCAGTTATTTATTTTATGTTTTACAGCTGTAACTAATTTAGAACTTTTCAGAGATCTGTTTTCACTTTAACATTAAGGACTCTATTTCTGTTGATCAGTGACAAAAGTGCCAAATCAAATCCACTTTGTTTCAATGCTGTATAATAATAAAACGTGAGAACTTGCAATGGGGTGAGTACTCTTTATAGGAAAAGGAGTTAAAAAATTTAACTTTGTGTCTCTGGATCAGGGGTCACCTACTCCAGTCCTGGAGGACCACCGTGGCTGCAGGTTTTAATTCTAACCCTTTTTTTTAATGAGTGCCTTGTTTGTGCTGCTAATTAACTTCTTTTGAATTAATTTTATTTGACTTGTTTTTTAAGATTTGTTCCCCTGAATTTCTTTATCGTTCCTCTGAATTGCTCCATATCTTTCCTTAAAGGGCACCCAAAGAGAAATGAAATGTGAAGTGAGTGAGCCAACAGAAGACCAACTAAGTCAGGGTCTCAAACTCCAACCAATTTCACTCCAACCACCTGTTTAATGAGGTGCAGATTCTTGTCGTTAATTAAGCCCATTCTTTAATTTCTTGGCTTGTTGCTGCTCTCGTGGTGCATTAGCAGACATTTACGAAACTGTTGATTTTCTCTTTTCTAAGAGAACACTATTAAAATGTTTTGTGGAGCTGATCAGATCGACATTCCTGAGATCTTCACCTTTCTTTATTTTCAGATATTGTGTGATGGACACCAGTTGTTTTGGCTCATTTTGTATCTCATTATTGTTTGGTAGCTAATTAAGGAAAAATAAATAATTAAGGGGCCTTCGTCTTCAAGAGCAAGTCAATGAAAATTAGTTCAAAAGAAGTTAATTAGCAGCAAAAACAGGTCACTCATTAAGAAAAGGGTTAGAATGAAAACCTGCAGCCACGGTGGTCCTCCAGGACTGGAGCTGGCAGCCCCTGCTCTGGATGATTCAAAATGTGGAAAATTGGTGAGTAAACCTTTATATAATCTTATTGAGAACTACTGGACCATGGGAACAGTGGTGTTGTAGTATATACATTAGGGCCCAATTAGTTTCTTCCCACATTGTATATGATTTTATTTGATGAACTGCACTCAGAGTCTGACATTCAACATTTTTTTTTTGCTTTTATATTTTTATTACTAAATGTAATAATTGAGTCAATTGAAGTAAGAAGTGTTCCATATGCAATTCTCGGAATCTCAGGAGAGGCCAATCAGCTTAGTAATTTCAGTATTAATCTCTTATGTCAGAAGACTGAATCCAGTCATCCACTACTGTCATTTGTATTTGAAAATCCGAAGGTCTTTGTTTGAACAGGGGGCCAATTTGCCAACCCCATACTATAAACTAGCAGTGCATTTGTGTTTGAAAAGCAATGCAGATTTATTGATTCTACAGTCATAATGAGAAAACACAAAGTAATGTTGGTCATACAGTATGTTTATGATTTTTTCATCGGCATATTAGTATCACTTGAATCTATTACTGAAGACAGTAAAAAATGGCCAAATGGTTAATAGACTATAGTTTTACTGCTTTTTGTAAAGTAATAAATGCTTTAGTAGTTTTTATTTTATTCTTTCGACATTATTTTTCATTCTAGCACCCTGAATTGAGTGTTTAAATTATTTTTTCATAAAGGACACAAATTTTCTAACCCTTAGTTTCACTTATTTTACAATCATGGAGCTGAGCCTACAGAGCATTAAACTCTATGACATCTTTTTCAAGTGAATTAGCAAGAAAATCCCAATATAACCTTTGTAGTACTTATTTTTTTGGTTATTACTTACCCTGCAAAAATCAAATCTACTTAAATACATCTAATAAAATCATAACTTCTTTTTTTAAAGATAAAGCACACAACAATATAAAAAAGAAGAGCCAACTGTCTTCTTTTTGGCTAATTGATTTATTTCTAATGATCAGACTTAAGTGCAAAGACTCTTTCATGTTGATTGATTAGTGCAACAAGCTCCAGATTTAATACCACAACAAACCTCTTTGTACTAATAATCAGTGGGACAATAAAGCTCCAGGGCATGTTTTTTTTCCACTCACTTGAAAGTGAGGATTTGCTACTTAAGTGTGCAAGGGACGTAGTTTATGTGCTCTAAAGAAGCAGGCATAATGAACTATTTCTTTTAATGGCAAATTATCCCTGTTTCTATTTCCTGAAGCAAAGACCTTGCAAATTGATGTATCTGTCCTCAGAGATTTTTACAGAGGCATTATGGCATTTTAAAATATTAATATGAAAGTACATTTAGCTGAAAGTAGCTAGTCTGCTATTCTCTTGCGGCTCTCTTTTAGGCCACCAGAGACTGCTTGCCTCTCAGCTCCAGTGATTTACTCTAAATGTAGCATTAAGTGATACGGTTTTCAAAGTGTATGATGGAGGAGGGCTGTTGTCTTTTTTTTCTTCCTTCCTTTATCTCTTTCTTTACAGATGCAGGTTATAATAAAATTTTTAGTGCTTCTCTCATTCTCTGCTCTTTTCTGAGAGCTGTAAAGGCCAGTCAGTTGCTTGGGCTGGCAGCGTAAGGCAAGTTCACACAGCATCTTACAACATCCCCACTCCAAACACTGATTAACCAGGACTAGATGTCACATCTTGTTAAAACATTAGACAGACGGAGCCTTCCTGAGAGATTTTACTAAAAAAAAAACACACACACACACAAGATGTCTAACTAAAAATTATAAAGATAGTAAAAGGAATGGACAGCATCTACAGTATGCCTTATTTTATTTTTCCACCTGTGTGTGTTTAAATCATGAGGCAGAAAATAAATGCTAGCACTCACTTTTGGTGAAATATAAGTCATTATTATTATATTATTTGCTCCAGCTTTAATTATTCAATTTTTTATGATAATTGAGTCTGAATCTCAACAACTGACATGGAGTAAAAAGGCTACTTTCTTTGTCATGTTCAATATCTCAATATTTTATTATTATCAAATTAACAATTACTGAGCGGTACATATTTTCAGTGATTATGCTGTAGTGAAGATTACACCTGATACACTCTAGACAACTGTAAATGTATCTAAAGAAAGGCAACCTATACAATTAAAGTCTTCTTTGCTTTAGAACTCTGAATGGTAAAAGTTACGATTTTCTGTATAATAATAATAATAATAATTCATTACATTTATATAGCGCTTTTCTCAGTACTCAAACCGAACTGGGAAGCGAACCCACAATCTTCCACAGTCTCCTTACTGCAAAGCAGCAGCACTACCACTGCGCCAAATCCTAAAATGTTAACATTAACACAAATATTGTAGTAGGGCGAATGATGAGGCAGAGCAAGTTCCAGATGCTTAGGGTGCCAACAGGGCAAAACCCTGTTTAATTCCAACGAAAAAAATAAAATGTTTAAACAAAACACGTGCTTGATGGCGCTGTAACATTGGGACAATTCCCCTGTTACTGTAGTCTGAGAAACAGGATGGATTCTTTCTTTCTTTCTTTCTTTCTTTCTTTCTTTCTTTCTTTCTTTCTTTCTTTCTTTCTTTCTTTCTTTCTTTCTTTCTTTCTTTCTTTATGGCAGTCAGGTCCAAAATATGACACAACCTTCTGTGAACATCTTCGTTTTATACTGAGTGGATTTCATCACCCTCATGGGGCATTTTCTCCAGGCCATGAGAGAAAGGGGAGACCAGAGCGTTAGCGGCAGCACCCACTCTCATCCTGGGGTGGTACTGCATACCTTAAGTGAACCTGGAAGGCGATGCACGGGCACACATGCATGACAATTCATACATGTTAATGTATATACAGTACAAATATGTTAACTTCACATAGTTACTTAGATAATGGTACAATCTTTTACCTTGTAAGCTAACATATAATTGAATGTTTTCAACTAATGTTACAATTAATGTAAGCCTTAAACAGAAGCATCTTATACAATAACTTTTCTTTTTTTGTATTATCAATTATTCTCTATTTTTGCATGAACAATTTTTCCTTTGAGCTTTCTTACTATCTTGAAAAAATAATGATATCATACTGATTTTTATTTATTCAGCATATCAAGATTGCAAAATTAAGTATGGTGTGGTAGATTAGGTATTAGATTTTATGCCAAAAGGTTAAAGTAATTCCTGCTTGTGAATTTCTGTGTGTCCCTAAACAAATACTCATTTGCTTGTACTCTAGTTGTTAAAAAAGAAAAGTATATCAATAAATGTTCCATATCCTAAGCATATAAATTGCCTTTGAGGTTTCAGTTAAAAATATAATGATAATGAGAGTGAAATATTAGACTAAATATAGAAAATACACACTTTAATAAGTACAGTACAGATAATACACAGTTTAATAAGTATAATACTTGAAACACGGAACTGTGAAAAACATGGCTAGCAGAGGGACACAATGAAAGCCTGCTGCTGCAGGAATCTGGGTTTGAGCCCCACTCCAGTCACCGTGTGTGGAGTTGGCATATTCTGCCCATGCTCATGTGATTGTTCTTCGACTGTTAATTAGCAGCTCTGTTTTGGTTATATTGGTGCAGCATATAAGAATTTGTGTCCTGTGCTAGACTGGCACATTGTGCAGCTTTGATTACTGATTTTTGACCTATACTGCTGGGAGCAGCGCCAGCTCCCTGAGACCTTTAGCGGAATAAGTAGGTTCTGAGAAATCAATAAATGAATTACCACATATAGTACCGATTTGCACAGGATACAGCTAAAAACTATTTCCATGCTGAAAAGAAAACAAAGTATGGGACACAATGTTTCTTCATCATGTGTTCTTCATCGTCTGAAGGCTACAGAGCCAAAACGCTTCTTAACTTTTTTCTTTTCTGTTGAAACAACCTTTCTTTTGTCTCTCTTTTGTATATGCACACAGCCTTTGACTTTCTCTGTGGGAATGATTTGTGTAAAATGTAATGCTAGATATAACAGAATATTACACTGTATATTTAAGGCATTTTTTATTGTTTCTGCCAAGAAAATAAAACACAAAATAAAATGGCACATACAACGCTGCACTCCTAACCTAACAGATATTTATGTAAGTGAATGTGCATATATTAAGATGTAGAAAAAAAACAGTCAAAAGAGCATTGATGAACAAAAATCTTTGATCAAGAAAGGTGGATGACTTAGAAAGGTTCTGATGTATTGAGTGCCTGTTTTAAAAGCCCTTTGGTAATGCATTTCTTATGGACTTGTTTACATCCTGGTTCTTGATGGTCATTATTTGACTTTGAGGTCAAAGTGACACACAAAGCTGGATCCAGATAATCAAGACTGTGTGACAGTTGTTATAGTTAATTTAGAACAAATGAAGGCTGCTGTCATTTGCATTTTAGGAAAATGTATAAATATTGATTAGAAAACTTAAGATGATACGCTCAAACAATGACCTTCTCGCACCCTTTTAGGGAAGTTCAGTCATAAATAAAGGTTATGTCTTCTTCCATAGAGAAGTAATTAATACATAATTCATCCAGAAAGGGTACTAATTATCATTTCTTATTATGTGGTGTTATGACAATGCTGGCAGATGTAGTGTATTTGCACATAATGCACCCTGATCCACACATTAAGGTTTTATATTTATGGTTCAGCCTAAAAGGATCCATTTAATAGGCCAGCATGAACTCCATGTAAAGAACTCGGCTGACAAACATTGTTTATGTAATTCTTTCCACAATGAAAACAAAATCAATATATGCAATTTTTGAATTGAGTGGAAAATAGCTCTCTGCTATTTCAGGTCAGGGCTTCATCATTTATTTTACATCTTCTTCCTTACAGAAAAGTTTCTCCCATATTAATGGCCTTCTGTTTGATATAATTGAGTGCTCTCTGACTCCAAAAGAATTAAGTTATGGCAAACGTATGCTGGCCATGGTTCCTAATTTATCATGTTCAGTAAAGGAATTCAGCATTGCACTCAACTCTAACTCACCTTCAGCGATAATAGAAATGTGAAAGAGTTTTATTTGAATTGTGTTTTAGTCTATCAGTGTAAGCTGATAAAGTTAAAGAGTGTCTTGGTTTTAAAAAGCAGAGTATGAATTCAAAGTTTTAACAAAGAATAAACATCCGCAGTTCAATAAAAGGCCATACTAATATCAGAAAAGTAAATGATAGCACTGTGAGCCTATAAAATATCATGGACTGTCCAATTTCACATTGGTTTGTCTGCTCTAAAATATCCTAGTTTCTTTTAATAATTGTTAAATAAGAAATCAGAACCACGCAGACACACATGGACAATCTATGATCATCCACTTTGATCAAGCCTCCCAACAGGTTAAATTGTCAGTCAGGGTAAAAATACCTTTGTGGTCAGTCTACCAAATCAAACGTTCATAGATGTTGCCATAATTTCAGGGCATTTTCTGTTGTAGTACAATTTTCCTGTATATTGGTGCAAGCTATTGAGATTTTATTTTAGTCTTCTCTTTTCTGAACCTTCTTATTTTAACTCAGTGCCTCTGAGACCCAGAGCCTATCATGGCTGTATCGGGTACAAGGCAGGAACAAACCATGGGGCTTCAG
The DNA here is from genome assembly GCF_900747795.2 of Erpetoichthys calabaricus. NCBI lineage: Eukaryota > Metazoa > Chordata > Cladistia > Polypteriformes > Polypteridae > Erpetoichthys > Erpetoichthys calabaricus. The sequence continues at coordinate 161,306,873 of NC_041400.2, forward strand.
TCCATGACAAAGAACCCACATTCACACTCCCAAAAAACTATTATCAAATTATCAGTGATATTGCTTATTCTTTCAGATATAAATTCCTGTACAGTAGTTTACAATATAGTACTAGAACAGAAAAGAGAAATAATATAAACTTTGAGGCTGTTTAAAGGTAAATAGTTCTTGTATATAAGTGAATGATTTTCCAGTCTGTGCAATAATGTGATTCCATCCATCCATCCACTTCCTGAATTCACCATCTCCAGGATCAAAAGTTCAAGAGCAGGACCAATTCCCGATGGGGACACCACTACATCCAAGCACACACACACTTACTCATATTGAGCAAATTTAAAGTGCCGATTCAGCTTAATACAGCGCCTATAAAAAGTATTCACGCCCTTACTAGTTTTGACATTTTATCTATATTACTAAACGAGAATGGTAACCCGGAAGGCACGGACCCAGGTACACGGCGATGGACGCAGGAGACATAGTGCGCAGGCGCCTACAGCGCGCGTCTCATAAACCGCAAGCGAATTCTGATCCACCGCGAACGAAGGAGTTACGGCTCAAAAACGAAAGAGCTCAACTAACGAAGGAGTCACGGCTCAAAAACGAAATAGCTCAACTAACACCACACAGAAAAGAGGATTCTGCACTGCACCCCAGAGTCAAACGGAAGACACTACGGGGTCCGCAAAGGTCCACAAAGATAGTACGAAAGGCGCAGGCACCTACAACGTGCTTCTGAACTAAACGTCCACACTACACAGCATGCTCCGGGTAATAAGAATAAACGAACTCTCCGTATTAAATGTACGGCATCCTCACACGTCCAAACCATATAGCATATGTGAATCACATTACAGTGATGCATTATTAACAGTACACACTCCGTAACAGTAAGTGCAATTATCCATATTACTAACGGTAGACAATGGATAACTAATGGAGTCACGGACACGGCTCCGGCTCCGGCTCCAAAACGAAACTTTTCAACTAACGGACATACAGAAACGAGCCCGCCTGAATACAATTAATGAACACAGGCGCCTACAACGCGCCTCTCAAACAGCAGAGGCAATAGATAAACGGCAAAGAAAGGAACGACAAACAGCCGCTAAACAATTCCGCCAATTAGCTGACAACACATTCTGTAATGCGTCCAATATTGATGAACATTCATTAGGATTAATGAATATCATTTGCTGTCATTGTCATTCACTTAACTTCCCTGAAGAAACAACTGGCAATACAACTAATGAGTTTACACGTTGTTGTCAAAGGGGTCAGGTTAGACTGCCTCCTTTAGATGAATATCCTGAATATCTACGGATGTTTCTAACTAACAATGTACCCGAAAGTAAAAACTTTATGGACTGCATTAGATCCTACAATAGTTCATTTGCTTTTGCATCTACCGGGGTAAATATCAGGCCACCAGCTGGCAATGGCCCATACTGCTTTCGCGTATGTGGACAAATATTACATCGGATTGGAACAGTGCACCCTGAGCCAAATCACGAACGCAAATATGCACAGATCTACGTGTTAGATCCAGATGACGCAATCTATCAACGAATGAACCAATATATCTCATATATTCATCAATGTATTTTGGGTTACCCAACACCGGGGGTTGGCGAGCGAAGCGAGCAGGGGGCGGAGCCCCCTTGTTCTTATATAAAACTGAATCACATTGCATTTCATTTGGTTTCTTTGACACTAATCAGCAGAAACAGACTGTTTAATGTGAATGTACAAATAGTTCTCTGCAAAGTGATCTAAATTAATCACAACTGTAAAACGCAAAATAATTGATCTCATGAGTATTCACCTCCTTCAAGCCAGCAGTGAGTAGGTGGACCTTTGGTCACCCATGATACCCTTCGGTCTTTGTGCACAGGCCGCTCTATCAGCTTTGCACATCTGGACACTGCCATGTTCCTCCATTCCACTTTGCAAAACTGCTCATATTTTGTCAGATTACATGGGGATGGTGAGTGAACAGCCTTTTTGAAGTCTAGCCACAAATTTTCACTTCAGTTGAGATCTGAAGACTAACTTGGCCACTGCAGGACATTAACGTTGTTGTGTTTAAGCCATTCCTTTGTAGCTTTGACTTTATGCTTGGGGTCGTTTTCTCGATGGAATACAAATCTTCTCCCAAGGCACAGCTTCCTTGCAGACTGCCTCAGATTTTCGTTGAGGATTCCTTGTATTTTGGTGCATTCATTTTGTCCACAAAAGCCTTTCAAGGCCTGCTGCAGAGAAACATCCCCAAAGCATGATGCTGCCACCTCCATGTCTCACAGTGGGGATGACATGTTCATGATAATGTGCAAGTGATGTTTAGTCTGATGCCCAAAGCGCTACATTTTGGTCTTGTCAAATTATAGAACCTTCTTCCAACTGACTTTAGAGTCATTCTTGTGTCTTTATGGCAGTCTCTAGCTGAGATGTCACATGTGTTTTTTAACAGTGCCTTTATCTTTACCACTGTCCCATAAAGCTGTGACTGGTGAAGCACCTGGCAAGCAGTTGCTGTCTCCAGTCTCTCCAATCGCAGCCAATGTAGCTTATAAGTCCTTGAGCTTTCTGATAGGTCTCGTGGTCAACTCTGTCCCTAGCCTTCTCGCACGATCACTCAAGATGGACGGCCTGCTCAAGAGCAGACATACAGTTGTGCCGTACGTTTTCCATTTCCTCATGATTGATTTAACTGTGGGCAGCACAGTGGTGCAGTGGGTTCACTTCCCGGGTCCTCCCTGCGTGGAGTTTGCATTTTCTTCCTGTGTCTGCATGGGTTTCCTCCAGGTGCTCCAGTTTCATCCCATAGACCAAAGACATGCAGGTTAGGTCCATTGGCGATTCTAAATTGTCCATAGTGTGTGCTTGGTGTGTGTGTGTGTGTGTGTGTGTGTGGGCGCCCTGTGGTGGGCTGGCGCCCTGCCTGGGGTTTGTTTCCTGTGTTGGCTGGGATTGGCTCCAGCAGACCCCCGTGACCCTGTAGTTAGGATATAGCGGGTTGGATAATGGATGGATAGATGGATGATTTAACTGGGCTCCAAGGGATATTCAGTGACTTGGATATTTTCTTTTATCTGTGCCATGACTTGTACTTTCCATTCACCTTGGTGTGTTCTTGTGTCTTCATTTTGTAGGCTAGGCCATGACATGGAGTCACCACAAGCTGGTCCTTCCAGATCCTGGTGTATTTTTCTTACAATCAGCTGAATATCAAGGCAGATGATGTCCATTGGACTAATTATGTAACTTCCAAAACCAATTGGCGGTACATGTGTAATGACTTAGTTCTACCATATTAAAGTAATGAAGTCTTATGCGATCAACTACTTTGGGTTTTAAATTTGTCATTAATGTAGACAATCTTGTAGAGATCTGTTTTCACATTGACATTAAAGAGCCTTTTTCTGTTGCTAAGTATCAAAACACCCAAATTAAATCCACTGTGATTCAATATTGTGTAGCAATAAAATGTGAACACTTTCAAGAGGGTGAATACTTTTTATAGGTGCTGTATGTACATGTCTGTGATTTAGGGCAATATCAGAAAAATGTCAACGCCATGGAGAGAATGCGTAAACCTCACGTACTGTCCAGGTAGTAAACAGACCCCAGGTCCCTGGAGACGCCACATGCAAATGTAATAGTAGTACTAGTGGTAGTAGTAGTAATAGTAGTATTGTCACATGTAAAGAGTCTTATTTGTCTCTTCATCTAACATGGAACACATTGCCACTCCCTGGGTTTTACTGTTTCATTTATTTTGTGTTATGTTTTGTCCATTCAGTGCTAATACACACAACCAAAGAAATTTGCAATTGTGAGATAGTAAGCAAATCCACACGGAGGTGTTGTAGCCTAGAATCAAATTAGGACCCAAGCACACTGAAGCACTTTGTCATAAAGTCTCAGACTCAAACAATAAACTCTTATTTTATGCACTAGGATTCATTGTAATCTCCATTACAAAGCCCTTTGTAAAGCTACTAACAACAAATCAAACAATATACCAAATAAACATAAAAGAAAAAAAAAATCTAAACTATAAAGAAGAAAGTATATCAAAGAAACAACACAAAAGAAAGATGAAAATTATGCATCACCGTGTAAATGTAAGTAAAATGAAGGCAAGCAGAGGGAACTCTACAGCCTCAATTTCAGCATAAGGATCAAAAGAATTTCTCTCATAGACACTGAGAGAGAGCAGAAATCTGTAAATGGTATGCAACAAAGCAGAACACGTTACAAATTTATTCATATTACATGGCAATATGTTCAGCATTTTCATAAGAAAAGATAACAACTGAATATAGTCATGCAGATAACATTCAAAAAAACATAAGTAGTGTATATTGTGATGTAAGCCTGTCTCTACTAAAGTATTCAAATACATCAAAGGTTGTGATCAAGTCAATGGAGGTTATCCGTAAACTCGGCAATACACTTGTGAAGTCTTAGACTGCTATGCTGTGGGGTATTAGCCACATGAAGAACCTGAACCTTTTCAGTTTAAGCCAAAAGTGATTAAGAGATAACATGATAGAAGTGTTGAAAATTATGAAGACACTTAGTAGGGTGAACATGGGGTAACAACAGAACTTGGTTCAGGGTCAATTTCTTGCAAATATTACAAAGTAATAATTTTGGCAGACAGTTGAACTTCATACCTCAGTCTGATATTTTGCAAACATTAATTCATTTAGAATTAAGGAGCTCCTTTGACTAAATAACCCGTTCTTGTTAAAAAAAATGATGTTGTGATGTATATTAAAGCAAAACCCACACAAGGCAGGGATGCTCACAGAAACCACAAATTATTCATACAGAAACAAAACCCTATCTGCCCTGCTCAACTTTAGGATAAAAGGTTTTGTCATTGGCTACCACTGAAAACACTGTTAAGTCTTGGGTGACTCCAAGTTACCTTTCAACTGCTCTATTTCTCTCCAAAATTCTGGCTGCATTACTTTCCGGCCAGCTGAGCCTTTGGCCCACCAGATAGGTACAGAGAGTCCAGGATGAGATCCATGTCATGTACCGTTCCTTATCTCTTCAGGTCCCAGTAACCACCTCTAATTCTGTAGCCTGCTATAACACGCAGATACTGTACGTTAGGCTTAATCCTGGATTTTAGTTTGTAGGCATGAAAAAGACAATGTGAAGTGAGCAGAATGCACATAAATTAAAATAAAGGTCCTTCAGTCTTTACGAAGAATTAAAATGTGCTTGGGAAATCTTAGTAAACTGGAATGCAAAATAAATGTCAATTATTCGCTCATTCAAACAATGGATGTCAATGTGGTAATTAACAGAGTACATTTTAAAAGTGACATTAACCAAAACTGAATAGCCATGAATGTGTTAGGAAAAAAAATATTCTCAGAAAGACTTGCGCACTTCATTAGAAAAAACACCCTGATACTATAAAGCATACATTTGACTAAAACAAACAGTAAAATCTTACTTATTTTCGCAGTAGCGCTGCAAGTTTTGTCTTTGGCAAGACAGCTGTAATTTTTATCAATGCAACATTACAATTCAGTAGCAGTGAACCGTGTTTGCATTGTACGATAAAAGTAATAAAGTAATGTTTCATGTAGATCAAAGATCAAAAAAAGTTGAAGGTACTGTTCTCATATTCAGAAAATTTCAACCAGCCAAAATTAATGTGCTAGGACTCCAAAGCATTAGCAAGGTGTCTTCTTTGGCACTAAAAAAAGCAAAAAATTAAAATCTGCCTGAGCTGCAAGGAGAAGCTGGGGGTGCAATTAATATCAGGGTAAACCAGAATGAGTGGCACCCTATGTTTGTTCTGAACAAATAAAAAACGCCAGTGCAAATCCTCCCCTCAAAGAGCTTCTGTGGCTCATTCTGGGTTACCAGATCCTCCTTGTAGCCTTGCCAGCCTCTTATTTATTTATTTATTTATTTATTGTTAGCCCTTAAATAAACATCCATCATCAAACACATTAAATCCAGTTTAGTGTCCCTTCCTATACGAAGATCACCCAGTGTGAGTGGGGCACGTGATTGGAGGACTGATGTTTGGGGCGGGGGGTTGCTCCGGACCTGTTGGGATTTCGCAGACCTCCGCTGAATTCGGCTGCACAGCCAAATGGATTGCACATTTTTATATCACTTGGTTTACAAAAATCACAAGTAACATTTAGCAACTGCATGATGTCTTTCCAACACAGTTGCCTCTCTGCTTGCCTCTTGTTCTGACATCATATGGTGTGCTGCCTGACAAAGCTAACAGGTAGGGTTGCAAGCCACAATCTTTTTTTTTCTTGCATTCTGTTGTGGTATGTAAAACATGAGACATCAGACAGACGAGCTTCTCTTCTGTTTGTGAGGTCTTAAACACCAACCTTTCCTATTCTGCATCGCTGCATTATATAAATTATGCTTCCGAATGAGCATTCAGTGCTTGTCACCTAAAGGCAAAATCAAACCTGTCTGATTTTATTGGAGCGAGTCGTGGAGTACTTGTAGTGAGTCACTGGGTATGTCAGATTAGATGAAGGGCCTTCATGGCAGTGCTACACCAACTGCCTCTGACTTACTAAGATTATGTAAATAAGGAGTACGATTGAAAATTGCTAAAAAATGTTCTCTAATATGACATTGCCTTAAGAGAGTAGCAAAGAATGGAAATGAACCCAGGGTCCTAGAACTTTGAGGCAGTATTTCTAAGCACTATACCGTTACACCTTCTATGTCTGCATGCCTCACAGCCTCACAAAAAAGGAAAGGAGAAAATGGAAGAAATATAAAAACCTAAACATACAAGACATTAGAGTAAAGAATGGAATAGTTTTAGTCAACAATAATTTGAAGCACCATGAAACTTGCAAAACTCAGCATGATGCTGGTCATATAAACATGAGCGATTACATAGTTTGTCAGTAATTTATGCAAACAGTTGGCAATGACAGAACAAAGACTTCAAAACTAATAAGTACAATCCCTTAAATGTACAGTATATGGCTGGTAAAAACAAGGTAACATCCTACTGTCCCTGTTTACAGAAAGATAATGAGGATTGATTAGAAGTTGATAAAGTGCTTATAGGATTAAGATTGTTTCTGAATGCACTTCATCTATTGTGCAAAGAGTACAAAAGCAAGATGGAGAAGATAATTAATATGGTACCTATTTTGGTGACTTAATATTGTATATCATTGTGATTTAAAGTGTATTCAACTAAGCATCAAATATACATCTTGTGTATATATTAAATATATATAATAAATGTCTTGTAGGTTTTAATGGAGACTACATTACAGTCACTAGGTGCTGATCTTGTAAGAGTTGCAAGGATAAATTAAACTACTGTAGGAGATCAAGACTTTATCTACAGGGCCCCAAAGCTGATCTGGCATGTGTCAGGTATGCACATTGGTCTCAGCAGTTCCAGGCTGAAGACTCATTACTTTATCTTAGCATCACTTGATGATTCGCTGTTTATATTGCAACCATATTTGTTAGACATTTGTTCAGTAATGAAAGCTTGCCAGTCATTATGAGATGTTACTGACCGTCCCCTATTTTTCATCTGTCCTTGGTATCCTATTGTGGTGCTCGATCAATTCTCAATCTTCTACTCATGCCTGTAGGATAGGACACCAAAGTTATTGGGAACCCTGGGACTCAACAATACAGGGATTTACTCATGTTCTTATTACAGTGTCCAAAGCTTCCTAGAAGATCGAACAATGCTTCCAGAAGAGGAAGGGCAGGCAGTTGGTCTAAGTCATTAGAACTATAACTCCATGTTTTCTAAACAATTGTGGATCCACAAAGATTAATGTTCTCAAAATATCCTGTTTCTTAGAGTTTTTGCTTTCCTCTCCTCTGTTGTTAACTGGGCAACTGGGAACTACAATATTAATAGACTTTATTTTATCAGTAGATATGTTTAGATTAATAATTAAAATTACTCTGTTTTATATACATTTCATGTAATTTGAATGTTTATGTTTGTAAATGTATATGTTTAGTAATTTATTATTATTATTATTATTATATTAAAGCTGTAAATATATTCAGGTGCTTTGTTCTGAAAGATCTGCAAGGCGTGGAGTGCCATATAAATAAATAAAGGTTCCATGACTGAAAAACAATTACTCCTCTGTCCATTTTCCATCCTGTTTATTCGCCTCAGGGTCATAGAGAGCTGATGTCCATCTTGTTAGACATTGGATGCAAGGTAGGAATAAACTCTGGACAGGGAACGAATGCATTGCAAGGTACACACATGAATGAAACCACACTCACTCATACTGGGCCAAGTTTTAAGTTTTCAGTTAATCCAATGTGTATGGATTTAGAAGGAAAAACGGAGTACCTTGAGTAAACCCATGTGCAGTAATGGAGAATGTAGAAACTCTACACAGACAATGCCAGGGATGGGATTCAGCCTAAGAACTCTGAAGCTGAGCCCCCATACTACCTTAATTCACAAACAGTGCTGTATACATGTGGTGAAGGTATCATGAAAAGCAAAGGCAACTGCAGTGAATTACAACAGAGCTCTTGTAGCTTAGCTCTTTAGAGTATTTGTGAGACTGGTCCTCAAAAGCACTGTGAAAATGAGGGTCTGGGTTGAGTTCCAAGTGATGCAAAGTCACAGCAAACTATTAGCACTGGTCTTTGTTGTGAGTTATGAGGGCCAGGTGGACTTACATTATAGCAAATGTTGAGGATGAACCAAGTAATATCAGTTAAAGTCTGTGAGAAATTTATATTGCAAGCCATGTGTTTAGGAAACTGTCCAATAGTGTACAGTAGGCACACCTGATAGAGTGCAGGGATGACACACTGCTAAGAATGATGCAGTGGAAGACCTTCTCTAGTTCAACAGGTTAGTTTACGTGGCAGAAACAACTTTGGTGGAGATTAGTAGTCCATGGCTGGGCACATGGAAGGCTCTCAGAACTAATACAGAAAGTCATCACTTCTAATTGATATACAGTATCTCGTTTTCCATGTGAAATAGGAAGAGACTGAATTAAAATCCAACCATAGGCTGCTGCTTCCATGTAGAAAAATATGTAGAGTACATAAAATAAAAAGTAAGCACCAGAAAGCAATTAGCAAATTGTTTATTCAAGATGTCACACATGCATGAATAGGGCTTATTCGCTACTGTAGTACCACTCCGAGCCAGGGGTTAGTGCTGTTGTTCACATTTTCTCCCCTTTTATCCTCACAAAGGAAGATCGAAGGGAAGAGGAGCTGGGATGATGTCATTTCCACTTCCACCAACAAACCCACCTCTTCCTGCCACAAGCATATTTAAGAACGCCACCACCAGAAGAAGTCAGTAACTCTATGACACCCATCTGAAAAAGTTGTAATTCCTCTGCACAGGCTGGCAGTTATACGGGGTTCACCAGCTGGTGCCTCAACTCTTTGCCTTTGTCTTGTTTTAGGTTCTTACAAAGTGCAATAAAGAAAAGAAAAGAGCCATTCTATAAAATACATATGTGAAACTAATAAAAATAAATTATACACAAGCTTATATGTTAGAGTAGCAATATTACTCATCCATCCTTCCAACTGCACATCTGTTTTCCAAACCCATTTATTGTTGTCATACTATGGGGGGCTATCTGAAGCCTGATGAAGTAATCTAGCAAGCGATAAATATGCCAGCACAGCAAGCATCAGTGCTAAAAACCTATGCCATTAACACCACCTTAAATCTAATAGATAAACAAGTTAGAAAATGTATACGTCTTAACACTCAGGTGCATTCAGGAGTTTGGTTAACTAATTTGAAAGCTGAAGCATTTAAAATTTTTAGTGACTTTATCAAAGAGTCAGTTATCACATTTTTATTTATTCATTATTTTCTAATAACGATAATAGAATGCTATTACATGCCTCACTAGACTACATTAAATGTATTCTTTTTAACTGCACTTTACATAGTCTTGTCATTTAAAATGTAACCAAATCGCATTGTCGTGGCTCAGTAGCATTCATAGATTCCAATTCAAGTGATGTAAAAGTGGCACTGATTGACAGCCTGTTGTTAATTGTTGGTTGTAGACTGTCTGTGACTAATTGTAGTTCAAATTTCTTACTCTTTCCCAATGGAGAGGTTAAATCTATGTGGGTAAAATTTTTGGCTGATTCAGGCGATGATGGAGAGCAGATCTGGAGCTTTGCTGAAAAATTATAGTCTCTGAGGAATACTGAATCATTATAATGTGCAGATAATGTAACTATGAGGTTGTTTAGGTGTAACAGAAATACAGAATACTTATTTGTAATCCCTGCCTACTTAATTTTTGTTCTATTATGTTTATTTCTAGATAACTAAATTCTTGCTTTTTTATTCACTTATGGTTATCCTACCTCAAGCTAGTGTACAAGTGGTGAGATGCGCGCCTCTACCAGCACTTGATCAACTTGTACAGGGGATCCATTTTGCTGTTAGGAGTGTCTGTTGGACAAGTCAAAGAAAAAAATATACAAAACTAGGGGGCTTTGTCCCCTGCTCGTTTCACTCGCCAACCCCTCAAAAAATGCTACACGGCGTTGTGAAGAGGGGGGCTGAACGCACCCAAAGGAGATGCAGCCACTCCTCCAAAACCCCTCTTAAATGGTGATACAATGGGAAACAAATAGTGTTTTTTTTACCTCCTCTTTGTTCGATCAGCTGCTGGCTTGCTGCTGCTGCTGTGCCGTGTGATCTGCATTTCGTGCTGTGCTTCGAATGTTTAAAAGCGTGTACAGCACCTGTTCTTTTGTCTTACTGCCTTGTCTCTCTTGTCCCCCAGACATCCTCATACACTATGCAATCTCTTTTCGCTGTTCCGTTATTTCACCGAGTAATATTTTCCATTTATTTGCACTAATGCGATCTTTACTCTTATTTTTTTTGAGACTTTTGAATTTTCCTACTTCCATTATCTCTAACCTGCTCTGCATGTGTATCACGGGACTTGCTTCCAAAGGTTGTAAGTATGACGTGACTTGTCTGTCTCACAGGACGTGAAAGTGTCTTTGTGTCTCTCTTCAAAGATCTCTCTTCCAAAGATCACGTCTCATCACATGAAAAAAGTCTCATATCGTCGCAAGATTTTTTTTTTTATAATAGAGAGACATACAAGCTGAAGTGACCACACTTGAGGTAAACTTGAAGCTGTTAACTAACCCATAACTGAAGCGGCACACAAAGTTAGGCAAGTTTGCAAATCGTCAAAGAGATTTTGACATTTAAAAAATTGGTACAGCATGCTCGATTTTAAATATTTAAATAAAAATTGAGCTTTCCTAAAAAATTTCCTGGAAGAATGAATGTGTTCAATTTCAAAAAAATTGGTCTACTGGGAGATGAGTTGTTTCACGTGGGCAGTCAGACAGGCAAATCTGGCAACCAGTGTAGGTGCTTTTCATATTCCATGTGAACCACCTAAAAAGGGATAAAAGAATTTTTAAAAATGAGAAACAAACATGGCATCAACCTTACAACTGGGTTAAATGTGTTTGAAAATGAATTGATAGATTGATGGATAGAATGGGCAAACTCAAAAGAAAAGGTGGATCCTTGATTCTGGCTTCAATAACACCCTGTAATGTCCTTCATATTTAATCTTTATAGTAAACTCATTATGTTTTACATTCCTTTATATCTAATTAGCCGCACACACTTACACACATCCATTCGTATTAACTTGTTATGCAGATTTTAGCACAGCTCATGGGGAGTTGCAGCCAATTCGGATAACATCAGAAAAATGGCAAAAAGCAGCCCTGAAATGTAACCCAGTCTAGTGCTGGACTTCCACATAAATCCATTCTCATTCATATTTATTCATTTATTTTCAGAATGCACCTTCCCAATATTCACTGCATCTTGTCCAGGCCTGATTTCTGACTTTATACTTAATACTTCCAGGAAAGGATACCATGACATGATCTGGATTTTGTGAAGTTTAGTAGTGGATGGATGAGTTTACTTCAACACAGCCTACCCTGATTGGAGCACATATACACATCCATCCTCACTTATTACTCAAGAAGTGCATTATGAATTTTAAGAAGAAACCAATACACCTGGCATTAAATGTTGTGAACACAAGGAGAACATACTAACTCCACACTATCAGTGACTTGGCTGGATCTTGGTTAGTATAAAATTAACAATATAAGAAGACATGGCAGACATCAAAAATGACTGGAGCAGTCACTTGCTATAGCTTTGTTTGCTTTATTTTCTTTATTATTTTCCATAGACATAGACAGTTAAGCAAACTCTCTTTTTGATGCCTTAATAATGGCAGCTTTATTAGGAATCTGTAAAAAGTTTTTTTCCATTTTCTGACTGAATGTTGCATCAGGCAGAAAGCTGGAAAAGATCTGTTGATGACACACAGGAGCAAAACACGGTCTGCCGCTAAAAGCTGTGACATGCATGTCCTGAGTATGGTGATGTGCAAATCACTCCCCATAAATACATTTATTTCTCTGAAATATTGCCTGAGCACTATTATTCTTTGCTTTTTGCAGAAGCTATTTCTAATAGCTATTGTTAATCTGCACTTTAATGTTTATAAATGCTCCCTATAATGTATCCTCCTGGCAAAAGTATAAGCCAAGCTTTTTGTTATATAGCCACTTTCCTCTTTTTATTGCAGTCAGAAAAATGGGCACTAAAAAGCTGCAGCCTTTGAAGTGCTGCACTAATTTGATTAATATGTAGCCTTTAAATGGCATTTCAAGTGGCAAACACGGGGAGACCTGCTTTTCAGATAGAAACACTGCACATTAAACCAATAGACAAGACCGCATTGAGAGCTAAAAAGCACACTGAGCACTTAGAAAACAGTACGGCTATTTCTTTGAAGTTATAATGATATTTTCGAAATAAAAAAAATATTTAAAAAAGTGAACTCTATGTACTTCAATGAATAACTGCAGCAAAACAATTTGCATAGCTAAATATATATTTCCAGAAAATTGGATCTGATTACTCTGCATCTTCAATTTCCCAATTCAAAAACAAAAAACAGTACATAAAAATAGAAACCCAAATATGCACTTTCATTTATTTCAATTACTTCAAACAAGATTATATGCAACATACTGTATATAGCGGCATTCTATACTATATGTTTAGTGGTTGGAGTTAAATATCTGCAGATTAGTAAATACAATAATATGGAAAAGGTTTATGTTTAGACTCACACTCTTTACGTGGAAAAGAAATACTATAAATTAAGATTAATTGATTTCAAAAAGTCCCTTTTTGATCTACTTCATAAATTTATTTGCAGTTACCATTAAAGTATCATCATCAGTTGAAGTAATTGCTTTTCTGAACCGAGGTAACCCCAATCATTTTTGATTCACACTTCTTCGCATTGATTTCTTCAACTTGCCATAATGTGGAAATTGCTTCCTAGGGACTAAACAGTGGCACTTCACTATGCTTTTAGGGTTCATTGCACAGTTAAAGGTAGGACAATTGTTTGAAAGGCCATGAAAAGATACATAAATCTTTTCTATATTGCTAGCCTTGCTCTACCTTTAGCACCATCTGTACAGTTTTGCAGTTCTTGATAGTTATCGGACTTACATATTGTATGGGGGAAGTCTGGGCAGACTGTGATGTTAATGTTATGAAGTTCATAGAATTCAATCACTCAGTCAGAAAAAATGTTGACTTTAATAGTACCTATCAAAATAAACATGATCACATCTGTAATTAAACGAATTACAACATCAGATAAAGGGAGCAATACACAAGTGCATACCAGACAAATTAACCCAAATAACTACACAAATGAAGTAGAGAAAATGTTTATTTTATACTTGTGTGTTCATGAACAATACACATGATTGGTTTTAATGCAGGAAAACAAAAGCATTTTGTGAATATACAAGTATCTGTTGTGGTACTTGTAGTTAAAAGTGAAAATATTGTCAAAACCAGGAGCTCTGTCAGAGTATTATGGAGACTGGTTTAATTATGCACCGGGGGACACAGGAGCTCCCACTCAATGTCATGATTTGGCTTTTTTTAATTCATTCAACTCATTTCAATTTCTGTTTATTTTTAGTAGCCACATTCAGTCCTGCAGTAGCCATTACACGTTGGCGGTTGCTACTGACAACAGTCCTGGTAACCGCCTATCAATCTATCTAAGTTTTAATTTTTTTAGAGTCACAACTGTAATGTTACATATTAACATCACGTCCTATGTCAAATACTGTAAATGGTTCATAATATAAAGTTACAATATGGTTTTACTCATATTAACACATTTAAAACTTTGAAATTGCAAAAATGTACACAAACACCATGAACAATATTTAAATGGCAGAAAATCTTCCTTTTTAAAGGCTGTTTATATACTTATTGTAATTGGGCATTTTTTATTTTTTAGCATGGTTAGAAAATGTATGCATGGCATAACATTATGATGCATTTGGTTTGGTATTTTTCAAATTGAAGTTATTTCTCCTCAAACATGTATGTGCATTTGGTTTACAAAAGTGTGTTCCAAAGTCAAGCATTTTCTATAAAAAAAAATATAGATCTCGCTTACACTGGAGTGTTACATTGGAAATAATGGGGCACAGGAACGGCCGGAAGACAAAGCCCTAAAACTTACCAAATACATCAAGTCAAGACAACATCAACAACAATTGTAAATTCAAAAATCACACAAGGAAAGCCTCAATGGGCTTTAAAAGGCCCTGATTGTAAACAGACCCACCAGCCTTGACTCCCTAAGAAGTCAAGAAAACCCCCCTCCCCTAAAAAAAATGGAAGAAATCTTGGGAATGCCAAGTCAGGTTTGTTGTAGTCTGTCTCTGCACTGAGCCATCCAAGGGAAGGAACAGTAATGGATTTTATCACAGATCTTCTCCTGGTTGTATCAATATAAACGTAATACCGAATTTCCCCAAAAATAAAACCGGGTCTTATATTATTTTTTACTCCAAAAGATGCACTAGGGCTTATTTTCAAGGTAAGTCTTATATTTATTCATGTACAACAATCTACATTTATGCAGATACAGTCATGTCATCTTCTTCTGGAATATTGTCTTAACTCTCCACATTCAAACCCTGAATTCCAGCCTGAATTTCTTGCGACTCCAGCCACTTGTAGGATTCTCCAGGATCGATGTGTGTGATTCAATGTTTGATGAATGGTTCAATGTGGTGAAGCAAAATGCCAACATACAAATGTATTCATAATGCTTTGATATTCAAGTATTGCATATTCCCCAACATAATGACACAATATATTTTGAAAGTCTCACATATCATCTTCTGTGCCGTCTTTTTTTTTTCTGACATTATCAAGTGGGAAATGGAAAGAACGAGCGTGGACCTGTTGGGGGTCAGTGGACTGCACTGGATTGGATCTGGGGACTTCGGCTCAGATGACTAAACCATTTATTACTCAGGCAATGAGACAGAAAGGAGAAAGGGAGTTGCCATTGTGACCAACAAAAGGATCGCAAGGTGCATACAGTGCCCCCAGCACATCAATGATAGGGTCATGGCCATCTGCGTCAGAGGGAAACCGCTGAATGGACCAAATATGGAAGTGCAAGGACATCTCAGTCACCATCCAACAAAGACTGATTGCTGCCATTGTGTTCCCAATCGCAACATAGAGTTGCGAGACATGGATAC
Source organism: Erpetoichthys calabaricus (assembly GCF_900747795.2). Lineage (NCBI taxonomy): Eukaryota > Metazoa > Chordata > Cladistia > Polypteriformes > Polypteridae > Erpetoichthys > Erpetoichthys calabaricus. The sequence goes on from NC_041400.2 coordinate 161,322,557, forward strand.
TCATAAAAGCAGATAGAAGAAAAATCAATGCCTTCAAGCTGTGGTGCTGGAGAAGACTTCTACAAATCCCACGGACAGCTAGAATTGCCAACAAAGGTGTTCTTCATCACAGAAACCCAGAGTTGTCCCTGGAAGGCAAGATCACCAGACAGAAACTGACCTATTTTGGACATGTGATGAAGGTGAATTCCCCAGAAAAGGAGGTACTACTCGGAATGTTCAGTGGTAAAAGGAAGCAAGGGAGACCAAAGACGTGTTGGATGCATACCATCAAGAATGACACAGTAATGAACATCAAACTACTGAATGAAGCTGTTGCAAACAGGGAAGCATAGCAAGGATTGGCCAAGGCTGAATGGATAGTAGTAGTAGTAGTAGTAGTATTACTTTATTTCTTTACCTGTCTGGCACTTGTCCAGTGCTTATGTATGTTTTGCATCACAGTCCTAGTGGAACGTTATTTCATGCCACTGTATGCTGTAATACTGTATATGGATGGTATGACAATAAAGCCACTTGACTTGACTTGAATTACAGTCCAGCACCTTAACTAGCAGGCCACACTGCCAGGGGATTTGATGTCATTGTGTTCTGGTTTCTGTGTGCTGCAGGATAAAGTACAATAATCTTTAATGCCATTCGCACAAACATTTCATTCAAAATCATACACTTTTATTTTTAATCACTATGTACATACTAACTAATACAAAACTCATACTGTACAAAACAAATATTAGACAAGAAAACGCTTTGTATAAAAGAAAGGGGTAATTACTTGTGCATGATAATAAACAATTACTGCGCATAATGAACATTTTAGGGAATAAATTATTTGTACAAAGCAAACGCTTATTATTATTTAGGTGAAAATGTATGATAATACTCACTACCTTTCCTTCATTCTTCTTATTAAAATGTGTCCAAAGTTGGATTTTAAGTGGAATATACAATAGCTCAAGTGTTCTGTCTTATTATTAATTTCAGTATTTAATATTGCATAAACGTTAACAATTACTTCCTTAATATGTCTGTAATGAAAGCCTTTTTTAGGAAGTAAAATTGAGATACAAATAGTAACATTCAAAATAAAAGCAGTGGTCACAAAAACTAACAGCAGTAGTATCAACAATAAAAGAAAGCTACATGATTACAGACTACAGATAAGTATATCCTACAAAGGAACAGCCTTACAAATATCATTTTCAGTAATGTAACATTTAAAAATAACCACCAAGAAAAAGGCTAGGAGTTTGGAAAGACTCTGTAGAGATGTACCTATAGGTGGACATTAGATGTATCCCAAGTGAAATTGAGGAATAATGCTGACATCAAATAATAGAGTAACTAAAAGTGAAACAGCGCATCAATATATTGAACTCTACCTGCTCTAAAAACGGGAAGTCGCTTAATTAAAAGAAGTGAAAAAGGCACTTGGCTTTACACAAAGGATGTAGTAAATACAAAGTGGCTTATGTTTGCCTTAGCCAAGCAGAAACTCGGTGTCAAATTTACTCAATGAAGAACTCAACGTGCTTTATTTCAGGACGCATTATTGTAAATGAGGAAGAGATTCAGTGATTTCTGACATAAGAGAAATGACTGCAAGTAAAAACGTTTCATAAAGAATGATAAAAAAGTAAATGTGAACCATTACATTTACAAAAGAAGCAAAAATGCTATCCTGCCTTGGTAAAACCCTACATTAAATTAAAGATCAATAAAGGAACAATCATGAAAATGGTACCTCACTGTAAGAGGTTATGTAGTTAGAGCCCATCAGCTGCAATCCACTAAACTGGAATGGATGTACTGTATATGGTGACAAGTTGCCTGGCTGGCAAGTAAGTACTGGGGGCTGAGATGGGCTCAGGAAGGCTCATACTGTAAAAGAGCAGGCAGTAAAGAGATTAAGAGAGTAAAGAGTGTCCGAAGAGCGACCCTACAAAGACCTCAGGCAGAACTTGGCATGGCTTTACCTAATTTTCAGTTTTATTACTGGGCAGCAAACATACAAGCCATAAAAACCTGGACACAAATAAATGAACATACACAGGCCTGGTCTGCAATAGAAATAAAATCCTGTAGTACTTCTTTATCCAATAAATGCAAGTTATCGCAAATATACTAATAACCCAATTGTGCTTCACTCACTCAGAACATGGAACCAAATTAGAAAGCAATTTAAGATGGAAAATCTTTTATCCGCGGCACCTCTGCAGGAGAACCACCTCTTTCAACCCTCGCAAACATATCTAGTTTTTAATATCTGGAAAAGATTTGGGATTAAATTGCTTAGAGATCTTTATATAGACAATATCTTTGCATCCTTTGAACAATTACGTTCCATATTCAACCTCCCAGCTACACATTTCTTTCACTATCTTCAAATTAGAAACTTTGTCAAACAGAACCTGCCTGATTTTCCTTATCTCGTACCCTCCACCATGCTAGAAAAAATACTGCTCAACCGTGAGGACTTAGACACCATTTCTGCAATATATAAAATTTTATTAGAGTCCCTTCCTTTTAAAGATCCAAGAGGACAATGGGAAAAAGATCTCTTAATTAATATGTCAGAAAAGGAGTGGAAGGTAGCAATGCAGAGAATTCACTCGAGCTCCATATGTGCAAAGCATAGAATTATTCAACTAAAAATTATATATCGAGCTCATCTGTCTCGCTTAAAACTGTCCAAAATGTTTCCAGGGCAAGACCCAACCTGCGAACGCTGCAACCAAGCTCCTGCCTCACTGGGTCACATGTTTTGGGCCTGCACCAAATTAATATCATTTTGGACCAAAATTTTTAAGTGCCTTTCAGACAGCCTTGGTATCACAATCCCTCCTAACCCACTAACAGCTGTGTTCGGTGTTCTTCCAGGTGGACTTGAAGTGGAGAAGGACAAGCAAACGGTGATTGCATTCACTACACTTGTGGCATGCAGACTTATTTTGTTAAATTGGAAGAATCCTAACTCTCCTCTGATAAGTCAGTGGGTAACTGATGTTTTATATTATTTGAAATTGGAAAAAATCAAATTCTTAGTTAGAGGATCTGTACAGATTTTTTTCAAAACCTGGAATGATTACAATAAAATTAATAAATTAAAAAAAAAGAGAGTAAAGAGTGTGCCATATAAGCTTAAAGAGTGCCTTGGGTGTAACTCTCCTCCGGGTTTGAAAGTGAAACAAGACCAATAGCACTTCCTGTAAACTGTTAAGTGGCAGAGGAGAGCTCCCATATACCACAGATACTGCTGTAGCAAAGATGACAAAGAGTGGTAACTCTTAGTAATGGAATACCAGTAGGACCAGAAGATGAAAAAGAATGGAATCTAAATGTTAAACGGGCTGAGGTCAAAACCAGGAAAGCAACCAACCAAATTACCAAAGCCCAGTACTCAGACCAGAGATGCATTCAGTAAACTAGTAAGGATTCCAAACCCTGAATTATGAAAGAAATACTTCTGATATGCACAAGTGTTTGTTTTAATTATTCAGCTACTTGGATAACAGCAGATATACATTGGTGGCTCAAGTAGAACCAAAGTGATGACAAAATGAATTGTGTGCACCACGATCACGTGTTGTGTATCTTGTGACCATGAGACAGCAATGGGATAGCAACAATAACAACATAACTGTGATCACATAGTGAATTCCAAAAAACTGGTGTGCATGCACAAAAATAATTGACCAAATTACTACACATCGATGTCACCAGCATAGCTCTACTAAAATACAACAATGTCAAGACAAAAAAAAAAGAATAATAACACCAATGGATTCTACAGATTGTATGGACCCTGACTTGATACTGTGCCAATACCGCTTTTCCAGGTGAGTGCACAGGTGCCAACTGGGTTTTTATTTTGAATGTTGTGATGTAAATAATTAATTAATAAAACAAGTCCACGTTTGATTGCCTGCTTCTTGTATCTAAAATACTTGGCTATTCTCACACTGTTGCGGTCTTACTAACTGACCCCTATTCTTCCCGATCCTTATCAGGACAGTGATCCTTAAAAGCATCTAAGAAAATGAGCTTAAATCCTAATGAGCCATACACGCTGACTCTGCACTTTGCTAGATTATTATCCATATTTTTACTGTTTTTTATTCTCAACAATGAAGTGCTTATGACAATGTTGCATGGCTCCTACTAGTAGTACTCAGCTGGTGCCCGGAGCTATAAATGTATTGTGGCATAGCGTGCTGCTGCAATGACAGCTGTCATGAATGGGAAAAGGGGTTGGGGTGGAGCCTGGGGGACAGCACTTTTTGTGAGGGTACAGGACAGTTGTGTGACAGGGGTGATGGATAGTGCTCTTGTGCCCAACAGGCTGAGCGATTTAAGACTTGATCACCTAGTCGTCATTTCAAGACTGAAAACAAGATGGTGGTACAGATGCTTCCCTTATGTTGCCCGAGTACTGCTAGGATTTTTTTTTGTTTTTGCTGTGGTCACTGCTGTGCCTGTTACCATAATAATAAAGTAAAAAAAAAAACATAGAGATGTATGTGTAACGCCCAGGATTGTTAACATAAGTTTAAATATTGTGTAATATTTAATTTGATTGTATGAACCTTAATTTTTGGGTAATTTGACAGCCCTAGTAGAATGTTTCAACAAATGAAACAGCCATGTGCGAAGAACCAAATATAAAAAGGGATTGGCTGGGATGGGAGTTAAACTCAGGCCTACTGTAAGCCTAAGCGGTTGAGAGGCAGCAGTGTTAACTACTTAGCCACTGCTTTACCTTGGAAAGAATTTGAATTTCTTCATCAGTTTGCAGCTTTTCTTATGGAAAGAATTGGAATTATTCATGTTTTTGCAACTGGGTCCTGGTCAATTATGCTTTGAATATTCTGTCTTATTATTTGTTATTATATCAAGTACGATGAATGAATTCAAGACATTACCTTAATGAACCACTCTTTAACTAAGATTAAATAAATGAATTTTCAATAAAGAGAAATAAATCATTAATAAGAGTAATGAATTAGCTTTTTCTTTCAAATTATTCTTTTCAGATAATGTTGCATTATCACACTAGAGTACAATCACCCAGTAAAACATTTGCTTAACCTATTAATTCTCTGTACTGTTCATATTTCTGGCAGACAGTGTACCTTTCGTGGAAAAGATGCTGTGCCTTGCCACTGAATGCACTTTTGGAAACAATTTCCACTCGTTCTTTCACCATCATCATGCCTGCTTGCTGTTGCTTTACGATGGCAATTACTTTGCTAACACCCAAGGAGAATTTTGCCATAATCTATCACACCATTAGAGTCAGTTCTTTGTTGCTCTTCAGAACACCTTTATTGTGTCAACTTTAGCTTTATTAACTTTAAAGAGTAAATTCTTGCTTTGTTTGTCAACTTTCTTGGTCTCAAAACTCCATTTTTGCTCTTTACTTTTCTTCATCTTGTGACAGGCCGTGTCACGGGACTTAGATATAGCCTGAGAGAAAAATTGTTGATAGAAATTATTTATAAAAAGAAAGTGTAAAACTATCAGTACTCACCTTGACACAATGACATGGTGCAGTGAGGGCACTGGTAAGGAGTTGCAAAGGTGCAGTACAGGTGCCAGTAGGAAATTGCTGGTGGGCTGCAGGAATGTGTACTCTGGCGAGGAGACACGCATGTGGGAGTCTGGAAGGCAGGCTAAGCTGTATGTATTTCAAAAAGAGTGTAGAGATGCCATTGTCCTGGCTTTCTGCTGACACTGTAAGAGAAGGAGCATTAGGTTAGTTGATGGCAAGGCAAGGGAAGGGCCATGAGATAGAGTGATGGGCTCAGAGTCAATTCAGGAGAGTCACTTGAATAATTCAAGTTCAGGGGAGATGCATGAGCTATGGATCTGTTCACACTTATTGCATGCTTATGTACAGGGGTCCAAATCCCCTAATTTAAGAGTTGATTTTGTGTCCCTATTGGTGGGGATGTTGGAGTGTAGCTCAGGGACTGCTTGCAGCAATTCGAGGAACATATAAAGTTGCACTGCTGATACCAGGATGAATCTCTTTGTCACCTTATCATTCCATCTTCTCATCAGATTGCCTGCTTGTTTCATCACTTCTGATCATTTTTGTTTACAGATTGATCAATATAGCTGTTGATTGGAACATTCATCCATGGTGGAGAGAAGGTTAGGTGCGATGCCTGATAAGCAGTTTTCTGATCTAAAATATGTAATGTAGGCAGGAATCTGGGAATGTGGTGGTGAGCTAGTCGTTTGGTTTTCCATTAAAGTTCTAAGTCCAAAGGTGTCATTTTGCTTGACTTCTCACTACATCAAAGTCCTAAAAATGTTTGCCTATGGAGTAACAGCATTGAGCAGGTCCCATGCTTTTCAACTTTTTTGTTTATAGTTATGATCCTTGATCCTCAGTAACTTAAAGGAGTGTGGAAGTGATTGGAGATTTTTATATCTTTTATTATTTTGAGTACATCACGTTTTACTTTCTTGATACTAGGACTGTAAATTTTGTGCACAAATTAGAATAAACAGTTTTTAATAATGTTCTGTATTATTTTGTGTCCATGTCTCTCCTTCTCTCTCCTGTTCACTCAGTCGTGAACTACAAGATGCCCAGGATACATGATAAGTGCTGAGGCCTCACACAATTATACTTAACTTTTTAACTTAACTTTTTTTGACCACTCCTATGTCTCTTCCATAGTTTCTTATTTTCACCAAATGAATAACTGAGTTAACTGTCCCACTGTAATTTAATTCACAAATTCACATCCCCTGCTGGCATCTCATTGTCTTCATCGATTTTTATGGTGCAGCAGCAAAACAAACCATCTTCAGAGAGGTGTTAGTACCAGTCACCACTGACACTGATGTAATAAAACATTTGAGTCAATTTATTGAATATTACTCCATTTTTAATGTATTTAATGGTCACGGTCCTGTATGTCCTTTATTAGTGTATTGTTTAAAGCCTATTTGTTCTTTTTAATGTGCCTTATAAGTTTTACAGCGAACTAATAATTGCAAGTATCACGTGTGGTAAATTAAGGTTTTTTAGTTTATTTTCCAATCAATAGTTAATGAGTTCCTAGTAGATATGTTCTTTACAAGCCCAGTATATCTGAATCATGGTTCACTGAGAAAGACACATAGCCTATGTAAATCTTAAATCATGAAAATATCTGGTGTATTTAAAAGGCTCACTATGTCTTCAGTATTTTTAAAACATGAACTATGTTTATTAATTTTCTGAACTCACATATTCTAATGAAAGTCCTTGCTGAACTAGCTATATGTCAGTGTCTGAACACAATAGAGATGTGGTGATAAATAACGAGTAAGCATTTGCTGTCGATTTCCTATTCACAGAACTTATTTGTGTTAGTTTTTGCTGATTGGTTGAACCAAACTACTATAAATGGGATTACTGTACAAGGAATCTGTTAGAACACAAGGTATCTAAGGAACTAAGTTGAACACAGAGATCATTGTATATTTAGATCTCGATCTCTCTCTCTCTCTCTGTATATATATATATATATATATACTGTATATATATATATATATATATAAATATATATATATATATTTATATATATATTATATAATATATATATTTATATATATTATATTATATATATATAATATATTTATATTTATTTAATTTATATATATATATATAAAATCCAACGTCTGTCTGTATGTCTGTCTGCTTTTCACGAGAGAACTACCTAACAGATTTAGATCGGGTTTTTTCTATAATTTGCTTGAACATTCCGGTTGATTTTGTGACTTCTTTCATCGCGCTAAGAATCATAGTTTGCTTGCAGGAGTGATATATTCGCACTAATCCGAGACAAAGGCTGCGGGCCGAGGGGAGGGGAAGCATGACATTAGGAGTAGGGAGCCAGGCGGGACCCTGCTCACTGTCCTGTTTCACTACTACGTGGGTGAAGCTGCAGGGGACGGCTAGTTAAATATATATTTAAACAGTATGAATAACCCTTGTGGAAAGTAGGCAGCATTATCTATCTAATTCTCATAGAACCATTTACACTAGTACTTTCATTGATATTTTTACATTCATAAATTGAGTACTAGGGTGTTGTACCGTGTTAGCCATTACGAATGTAATGAAAAGTCAAGCAAAATGACACCTTTTACTGGCTAACTAAAAAGATTACAATATGCAAGCTTTTGAGACAAGTCAGGCCCCTTCTTCAAGCAAGATCTTGGTGTCAATAAAAGGTGTCATTTTGCTTGACTTTTCACTACATTCATAAATTGACAAATTCAAGTACCATTAGTTTATTCCAATCAAAAGGATGCAAAGCTGAACCTTTCATGAGGATCACTTCATTATTATCTAATCAGACTTACCTTTCCCTGTAACTTAAAAAAACAGTACTCCATTACTACAATAAACGAGACACAAGACTACTCCTTTGCACTTTAGTGAAATTGAAGAAACAACATGAATCACAATTAGGTCCAGTTATCTGACAGTGAAGATGTCTCTGCTTCAGTTCATAGAAATTTCCATTAGCTAGTCATGCTGTTATAGCAACTCATTTAATCTTTTTGATAATTAGAATCCATTGTAAAATACTGCTATCAATACTTCTTTTCCCCCGTTTGTAAAAGCTTCTAAAAGTTTTTACTTCAGACATTAGTTACCAGTGTTGATATTCACCTGAACGGATGATAGAAAGTTCTGTGAGTTTACTTTCCTTATCAATTATGAAAAATAACACAGCATAAAAATTGCCAGTAAATGTGGAGAGCTGTTTAAAACCATGTTGATTTTTCCAGAAGGAGCCATTTATAGTTCGTAATTTAATTCAGACCAAGTCTACCCAGTTATCCTGTTGAATTAGATTTTTGAGTGAAGTGCACAGGAGAGTGTCTCAACTTAAAAGGGTCAGTTTCTGTCTTCACTCGTGTTCCTACTTCTTACACTTGTACTGAATCTCGGTTTGTTTTTGGGATCTTATTTTGGAAGAATTGTGCCAGTGAGTGTACCATAGTTACTGACCTTAAGCTTGTATTTGTCTTAAAGCAGGTTCTGATTCTCATATCCAGTAGTACTGCAGCATAGTATTAAGTTCAAAGCTCACTTCTAAAGGCAGCCTGATCTTGGTATGAAAGAATATATTTTTATATTAATACTGAAAACAAATATCATTAATGACAGCATGCTGTCCAGCAAGAAACTTTATCAATGACAGATTTAGTCTCAGGCATTCGACATTTAGTTTTTACTGATAGACATTCATAATTAGGAATTCTGCACATTTTTGCGGAATGCTGAGAGACTATTTTGAGTTGTAATTTGGTCACATGAATGCCGGGAAACTGTTTTTGGACTTCTTGTCTCAGCAATTTGCTGTATCTCAGAAAGCACTTTTTGGTTGAATTGGGTCTGCTGCGTTAGGTCAGTAGCTAACAACAATGGAGTGCAGAGAGCCTGCACTTAACACAGAAATGAGTAAGCAATGTAGACATTTGTCTGAATCTAATTTCAGGTTTTTAACACTGTTTTGAAATTCATGTATCTTTCCTGCTAGCTATAATGTGCCTAGGCATTTGTACACAATGCCATCATAGAAATTAATTTGAAAATATTACAAGACTCACAAAGCATGCTAGACCTTTTGGGTTGAACTGATAGACTACAGAGAAGTATTAAAGAAGAACCTTTTGCCTCACGAGTGGAGGTGATGCTGATTTCCAATTCGCATACTCTGTGCTGCCATAGCTCATTCAGGTCACAAAATGCTGCACAGGCCGCTTGTTGGCTGACATTTTCATTCAGATGCGCCCTGTTGCTTTGCAGGCATAGCTCTCTGCTGTCTTGCTTTTGCTTTACGTAATTTTAAACATTGTAAATAGCTTTGGATAAAACAATCAACCTAAATAAATACATACATGTAAATATTCAATAATAATTCACAGTTACACAGTAGTTATGTAGACAATTTAATTGCTATTTAAGTGCACTGCAAAGTAATTAGGGACACTTAATGTAAAGTGTTACCAGCCTCCCACTCCGCAGCAAACTGCAGTGAGTCATGTGGTCTTCTGCTTATGCATTATGGGTTACAATTGATGAAGACCCACATTGCACACAGCAAACACCCACGTTGTAAAGCAAGCACCTCTCATTGAGGCTGTGCTTTGTTTCAGCGAGCAACACTCACATGGTAAGAAAAAACTATTACAATACATTTACAATACATTTGTAACTAAAATTATCATAGAAATATTTGTACACAGTGGAGACTCAAAGCTAAAACTGCATTGATGTTCATTTGTGCTCAGGGTCAGGAAGAAATGCAGCAAAAGCAATGGCTTTCTATTAATAAATATTTAATACTAAAACACATGCCATTTATATATTAGAACAGGAGGCAAATATCAAAGTGGTGATGATAGACAAATAACCTGCCTCATATATAATGGTATGTGAACATCCCATCTCCTGGTATCTTGTCCATGCTCTTGAGACTGTGCTGGGAGACACAGTACACCTTCTTGCGATGGCACATATAGATGTGCCATCCTGGAGGAAGTGGACTACCTGTGCCACCTGAATCAGCTGCAGGTACTGCTTCATGCTGCCAGCAGTGACAAGGACACTAGCAAAATGCAAAACTAGAGAAGAATCAGTCAGGCAGAACAAGGAGAGAGTAGTTGTCCGTGGCCACCACTTGTAAAACCATTCCCTTTTTGGGGGATGTCTTGCTGTTGCCTCTCCAGTGCACCTGTTGTCACTTCCATTTGCACCAAAGCAGTTAAAGTATTCACAATCACTTATGCTTCCTAACTAGACAGACTGATATCCCTGAAGCTTGGTGTTAGACTGTAATGATTGAGTGTTCCCTTATTTTTATGCAGTATACATATATATATATGTCTGAATTGCAATCCGATTATTTGGGTGGTCACCTACCACAGTTGTGAGAAGCAGATCATAGGCACGTTATAGAGTACCTGTCAAATAATACAAAGAGTACATGACATGTGTTTCACCCTAATTGGGGCTCGTCAGGTGTACGCACTTTTGCTTCCATGATTGTAATACTCCGATCTGTCAAGTAAGCGAACCAGCTGCCATGGAGCAACACCTGAGGCTTTGCGTCGTGTGCTGATGTCCAAGGTTTGATCCTTACAAGGGGAAGCAAAGGTGTGTACACCTGATGAGCCCCAGTTAGGGTGAAACAAATGTCATGGACTCTTTGTGCTATTTGACAGGTTCTCTACACTATATTTTTATACTGTTACTGTTATGTCAACTACTGGATTGGTGGTATTGTTGCTTTTGGTGTCATTGTGCTTATGTAGAATGGTGTCAGAAGACACTTAATATCCAAGCTTTGCTATTTTTTTTATTTTGCAAAAGTCTTCTTTGTTTGGGCCTTTTTGGCTAGTTTATATCAGCCCTACTTCTGACTGAACCCATTAAAATTACATAATTAAGGTTGTCTGTTGAATTTACATCATGGCCAAAGTTAAAGCAATCTTGGATTAACTTGAAGGGCTTATTGTTTTAATTTTTTTTTGAACTGGAAAAGAAAATGTCATTGCCTCATAATATTAACCATTTTATTCTACAAGTTTGACATTCAGTTTTCCATTTTTAGTTTTTCCTCAGGCTGGTGACCTTAGTAATTGCAAATATTTACCAACTATTGACAGATCTGCATAATGAAATTAAAGCTTAGTCTTAGGAAACAAAGAACTACAGTAATAAATCTAGTCCACCAGTCATACAGTCGCAGTATTTCAGAATGAGAAAAATTATAAAAGGTGTCATTTTGCTTGGCTTTTCTCAGAATGAGAAAAAGGAAGTTATCAACTGGTTGTTTAAAAACTTAAGTAAATGGCATTTTCACATTGTAAATTGCCAATAAAAATGGTCCAATGAAATGACTATTTATTAAGGTGACTAGAGGAGAGTCTGTACAGACACTTAAAGGCAGGCAAAGTTTAAGAAACATGTAAGCTTTTGTCAATTAAAAAAATGAAAGAGCAAAAATGACATTTGATTTGATATTTTTTCACAAGTGAAAAAAGAAAGTTTCTTTACTAATTATTTAGCTTTCCCTTTAAATACAGTTTAAATCACACCATATACATATACAGTATACATATATATGTATATATACTGTATATATATCCATCCATCCATCCATTATCTAACCCGCTATATCCTAACTACAGGGTCATGGGGGTCTGCTGGAGCCAATCCCAGGCAACACAGGGCACAGGGCAGGAAACAAACCCCGGGCAGGGCGCCAGCCCACCGCATATTATATATATATATATATATATATATATATATATATATATATATATATATATATATATATATATATATATATATATATGTATATATATATGTATATATATATATATATATATATATATATATATATATATATATATATATATATATATATACAGTAATCCCTCCTCCATCGCGGGGGTTGCGTTCCAGAGCCACCCGCGAAATAGGAAAATCCGCGAAGTAGAAACCATATGTTTATATGGTTATTTTTAGAATGTCATGCTTGGGTCACAGATTTGCGCAGAAACACAGGAGGTTGTAGAGAGACAGGAACGTTATTCAAACACTGCAAACAAACATTTGTCTCTTTTTCAAAAGTTTAAACTGTGCTCCATGACAAGACAGAGATGACAGTTCTGTCTCACAATTAAAAGAATGCAAACATATCTTCCTTTTCAAAGGAGTGCAAAGCAAGCAGTCAAAAAAAAAATCAATAGGGCTTTTTGGCTTTTAAGTATGCGAAGCACCGCCGGTACAAAGCTGTTGAAGGCGGCAGCTCGCACCCCCTCTGTCAGGAGCAGGAAGAGAGAGAGAGAGAGAGAGAGAGAGAGAGAGAGAGAGATAGAGAGACAGATAAAAAAATCAATACGTGCCCTTTGAGCTTTTAAGTATGCGAAGCTCCGTGCAGCATGTCCTTTCAGGAAGCAGCTGCACACAGCCCCCCTGCTCACACCCCCCTACGTCAGCGCAAGAGAGAGAGAGAGAGAGAAAGTAAGCTGGATAGCTTCTCAGCCATCTGCCAATAGCGTCCCTTGTATGAAATCAACTGGGCAAACCAACTGAGGAAGCATGCACCAGAAATTAAAAGACCTATTGTCCGCAGAAACCCGCGAAGCAGCGAAAAATCCGCGATATATATTTAAATATGCTTACATATAAAATCCGCGATGGAGTGAAGCCGCGAAAGGCGAAGCGCGATATAGCGAGGGATCACTGTATATAAATACTGTGTAATCACATAATGATGTCCGTGCATCCACACATACAAGATATGCAAGACATCAGCAGAGACAGTAAGAAAGCTTGTGGCATTATGGAAGCATTCAATTACAACAACAAAAGAAAGGAACAATAATATCTCCATAAACAATAGCACCAAAATTATGCCATTCCTTCTCAGAACCTGACTGATACTATACCTACGATAATATCATTTTTGCATATTAAAGTAGCATCTGTATAAACAATAAAAATCCAACAAATTGAGGCACCCTGACTGTTTTCAAACAGACAAACTCATTGGCCAAGGCTACTGGTAAAACATATCTTCAAGAATTTACCTACAATATATGTTAAACTAAACAGGCTATTGTTTCTGGGGGTCAAAAGATTCATTTCTTTCATGCACCAGGATCTATTTTATCCCGCCTTCAATCATATGATCGTCTACAAAGGCACCAGGTCTTTAAAGCTGACTTTCGTTCCATCTTATAATCACAAGGCAATCAGGAAGCTGATGAGGTGTGATGAGTTGAATGGGCTCTTCTAAGTAAAGATTATATCACGTTACATCACACACATTGAGGGACCCTCATCGAAAACCATCAATTTACAATTCCCTTTGTAAGACTTTTCAGCACTGAGTTAACCGTAGGTTTTTCTTCTTGTTGCCCATGTGCTTACTGAGACCTGAACCTCAACCTTTTACTATAAAGGATATTTTCAGCTATTAAAGGATACAGAAACAATATATTTGTTATAGTAGAAGGGTTATTGATTTTTTATAAATCAGAGTGTAATTTTTAATAAACTACTGTGTGATTGCAGAGTCAAAAATAATAAATCAGTAGTATACTGCAGTACAAAAGGACAAAACCAGTTTCAACAACTTGGCCATCTTGATGCACTTAAGAGGGTTAATGTTAAGGTAAGAGGCCATAGCTAAGGCTAATACTGGGATCTTGCTGGAATAACATAGTTGTCTGTTTCCTCCACAGTCTGAAAGTCTTTAACCCAGAAGAAGATCTCAGAATCTCACAGCTGCATTTTTGGCACAAACTTACTGGTGGAGCGATACCATATATTTGCTAATTTCTCTAATGTAAATATTAACTTACCTAACTAATAATGTTTGTCCCTTTTTATGCTAATGAATATTGAGCAAAGTGTTAGATGTATTTTGTTTGCTTTATAATATATTGTTTATTTAATCAGTATTTGCCAATAAGGACACAATGGGTACTGTAACACTGAAATAGCTGCTGTCCTTCTCCATTTGTTGTTGTTGGTCCTGGGGGCTGCTGTGCTTATTATCAGTTTACAGAGCTTGAATACAATCAAGAGAGCAAACCCACAGAGTTAAAAAGAAAATGACAAAAGAAAAATACAGATGTGTCTTAATTGCTCATACATATACCAACGACATTGCTACACTTTTTTATTAATGAAAAACAAGAGAAAGAATTAAGGATAGATCATTTAAAAAATGAGATCAATAAAAGGTAAAAATGACCTTGAAACAAAAATCTGCAGCATTGGGAAGTGGTTTTCAGGACTGAACCCGACAGCACAACACAACTTTACTTCTAATTATATCAACAGGCAAAAACATCTGGATGTCCATCGAAAGGTGCAAGAATAACAGGTGTCTGGCTAATTGTAGTGTGCCAGCCTGGACAAAAAGTCCAGGAACAATTCTTGATGTCAGTCCACCCCTGATTACCTATTACTAAATTCAATGAGGAGAGCTCTTCATCAAAGCATAAAGAATCAAAGAATAAAAGGCTTTTGAAGGCAGAGACATGCATTTTGCATTTGTGTTATTTTGTGTTATGAATTCACCTGAGGTTTGTGGATGTTGTGGGTTGACTGGCTAGACAGCAGCAGGCCATTGTGTACTCTAGCAGAAGTGACCTTGTTGTTGTGCTGTTTGTGGCCGATTCTCACAGCTTGTTCCTTCAGCCACTGTTGCTGATACCATTCTTGGTTTAACAGCTGGTTTGTAATTTTGTAGTGCACATGCTCTTCCCATGTCTCTGTGGGTTTCCTCAGGGTGCTCTGGTGTCCCCCCACGTCCAAAGACATGCAGGTTAGGTGAATTGTTGATCCTAACTTGTCCCTGGTTTTTGTTTGGGGTGTGTGTGTGTTTTCACCTAGTGATGGACTGGCACCCTGTACATTGTTCCTCCTAATGCTAACAGGGATTGGCTCCAGCACCCCCTGCAACCCTGTTCAAGACTAAGTGGGCTAAGAAATGACTGAATGTTATTTCTGTGGCCCATCGTGTATTGCTACTGTGGCATGTTAAAAATAAATGTCCACCAAGTGCAAAACAGTGATTTGCATGTTGTGCTTGCTGGGGTTCACTACCTGAAGTTAAGGTACATAGAGGTGGGGCATTTGTATTAACAGGAGGGTCATGGGGGGCCCGAAACTAGGCTCAGCCTAGGGGCCCAAGTTAGTTAATCCACCCTGTCTGTAAAATCCACATTTAACTAAAAATGGAAAAAAATATTTGAACAAAAGAAAATATAATTTTAATGATTTCCATTATGTCAGGTTCTGTGGGTGTTCAATAGACAAATAGTCAAAGACCTAAACTGTGATATATATAATTTAGTTTTATCGGTCAGCTTATTGTTGTGAGCTTTCCAGACTTAAACACACCTATCAACAGTTAAGAGATTATACATTTTTACAGTTTAGATACTGGTCAATACAGCAATGACGTTGAATTAAACATTTTAACTCGAAACAAGTTGGATGAAAATATTATTAACCAAGCTGCAAATATGAAAACAGGACCCCCAAGACTGTTCTCCATCCTTTGGAATCAACCACTGATGTTCCTCTGGAAATTGTTGAAAATAAAAGGATATTTGCAAACTTTACTCTTGGATTTTCTGTACCTTTTTATTGTTTATTAACTAATTCTTAATGCTATTATTTGTGTTTAAATAAGTCTAGTATATACAGTAGGAGTTGTTATTTTTTCTGTAAATTGTTCATGTTGAGTATTATTTTTATATTTGCCTTCTACAATTATCTTTGATTATTTTTTTTTTGTGTTATTTTTCCATTTTTGTTATTTTAGTCACATCTACACATATTATGTGCATTTTATTAATATTTTGGTTTATTTTGAAATGACTTTGTATATATTTATGGATATATTTTTCTGTAAATGTAATTATCAAATCTAATGCATACCTCTTCCTGTTCATTATTATTTTTGTTGCTGTTATCTTTTGAGGTGCCTATATGTTTTTCATAATATAGAGTATACTTGTGATACCTCCTGTTAATCACACAGAAAAATCTTCACAATTATATTTTTTCTTTTGCTCGTATATTTTTCTCCTTCATACTTATTGCATTTGACATATTTGGTGAAAGTTTAATTTATTTAAGTCTATAATTAAAACATTCCAGACCTACACGCAGCTTACTGCTGTAATCTAGTCTTTAAAATTAAGATGTATTTATGAAAACAGGCACATTTTAAGTTACATAAAAACTATTTTTGTGTAAATTAAGTTATTTTGCCTCCTATAACAAATACTTAAAGTACTAAAGTAAAGAAAGTCATCTGGGTAACTGCTTCATAATAGACAAGGGGGCAGTACAGAAAAATGAGCTTGATGTAGCAAATGACTTTTTCGCTTACATTGCATCTCTCACTGTCCATTCACTCTAGATAAAAGCCCAGTATATACCATCAAGTGCAAAGGGTAAGTGGCTTGAACAGGGAATCAAAAAATAATTCTCAGTCACTGCTCTAGAACTGGAAGAAATGGCATGTCATATTTAAGGCTTTTGACTCCAGGGTCACGTTAGTGTTTTATGTGCTTAAAGGTTTTTTTTAAATAATGAAAAAAGTAATTAAGCTGTTTTCTAGTAAAAGTATTTTAATATCTTAATCTTGGTGCAAGTCGAACATCATACTTGCAGCACACCTCCATTGCATTATTCCAAAATATTGTCAAGTGCTAAATAAAACTGAGCAACAGGAGATGAGTAAAAATGTCTTGCGAATTCTTACTTTGATGTCACAAGATGGGAAAGAACCAGCGCTTGTGTGCCAGGAGCCATGTATAGTACATCTAAGAATATTTAAAAAGTCAGGTCCCCAAGTAACCTTTTGCTGCTACCCACAGTATGTAGCGCCACTTGCCCCTGCTGCTTGACCCGTAAGAGGAGAATTAATACAGTTGACCCAAAGCCAATCCCTCAGCATAATTCTTTAATCTACTGACCTCTATGTGCCCACTCTAAGAGCAGAAGTTGCACATAATAGAGCTAATGTAGTATAAGATGTTTAAGATGATGTTTGAAATTAGGATTCTGTCAGTCAAAATAAAGATTGTCAGAATGAGTGCCCATAAGGGTTTAGTAATTACATGGAAGTGCATTTTACTTTACGTAGCTGTTTAAAAATCAGACTTGCTGCAAACAAGCAACCTTTATTTTATTGTCTATATAGCTCCTTTTTATATTGAACACCACTCCATGTAGCATTACAAGTGCAGAGTTAGAGCAGAGTTATGTACATATCTAGATTTTACAAAAGAAGCTCACTTAGTTAAAGGAAATATTTAAGGGCCACAAAATGAGTGAGAGGCAGAGATTGAGCGAGCAGCCATATGTCTCAAGCCAAGACAAAGGCCACAATGTCTTTGTGATCAATTCCTCCACATTAGCCTAAGTAGATAGATAGATAGATAGATAGATAGATAGATAGATAGATAGATAGATAGATAGATAGATAGATAGATAGATAGATAGATAGATAGATAGATAGATAGATAGATAGATAGATAGATAGATAGATAGATATAGATAGATAACTTTATTAATCCCTAAGGGGAAATTCAGCTAAGGTTTGGACTTCAAACCTCATGGTCTCAGGTTTAGTGCCCCCCTCACTGTATTACTGTGAGCTTAATACTTCACCTGAAAGTTGCAAAAGATATTAGTCATCAATTTCTCTTTAGCTCTCTATTTGAAAACTGCCTTAAGATTGTGCTAATAGAAACATACTAAATAAAGTATGGGCTGTTTGCCTAAACAGTGGCTAGATGGATAAACAGTCATTGAGTACCAAATGGAAAATATTTTTTCTGACAATCAGCATATGATAATAGCAAACGATGAATTAGCAAGACACCTTCATATTCAGGCCATCAGAAGGCATATAGAGACAAGGTGGTAGTTAGAAGTTTAGAAGTTACAGGGCTCTCATTACTAAATCAACTTCAACCAGTTGGTATTCTTGTTAAAATGAACATGTCAGGAAGCCACTAAATGAAGAGGAACAAGCCGCCTATCCCACTCAGACTTGCAGTCTTTTGCTGACAAGGTGTTTTAGCAGTGCTCTCTGGGGATCAGCACTAGGCCCCCTGTTGTTTATGGTTATAAATAAATAATTTAGGTAAGGGTATTCGATCAAAATTAGTCATGTTTACAGATGTTATATAGCTTGAGGGAGATGCAGGCAGACAAGAAGAAAAAACAACTATTCAGATTGAACTGTAAATCTTGTGTTTGGCCTCGTGCGGCAGATGAAGTTTACTGTCCAATCAACATATACATTCTTAGTGTATAATCCTCTAGATTGATAGCATTTCTAGAGTGTATTTGATAATTTTTGTTATGATTGCAGGTGTGATTACTGTAGAAGAATATAAATAAAACGAATAGGATCGGAGCTACATGTATGCAGTGGCAGATCATAATATACTGGACAGCAATGTTTAGATTGTATAGAAAACTAAAGTTGTTGTGTGCACATCACATGAACTCCAAAAGTCCAAAAGATTGTGCAGGGTTCACTGTACCCAACCTGTTTTCTGGGGGCTACAGTGCTTGAAGGCCACTATTCTAACCAATTTCTTAATTAGACTCCAATTCTGATCTTAATGTCAGAAATTCCAGTTTGTGTATATGATATTTTAATTGTTCAATATTTGCATTGTTTATTATTTCCTTCACTAATATTAATAATCACCTTGTTGTTGTTCAGACTAATATGTTACTGCTTCTATTGCTGATGTTACTACTATTATTACACATTAGTTATTGTAATTCCTAATATCATTAAAGCTGCCCATTTTGCTCTCTAGTACCCTAATATGATTATGTACAAAGAAGATGTCTACGAATATTAAACTAAATAGTAAGAGTTCCTTTTAATTTTTGAATTACATTGCATTGATTACAAATCTGGACAATACATCACATTCAAATCAGATATCCCCTGCCCTGAACATGAAAGTGAGTCGTACCAGCAGGTGATGAAGCTGGTGAGGATGGAGTCCACTGTGCACCTGTAGAAGTTGATGAAACAGATAGAAAAATGTGAGAGTTTGTCTGAGGAAGTAAAGGTTCTGGTGGGCCTTTTTGACAAGAGGTGAAGTGTGTTTTGCCCACAATAGGTCATCTGTGATAGTCATGTCAAGAATTTAGAGCCACTCGCCCTCTTAGCAGCACCCCTCCAATGTAGATGGAAGTGTGGTCCACCACAGAAAAACAAACACTTGAAATCAGAATACACCTTAGGAGTCTGAAAACAATAAAAATCAAATAACCAAAAAAAAGGAATAAATGTTATTTCCATGATGAAAAGGAAAGAAGGTGAAAGACAGAACATTCTTGGCTGTATAGCCATCATTAGGTGTGCAACTGAAAAGGAAAGCGTGGGTAACACAAACAGTAAGGAAAGGAGCGTACAAAGTCAGGGCAGTTGGAATGTGAAAAGGTGAGAGTAGGTGAGAAAACGCTGCTATTACAGAAGATGAAGGAAGAGATTAAAAAGTTTAGAACTTAGCTTCTTCTGACGTTCTTTGAAAAGTGACTTCAAAACCCTGTGAAAGAACACAAACAGAGAGCTTAGTGCGGCTATGATCAAGGGGTGTGAAGTGTTGTACAATAGGCTTTGTTAGGAATTTGATCTTGACAGCTCAATCAAGCTCCTTGTAACGGTCTGTGAGCCATCGCCATGTTTCACCTTTGATGTAGATGGTGGGACATTACTCACAAGAAATGCAGTAAACACATTTTCTCATTCAGTCAATCCCAATGGAAATTTCCAAGATGCAGGATGGGTTATATTTTATATTTCTGGACAATTAACTTTTTGACACCAACAGTATCTTTTTATTTAGTAAGTAGACTATTTGTTTGTTTAGTAATGAAACAATCTTACTATTCTTCTAACTTCCTTATAAATGGAAGTCTGGTGATGAGGTCAAAAATTTCCTTTCAAGTTATGATTACATTCTGATATTTTTGATGTTCACAATGTTGAGAAAATTCGATTTTAGCATATGTGTGCTTGTCTGTGGAAACCTATGTACAACAATCAAATCCTGAAAAAAATATTAACCTCTCTTTTTCAAAGTTGTTGCTTCCTGTTTGTCTTTTCACAGACTCCAGGCCTATTGTTCTTGGTCCAGTACTCACAAATGATTCAACTAATCTCCAGAGATTACTGCAACAGAAATAGTTTATTTTAACCTAGTGTCTTTGCTGTCTGCTCCATTGACTCTTGTTGGCCTGTTGATTTTCAAAATTTTTACACAAGTAGTTTTTGAGAGACACGATTTATTTAAATATACTCGGAGGCACACGCAAGCATACATATGTACGCACACACTCAAATAAATTTATAAAGGAAGATACCTGACAGCCTGGTTGCCCTACCAGAACACATGCTGGAAGATGAAGAGAAAGAACTGAGCCCACACAAACACAACATAGCAGATCCGTAAAAGGTCGACATGACCGTCAATGCAGCTTGCTTACTTCATTTGACCCAATATCTGTAATAATTTAATAGCTGCTTTGAAATTTAAGGAGAAGAGCACTGAAAACTAATGTACTTTGCAAATCCCATCTCAAAAATTCAACAAGTGCAGCCATGGAAGAGTGTTGATTCTGGTATTCTAGCATTATCCACTGTACAGAAAACGCATGCAAACACAACTGTTCACACAGGACCTTTTACATCCATCCATTTTATAACCCTGTTTATTATGTCACAGAGAGCTGTATACTCTTAAAAACAGTGCTCCTTTAATGGCCCTTTACTGGGTTGTGTGGTTTGTCATAGAGCAATTTATTGGCAAAGAACCATTTAATTCCAGGAAGTGTTCTTTGCATGTAAAATGTATTATTTGGGCTTTGAAAAAGGTCATAATATGTGGACAAAACAGAAATCTTTAATGCATAGTACGGATTATAACAGATGAAGAAAGTGTGAACTTAGCCTTTTGTTATTTTATGCAATAAGAATCCTTTTAAAACTATAAACCCATTCATATTTCACAATATGAAGATTATCATTAATTCATTGTAATTTATGGAGCCTGTTACTCTTCTAAATTTAAGGTTCTTTTTTGGAACCTTCATATGGATGGTTCCCCTATGGCATCATTCTGAAGAACCACTTTGGCACCTTTATTTTTTAAAAGTGCAGGCTATAGCAATAGCATTGTGTCTCAGGTTATAACTGGTCATGGGTGGGATGCCAGATGACCACATCAGGGCACATCAGGGCAACAATAATGATGTCCACTTCTTTGGCATATGGTAAGAGATGCAGATCCCATAGAAACACACAAAGAAAACCAAGAAAAATCCATAAAGATAGTGCCCAGTCCAGGTCCCTGGAGTTATAAAGCAGAAGAACTAACTACTGTCCCCATGCCATATTTGGTTTCTAAAATATATTTTATACAGTGTGCTCTGTAATATATTGAACAAAATTATCAAATTAAAAATTTGAATGTTGCAAACGCTAAAAGGAGAGTTAGGCAAAAACTCAGGGCTGACCTCATCTTTATGCTACCAGTGACTCGTAATGCAGTATGGCCTCTTTTTGAATGCATCCTTTCTCAAACTGTGTAGATTTTGTAATGTGCCGTGACACAGACTACTTATGGGATTAGATCAGGTTTTTCTGCGCTGAAGTGGGTTCTAAATAATGTGTCTCACAAAATAAAGGACATGCTTTAATTAAAGACCCATCATCTAAAACATATATCATCGTATGTTGTGAAAAGGCTCTCCAACAGAAACAAAAAAGAGGAAAAAACAACAAACAAAAACCTAGAAACCAAATTGGTGCTTCAAACGTAAGTGCTTTTAAGTGGTGTTTTATGTGAGTTTAGGAAAATAAACATTGATTTTTAAAATTTTGTTCATGGCTTGCTAATGGATTTCAAATAAAAGCAACTATTTCCTAGTGTACCTGCAGTTGTGTAATAATGTAACAAATGCCTGTTTATTAGCACTTACTTACAACCTTGTGACCGAGGATTCCATAAAAGCTTGCAAGTGTTATTCAGTTAATCACCTTTGGAATGAGTCAAAGTTGAAGTTTGGCGCAGTGTGCATGGTTTTTGTTTTTGTTTTTGTTTTTTTATTCATCACCAGGTTTATTTATATACTTCAATTGTGAAGGACAGTGAATGATGTTCCTTTTGGTCATCCTCTCTGTTCAGACAGTTTCGTTTTTTCTTGTCACCTATTAAAAAGAGGCCTTTTGAAATTACTTCACTTTGTCTTTTGCAGGAAATCATGAGAGGTGCAGAACATTAAAGAAAAAGCATACAAGGCTGGTTAATTACATGAACCAACAAAGGTCTTGCATTAAAATAGATCATTAAAGTAAAGAAAAAAAAAGCTTTTCATTCATCTTAAAAATGTTTTGTTAAAGCATGCATCTGAAAAACTGACATAAATGTTAAGTCCTTTTTGACGCCTGCCAAAAATTAAGTAAGTAAATAAAAGCAATACCATCAAACAGTGAGAGGAAAAATTCAAAGGTGATCCAGACTCATTTCTAATTTGCTGGAAGTCATATTTGTTTTAATACATCACATATGGTATCTTACATTTTAAATAAAACAACCACAAAAAGCTGTTTTCCACCTGTCGGTCTTTATTTTTCCCACACTGCATAACAAACATCTCTTGTTGAAGTTCTTGTACTTGACATACCAAGTAGTACAAAAGCATGAAATCTCCCCACACCACAGTGCTTGTAGCATGTGTAACCTCTGGAAGAACACCAACAAAACTGACCATCAATATTGAGGTCCTCTAGCGGCAGTTCTTAAGCACATCTCTCCCAGTCCACACTTACCTATAAAGAGCTGTGGTGTAAAAAGTAACTTGGGTGCTCTTCCTCAACAAAAACAAACAGATGTCAACTACTGGCCAGCTATCACCTATCGAAGCTCAGTGCAACAGCACTTGAGTGACATTAAAGTGTCATAAGAAGAAATACATTATTAACAGCAATGGAAACTTGAAAATGATCTAATTCATGAAATTCAGACAGTACTTCAAAGCCAAACTTATGGATCTCACAGTTCAACCCATAATGTTATAACCAGTGGCATTTTTACATTACAGGCCAGTGATATGCAGCCCTGCCGGGTGTTGTACAAAATAATAATAAGCTTCGTTACTACAGCCTCATCTTTGTCTTCTTAAGCAATTTGCTCAATGTAATTACTCATCAATGTAGCTTTTTGTAGTATATGAAATTCTCTTTATGGCAGGTGCTGCAATCCAGTTTTTAGCTGATGAGGCTGGATTAATTGGCCCTGCAGTGTTCTCTACCCCCTTGGAGGGGTGTATTTGTGTAGGCATGTGCAACGGGAACTTTCTAGTTTAGCACTGAGGTCTGAAGGTCATTATCCAGTATTAAAAACAGGACCATCTGTTTTTTGTTTGTTTTTTTTTAATCCCATGTTTTTGCCCATTTAAGGCTATGCAGCATACATCAGCAAAGATTTATGAAACATCCAGCACCATTTCCTGCCTTAAAAGTGCACATAGTAATTTAAAAGAAAGAAAGAAAGAAAGAAAGAAAGAAAGAAAGAAAGAAAGAAAGAAAGAAAGAAAGAAAGAAAGAAAGAAAGAAAGAAAGAAAGAAAGAAAGAAAGAACTAACAATATAAGGAAGGTTTCATCACACACTTTTCGGAGTTGATTCCTGCCAGTATAGGCCTGGGCTTTCTGAACCCCACTTTATAGGGGTATCACTTACACCTTGTTACACAAATTCAAACTAAAGCCACAATATGAAGACTAATGTTTTTGGAGAAATATGTTAAAATGTTCTTAATAAAGGAGGCATTGGCTTCCATGAAGTTGTCAGTGAGTAATAAAGCTTATCCGTAGGGGACTAAATTGTCAATGATTTAATGCATAAGTGGCATAAGAAAAATAATAAAGATAATCATTAGAACATGAGAAAAATTTGAATAAGAACAGGCTATTTATCTCAACAAATCTTGGCAGTTTTATCCACTTACTTCCTCCAAAATAACATCAAGTTGAGTTGAGACCTACTGTCTACCACAATACTTGGTAACATATTCCATGTATCTTGTCTTCTGTGTGAAGAAAAGCTTTCTAACATTTGCGCAAAATTTACCCTTAACAAGTTTCCAGCTGTATCCATGTGTTCTTGTTGCGGGATTCATTTTAAAGTAACAACTGGGATATTCTGTATATACTGTACTAATTCCTTAAATAATTTTAAACAATTTAGTCATGTCACTTCTTAATCTCTGTTTTCTTAAACTGAGAAGGTTCGACTCCTTCAATCTTTCCTCATAACTCATCCCCTGCAGATCTGGAATCAGCCAAATCGCTCTTCTCTGGACTTTCTCTATCGCTGCTATGTCAGAGATCAAATCTGCACACAGTACTCCTGATGAGGCCTGAATGTGTTGTATTATGTGGGGACCTCGTCACTAGTTGTATACTAAACAGAATTTTACCACCTTACCACCTTTATAACAAGTTTATTTCAAAACAGACTCACAGGGAAGCCAGTTCCTATCTTAAAAGCTACAGATGCAAGGCAGGGATTAATCCTGAACAAAATGGCAGATTATCTTATGCATGCCCATTCATAATGAGCCAATTGACCTTTATGATGTAGCAGGAATCAGGAGCTAATGGAGAAAAACAACACAAGCGTTTGTTGTTTACTAACAAGGTCGAAGTATATTGTTATTGTACTTGAGTATGTTTTGAGAGTATTTCTGCTTACCTGAGTACAAAGTTTTCTAATTTCACTTTTAGTTCACAATATTTTTAAATGATAACGGCTACTTTGTTTGTTACTGCAATATTAAAACTAAAAAAAGGGCTATGCAAATACATACAATGCTTTATTTCGTTATATAAATTACAGACTTTCCCTTCTTTATGAAAATTTACATATATGAAGAATTAAACTTGTGCTGATTGTGCTCACACCTGATAGTCTACACAGTCATTCCAAGTACACTTCACTGCAGCCTCAACAATGGAGCTGGGCATTGGCGACACACAATCTCGTCTCATTTATTTTTATGGCTGTTGCCTCACTGTCCACATGACATAAGTGAGGTGGGCTTGAGCGTTTACATGTTGTGGTTCACTCGCCTTGTTTTACTCATGTCTTCCCACATTATCTTGAGCATCACATGTCTAAAACACTTCATGAAACAAGTAGAAAAGCTCAAAAAGAACCAAAACACCATTTGTTTAAATGAGAAAGTAGAAGTGATAAAGTCCAGGTAAAAAGGCCTTGTCTTAAGTAGGGTTTGCTTTGATGATCAATGTGTTTATTAAATGAATACTGTACAATTTCAGGAAGTTTGATGTAACTTCAATAAACATGGGGGACATTTTTGAGGCCAGGGAACATTTAAAAATATTTTCCACACAAGATATTTTTTTAATTAGTTTATGAAAATTACTTTATTAATTAATTTTCAGGAATGGACTAATTCATTCTTAAAACAAAGGAGGAACCTGTACACATCTCCTATTAGCTCCCTTCCCAGTCATTAAGATGTGTGCTCCACTGAATTACACTGCTTCATGTTCTTGCTCATACTAGCCTATTAAGGTAGTCTGAATTATTTTAGGTTTATAGGAACTTTTTCTAAGTATATATACTAGCATTCAAAAGTTTGTAATCACCCAGAAATTTTCAAATTAATTTTGATGTCCTTGGGCCTCATGTGCAAACGGTGTGTATGCACAAAAATGTTGCGTACGCCCATTTCCATGCACACTTTGAAACGTATAAAAACTAGACTTGGCATAAAGCCACGCACATTTTCATGGCAGCCTCACCCTGTGTGCATGCAAGTTCCTGGCAGCACCCAGTGTCAAAGAAGTGCTACTTTACAGATTTCACTGGATTTATCAAATGCACTGAAATTAATTGCATATCATTTACAAATTGAATTCACTTGATTATAATCATTCTGTAACAATATAATGGTTCACGGAATTGCCAAATTATTGCAACTACCATAGCTGATTTAGCATTGTTAGAAGACATCTCAAATGGAAGAATTAGAAGAGAGCACAAACAGTATTTATAGGTGATGATGACTGGCTTCTAGGTTAATTTCAATTTCCAAGAACTACACTCTTGGAGCTGTGTGCTCAACTGGCGCAAGCTTTACAAAGACAGCCTTTGAGGAATTGTGCTCTACCTGCTCCTTTGCAAGTTCTGTCCACTCTCAGGTTTTTATCCACAGCAGCTTTTCAATGTGAACTTCACCGAGTCATGCCATGCCAGCTGTATAACATGGTATTATCGTTTTGTCATCCAGATAGATAAGTTTTCCTTATCATGTGGTTGAACTGGGAAACATCAAAGCACATTTTGTAGGAACATTCGGTTTTCCAAATGTAATCGGAGCGGTCGACTACATGCACATTGCTTTTGCGACAGTGCCGGACAAGTTTCTTCAGCCAGGGATGAATCATCAAAAGAATAATCTGGCATGACATCATCTATATCAGAAGAGACTATAAAAACTCCAGCTCTGCACAATCGCATGTGCTTTTTCTAACTATGGCGGCAAAAAGCAAACAGTCCTTTTAAAAGATAGTAAGTCACCTCAAACAGCCATGTGAAGAGCATAGAATCGATCCGTTGTGGCACTCTGTGCCAACGCTACACTATAAAGGCATCTTAAGAAAATGAACTTGCTTGTGTAAATAGAGAAAAGCCAAGCAAAATGACAAAAGCTTGCATATTATAATCTTTTTAGTTAGCCAATAAAAGGTGTCATTTTGCTTGGCTTTTCTCTACATTCATAATGGCTAACACGGTACAACACCCTAGTACTACTTGTGTAAATAGAAAGCATTTCCACTCTAAAAGTGTGTTGTATTGTGCAAGCATGAGGTGTACTGCATAATGTGGCACACAATCGTGGCTTGCCCATACCTGAAGAGATACAGTATAATGAACCTGACCCTGACCCACCAAATGATCAGCCAAATTGGATACCAGTACAACTTCTTTTGAATGTAATCAGCAGAATGTAAAAACAAGTAATCAGATGCAGCATTTATTTTTAACCAATTCATTTAATTTGTGTTCATTATCACATAGTACAGCCCTTATATATTCCTTAGTTCATTGGCCACATCTCTTACAGCATTCACTATTACATTTTGTGACTCCAAAACAGAGTCTGAGAGCACACAGCCAGATGGTCACACAGTGGTTTCCTCGGCAGAGGTGTGTGTGTGCAGCCAGAGCCTGAAGATGTGTTGGGCACAGCAGCACCATCGTCGGGTCCTTGGCGCGGGGGTCAACTTTTGTAACATTGTTTGAAACAGAATAAACAGACAGTGGGTTGCATTCGCTTTTCATGGTGACTTTGATATCTGGCCTCTTTTTTTTTATTTTGCGCACCGTGCAACTTTCTGAACTTGAACTTTCGAGATTCTCTGACACCCTGTGTCACTCCATCAATTTCCTTTTGTTGCTAATGCCACTGCTTAAGCCAACAAATATTATGGTTTTCCTTGTCTCCACTTTGCATTCGCTAAACTTCTTTTTTCCAAGTGTTTTTGTTATTGTCTTTTGCACAAACATTGAACGGAAGGGGCTATTTATATTTATTTAAATATTAAAATAAGCAAAATTCTGGTAGGAGTGGGGGTGGAGCTGTACATGTGTTAAATTTCACGTTCATTCGGATTTATAAAGTAGGAGTGCGTGGAACTTTGCATTTATGCATTTGGATTTCTTTGTGCATACGCACATTTCCAGTTTTGTCTGTACGCCATGTTTTCGTGTGAATTCTACACACAGTATTATACATGAGGCCCCTTGTCCTCTTACTGTATGAACTTATGCATCTAGGTCTTTACCTCTTTTTCTGTTCTGGTTTGATTCAGCTTGCCTTTTTCTCTCATGACAGTAATAGACACCATTGTATGAAATATTCAGTTTTTTGGCAATCTGTCACAGGGAATAACATTAATTCTGCATTTTGGCTATTTTTGAATCCAGGACTGAACTTTAGGAATACCAGTACCTTGCAAACCAAGGAAGGACAATTAACTTGCTTTAATGAACAAAATAACAGGAATACTAATACAATACAAAGATTTCTCTAATAACTCATTTAGAATTTAAACATCACCAGTTAAGGATAAGCTATGGGAGTTGACCATTAGGATCACACCATACTGCTCCTTAAATAGAACAGGTAACTCCAAAATGGGAGAATGGAAAGAAAATTAAAAGACTTTCAAAGTGTATGTCACCAACAGTGAATGTGAAACTACTTTTATATCCAAAGAAGGAGATCCAATGAGGCATTCCTTACATTTGGGCTCACAAATAATTGTGTAGGGGGGTGCAGGCTAAGTTTGATGTAGAATTTATAGATGTCCATCCATCCCTTTCAAATCCCATGTTTTAATTACAGGACCATGGAATGTCAAAGCTATCCTAGCAACATTGGGCACAAGGAAGTTGTAATAATAAAAACTACTGGGCTAGATATTCAGTAACCTCAGATCAATATTTGGCATCAACGAGGAAGGTAAGAACAGCCTTGCCAATAATTATACATAAATGCATTCTTGAATGCCTTCGTTATGAATTTGCTTGTTTACAGAGTATATGAATATTGTTATCAACAGTTCAGTGATAATATTAATGGATAAATAGTGCTAGGATCCATTTTCGTTAATCAGTTTGGAAATGTTTTATATGTGCTGACAAAAATCAATATCTTTTAGTATCTACATTATGTAATTAAGTCATGTTGTGATAGTATTTTGCGTGGGAAATTGGTACTACACTCTGAGCCTGTACTCATAATTAAAAAATAATGGAAAAACCCAATTCACAATATGGATGAATGAATGGAAGGTAATAGTGACTAAGTGCTAATAGCAAAAGGACCAGCCTTATGTCATTTGAGAAAGAAAACTGAGATAAAGAGAAAGATTCATTGTTTCTGGGTTGAAAGATCCTTTATGTCAGCTAATGTCCAAAGATCATGGTGGTGTGCCTAAAGATTTGCAAAAGCAGAAAATACAGATATCATTCTGCTTTTTCATGGAAGGGTTTTGAGGTGATGTCTTATGTTGTAAGTCATAGATCCTTTTATTCCCACACCCAGATTCTTTGTTACGTACACCAACACAGTCCACACCAACTCTTGTTCACTTCTCCTTGCACTCACCTGATCTGGAAGTAGACACAGCCTGCAGCCGCAATACACTTTCACCGTGAACTATTAATCTGACTGCTCCTGTTCTTAACTTCTCTATTTGGGGATGTCTCCTCTTATTTCATTTATACCCCAGGCAACAAGACAGAGCAACAAGGCAGGTTTAAACTTCTATTCAGTCATTATACTCGTTAACATTAAATATGCTTAAGGTACTGAAGAAGAAAGCAAGAAGAAAAAGCAGAAGAAAATGCAAATGGTTGTGGCAAATTACCAGTACAACCTGGATATCTTAGGAGCTGCCTGACACACCCAATATGCGTGGCATTCGGTTTCTTGAGATTACACTGCTGCAGCTCATGGCATGGGTCTTCTTGGTGGCTGTGTTCTTCCTGGTTCTCCCTCTTCCTCGCTGTGTTCTTCCTCCTTTTAAAGCAAGGGGCCAGGGTGTAAACCTGTAGCCCCTCTCTATGAGTACATGTTCGCGAGGTGTGCCTGCACAAAGACAATCAATGGATTGACAGCTTTGCTTTTATGCATGTAGAAATTCCAGAAAATGACCGTTTTATCATTTAAAGTTTTGACCATTCAACTGCTAGACTGCCCTTTTGCAGTAGTAAGTTTCATTTTTGCTAGTTTAACCTTCTGTCTGCTAGATATTTCCTATTTTATGTAGTTAGACCTTTAAAGAGATTGAAAATTCAAGTAAAAAGTAAAGAACTGACAGTTTTAACATATAGTTTAACATCAATAGTAATAATAATAATAATAATACATTTTATTTATATTGCGCTTTATATTTAACAATCTCAAAGTGCTACAAAATAAGAATAAATTAACAAACAAGATAATCTATAAAAAATAATTTAACAAAATGTCTTTCTAAAAAGATAGGTTTTTAGGTTTCGTTTAAAAACATCATATTGTCTATTATGCTTTTAAAACTTTAGAGTACATGATTTGTAACATAGTATAATCTATTTCCCCACATATACAGTACCGTCTCTCTTCTTTCTTCAGTTTTGTGCATCTTACCTGCCATTGATAGGTAAAATGAAGGTTAACAAAAGTTCAGCTCATAGAGTCAACAGTATGATGTCTATCTGCCTCAGCATTACTGTCATTTTTAAATGTAAATCTGTTATATCCAACAGATAGTGAGAGCAAGAAGAACAAAAGAAACACAAAGACAAAAGTGAAAGAGTATCATTTTTAAAGTTCTTAAATAATGATGAAGATGCACCAGCAACAGCAGGTCAGTCAGGCACCCATACAAGTTACTGCAGTACATGCAACAAAAAGCTGTCGGCTCCGCCAGTCGTAGCACACCAGACAGAGATGTTGCTACGTACACAATAAGGTACGTTTATCACTTTCAATCCATCCATCCATCCATTTTCCAACTCGCTGAATCCGAACACAGGGTCACGGGGGTCTGCTGGAGCCAATCCCAGCCAACACAGGGCACAAGGCAGGAACCAATCCTGGGCAGGGTGCCAACCCACCGCAGGACACACACAAAACACACCCACACACCAAGCACACACTAGGGCCAATTTAGAATCGCCAATCCACCTAACCTGCATGTCTTTGGACTGTGGGAGGAAACCGGAGCCCAAGGAATGAATTCTGTTTTGCCCTCTTTAATTTTTACCAGTTAATCATAAAATTTATTTATCTATCTGGAACAGTTTCTTGAAGAAGAGCATGCTTTTGTATGTGGGTCTATTATTCACTTTTGTTTTTTTTCCTATTAGCTTGCCTTCTTCATTTCCCTAATCGTTTTTGAGCTTATTGAATGAATTATAATGCTAAGAACATCATATATGTTCTCTCAAGAGTAATCATCAGTTTACAATTTTGGACATACAGTATGACTAAATACCTGACATGTGGATTATGTGACATGAGTAATTTTACATATTGGACGTTTTCATATTGTTTCCTTTTGTTCAAGCTGGGTCCCTATTCAAGCCCATTGTATCAGAAAATTTCTTATCTCCATTCTCCATGAAAGCATGAGATTAAAATGTTTTCTCGGCCATCACTACAAACAATGCTGGCAGAATAACAGCCACAATAATGATTGTTTTTTATTGGAGACTACTTCTCAAATGAAAATGTGTTCATTTATGTAGAGTACAGCTTTCTGCTGAAACTATTTATTGTTATCAGATAGATTTAACACAAATTGTTTGGGATGTATTGGGTATCAAAGCGCAGGGAAAAACTCAAGAAGAATGGAAAAATGAGCAAACTCTAAGCAAAGTCACCAGACGAGGAATCAAACACGGGTTTCGTTGAGCTGTGAGGCAGCAGTTCTAGCCGCTGCTCGACTCTGACAGTTAAAGTAGTGAATATTATTGGACCAACTGTTACAAAGCTGTTCTGCTGCTTTTTTAAGATTGTGTCCACAGATTACTTCAATTACAACAACAACATTTATTTCTATAGCACATTTTCATACAAATGATGTAGCTCAAAGTGCTTTACAAGATGAAGAAAGAAAAGTTTCCAAAAAAAATGAAAATCTAAAAATAAAAATAAGATTAGGCAATACTAAATAACAAAGAATAAA
Source organism: Erpetoichthys calabaricus (assembly GCF_900747795.2). Lineage (NCBI taxonomy): Eukaryota > Metazoa > Chordata > Cladistia > Polypteriformes > Polypteridae > Erpetoichthys > Erpetoichthys calabaricus. The sequence goes on from NC_041400.2 coordinate 161,354,921, forward strand.
GTAAGGTCTGATGGCCAGGGAGGACAGAAAAAACAAGAGGCTGGAGAAAAAAAAAAAAAAAAAAAAATCTGCAGGGGTTCCGAGGCCACGAGACCACCCAGCCCCCTCTGGACATTCTACCTAACATAAATGGTCTCAATCAGTCCTCATGGTTTTCAGGCTAAATTAGACCTGACTTATTTAACATTTAAACATTGAAAATCCTGACCCAAAAAACGATAAATGGACCCACCTCCATCCTGACTCTGGCTCCACAACTTCTGGTTGGCAGCCATTTACTCTGGTTGTTAAGGACATTTCCCTAAAACATGCCTCAAATGTAGTTAAAAAACAAAGGATCAACCTTGGGGTGGTCTGTTGTGCTGATCAAATTGGTTATGGTTCATGCTAAAAATAATTTTAACAGTGACTGCTAATATTAAGAGATTTTTTGACTCTCTTTGCCTATATTGATTCAGTCTCAGCTGAAAATTACATTAGCATAGCCCTGTTACAGCAATCACAGATCTCAAAAATGCCATTAAAGGTTCAATTAAGAATAGCAATAGTTAATGAGAGGCCAGTTGTCAACAGCTTGGTTCTCCTTCTCTTAATTTATGAATGGGATGCCTTGATGTTGAGAAAACTATGTTGCAAGTATAGGAAACCTCAGAGGCAAAACTTATTCTGCGGAACCCCTAAGTGCTAAAATGTCAGAGTAAGAGCTGTTACTGAGAATGCCTTCAGAAGATTCTTTTTCCAGTTATTTTGCTTTGCTTGACACAAATATTTCCTAAGTAGTACAAACTTATTTCATATTTTTAAATTATATACAGCAGATTTGGGAAAATATACAGTATTAGTAATAGTATCATCACATGCACAGAATCTTCTTATATAATATGCTACTGTGGCTGTCCGTTTGTCTGTCCAGGATTTTAAATCACCTGTAGCTTGCAAACTGAACTATTGGTACACATATACTATGTGACGTCTACTGTCCACTTTCAGGGTGATGATTGACCTCCAAGGTTATTCCTCTTTTTACTTTTATTTTATTTTATTGTAGAATCAGCTCTCAGCAGCTGCCAACAGGGCGGCCATGCGGCACATGTGTACAGACGCCGTTGTCATTCCCTACCACCTTTGCTGTCACTTCCCATACTTCTTCATACCTTAAATCATTCTTGAGGCAGATTGAAGACTTAAGTGCCAGCTTAAGTGAAAAATTAAGGCAAACGTACTAAGTAATTGCAACACAAACACTGACTTAATCAGTTTTAACGTGAAAAGATGCTGATGAAAGAAGAGAAGAAGCGGTCGCTAGGGTGGAGAAAAGAAGAGCTTCTCAGGAAGCAGCAAGCACATCGACCTCTGAGAAAACGAATGCTGAACGTACAGAGAAAGAGGAGGAAAACTATTAATGCTCAAGTCAAGTGTATTCAAGTATGCCATTACTGGTGCAATATAATTCTTACTTACAATTCAAACCAACATATACTATGTCACCACTCTTTGGCAACGATAAAATGAGTGTGTACAAACACATAACTTCATTTTTGGTAAACATTTTATTGAAGTTATTAATTATCAAATAACATTCTATACAGGCAAGTCAAATTTTGCAAAACTAGGTTTGAATCAAATCAACCCCTACCCACGAGAAAGAGAGCTAGGCCAACAGAATAAAACTTTAATAATAGGAAAAATAAGTAAATAAATAAATAACTTCATTTTAATTAACAAGAAACACAAATCAGCTTACCTGATGTACTCTTTATTTTTGTTTCTTTCCTCCTGGTAATAATTAATACCTCCTGTATTCACACACAAAAAAATGTGTTTGCTAATTGCTTCCCACTCTTCTAAACACCTTTGCTTTTACTGTGATTTCCCTGATGATAAAAACACCAAAACAATTTAGAAAAATTAAATAATCCTTTTCAAATTAATAATACCACTGTTAACACAAATTTTCCAGTCTGACTGGAACAAAAAAAACACAAATCATTGAATATCCATACAGTAGTGCTGAAGAAAATAAAGGTAAGAAATATTAAAACAACAGATGTTAAAATGTTTCATAAAACAAGCAGTGTGCCTAAGCCGGCTGTAATATGTTGTAATGCTCTGACATTTCAATAGTAATTCTCAAAAAATTACTTACTGTGAACACCTGAATCATGATGAAAGATTTTTGAATAACTAAACAAGAACACTATGACAGAAGATCTCAACGTTTCTATGAATATTCAGATCTACAAACTGAATGAGAAAATGGATAGGTGAAAAGACAGCAGCAGATATTTTGTTTTAAAACTCAGATTTAAAGTTTTATTGTTCAGCAGACATTTTTACTGACGCAAATGACCTATTACGAACCATCTGCAGACTTTTTCAATCGTCTTTTGTGTCAGTTTCGATGCCTATAATGCAAATACTCTGAGAAAATATACTTTATATAAATGAAAAGATAATTGTGTTTAGGTGTGAGGCATCTTATTCAAAACAGAAGATATTCTTTAACACGTGAGAATGAAAGTTGTCATCTGTTCCATGCTCTTTTACTTACTGCACAATCAAATTTCAGCTATTTCATTCTGTCTAAATGTAGTGTCAAACAGTTTAATGTCATATGACAATTGCACACCAGAAGACTAGAATTTTGCTCAATGAGTTTAAAATTGTCACCTTTCTAACAATATATATATTTTTTACTTATAATAAGCTACAATAGCTTTTAATTATGCCTTTTACAATTTGTTTGCATTTATTCAAAACAGATTTTTTTACTTTTTATGTTGTATGTGTAAGTACATTTTTTGAATAGCAATGTTGCTTTTATTTTCCCTCCACTCCTCCCTCAAGCCGCATTCGCTTCCTCCTGACTCCGGCTCCCAAATGAGTTGAGGCTGCTCCTTATATTCAACATTCCGGGAGTACTTCCGGTGTCACAACCTCGTGACCCGGAAATACTTCTGGGTAAGGCGGGAGCCCTATACTAAGGGCTCAACAATCCCTGCAGCACACCCTAGCTGTCCCAACAGACCAAAACAGGGCTGTAGTGTACTCCAACTCCCAGCATGCCCTGTGGGAATCCAGTGCCCTTCAGAAGCAACCTCCCCCTGTCCTTCCATTCGGGAGGTGTCTAGGCCAGGCAAGAATGCAGGTCACCTCTGATAGTATGTAGACAGAATGCCGATTATTTTACTGAAGGGCATGAACTCTACACATCGAGGAGGAAGATTAAGATTAACGAAGTCTAATATTACAGATGCCCCCTATGGACACCAAGGGGCGCTGTCCAGCTTTTCCATGCACAGGGCTGCAAATAGGCTTTCACTGGCACTGGTAAGTGGCATCTGACTAATTTGACATCACAGCTCCAAAGACCGAGGCTTCAATCCACACCTTGAAACCGTCCACATGGAGACTTCATATTCAATTCATATTCATATTCATATTGTATGGGTTTTACTCCAGGGACAATGGTTTCATCCCCTTTCATTGCATACTATACAGAAACAATTACAAAGGCAAATAAAATGTTAAATAATACTTTATAAACTGTTGAATATGAGTCATGCTTAGACTCTATAGTACAATAATGACATTATATTGTGTGCAGTTGTAATCTTCATGCTACTTTCCTAGAAGCTGTGCAGAGAAGAACAACCAAGTACATCCCTGAATGAATAGGCCTACCGTACTCTGACTGACAAAGGGAATTAAATCTCATTAGTGTTAAACAGAGAGAGCTGCTTGAGGGCTAATTCAGATCTTCAGAATTCTCAAAGATGTCGATAAAATAAATTGAGCAGAATTTTCTCAGTTAAATAATAACTCGCATATGTGAGGACACCAGGTGAAACTAAGGTGACGTGCAATTAGGACAGAGTCTGGATCACACTTCTTCACACAAAGGAGTGTGGTTATCTGGAAACACAGAGTCACTTAGTGAAAGCAGTAAATCTTATAACTTTTAAAAAGTATCAACAGGACATATTAGAACAACATAGCTGTTAGTTTAATGGACTGAATGATTTGCTCTTGTTTTTGAAGTCTTTTGTTCACAGGCTTTATTCCATAAACAGGCATTGCAGGTTAAAGCAGATTCTTCTAGAAAAACGAACACAACGCACATAAAAATCAAAACATAAGAACATATGAAATTTGACAAATGTCAGAAGATCAGTTCATCAGGCTTGTTTGTTTAGATATTAGCTAAGGTGTCCCAGTATCTCATCCAGACCCTTCTTAAAGGTCATCAAGGTTTCTGCTTCAACTACAAGTCTTGGTTGTTTCTTCCAGATTCCCACAATTCTTTGAGTAAAGAAGTGCTTCCTGGCTTCAGTCCTAAATGCACACCCCTTTAATTTCCATTGGTGCTTTCAAGTATGTGATTAAATTGAAAGAATTCTGCTGGATATACTTTATTAATGCCTTTAAGAGCTTTGAAGTCAGATTAGGCCCTCATGCAGTCTCCTCTGCTTCAGACCAAAGAGATATAATTTTCTGAGTCTGTCACGGTACGACATGTCAACAAGAAGTCCTGGGATGCACCTGGTTGGTCTTCTCTGTACAGGTTCAAGTGCGGCTATCTCTTTCTTACAGAATGGTGGCCAGAACTGCACACAGTACTCCAGATGCAATCTCACTAGCGGAACATTGAAAGTATAATTTTGAACTTTAAAAGCCAGTCCCCCATTTTAAACCTGCTCATGCCAAAGTGTGCATGTTGAGTTTTTTGGTCAGGCTGCCTGAGGTAAGGCCTATATTTAGTCAAACCAGTTAAAGCCCTGGGGCCTCATGTATAAACAGTGCGTACGCACAGAAATGTTGCGTACGAACCTTTCCACGCTCAAATCGCGATGTATAAAACCTAAACTTGGCGTAAAGCCACGCACATTTCCACAGTAACTCATACCTTGGCGTACGCAATTTCTCCGCCCGGTTTTGCAGACTGGCGGCACCCAGCGTCAAACCAGTGCTACTGTTCCTGTGTGGTCACCCTTTCTTTCTTAGATCCACATTATTGGCGCGGCTTTATAAATACACTGAAATTAACTGCATATTGTTTATTAGTGTAATGCATCTGATTGTAATTAACCTGCAGCAATATAATGGTCCAGGGAATAGCCATAGTATTCCAAATACCATAACTGCTTTAGCGTTGTAACTGTCACTGCATCTTCTTCTTCTTTCAGCTGCTCCCATTAAGGGTTGTAGCAGCAGATCATCTTTTTCCATATTACTCTCGCTGCACCACTCCGAGTATTTATATCACTGTATCTGAGTGGGAAATCACAGCAGCAGCTGATCGGAAAGAGAATTATCGGTATACAGCATGAAGCAGACGCTGCCTGAGCCACAGCAAAATGCTTTAGAGACTTCCCAGTATGGACTTCGTGGTTTAGAAAACATTTCATCCCAAGAACTATAAACGCACTAAATCAGTCCATCAAGTGCTCCTTGTAGAACTGTTTGTACTTATAAGTACAATTACCTCACTGTAAACTTGCACTACAGTTATAATATTGCACAACCTGCGCCACTTTATAAAGCGTGTATTTACATATGATGACGGTATTCATTTTTAAGATGAAATGCAGCAAAATATGTTGATTATATTATACAGATAAAACTTTAACTTCATTTAAATAATCTGTATTCTTAATAATTAAACATGTGAGGACACGGTGCCGCAGCGCTAGCTAGTTCAGTAATTGTTCCTGCATTGCGTTGTATTCTTGCTGGTGCTGACGCGACACTGGAAAGATAGACGGATATAATAATTAAACATGTACTACGAAGATATTTCAATGTTCCTTAAAAGTTTTGAAGAATCGGCGTTCTAAGCTTACAGATGGCTTCACGTCTATTACAGAGCTGATTGTGTGGCGATTGGGTTTTTGGAGAAAGAAAAGTAAGGACAGGAATTGGAGGTTAGTACGTTTGAAAGAGACAGTACTGCTGTGATAAATTATTTCATTGAAGGTCGCACATGGTGCAGCAAGCCTCTTGCGTGAGACATGAACAATCACTGCGCCACTGTGTTCCCATGTTTAATAACATGCTTTCATTCCTATCATCATGAAAAAGATCTCACGTATACATCTCAGTATTTTAATTATTCAGAGAGCTGTAATATCACAAATGTAATGGATTCTGTGTCCTGTCGGAGAAAGAGAAAGAATGGAAGCACATAGTGATTCACACACATAGAGCACATAGAAAATCAAACACAGAACAAAGCATTTAATGTGCTACTTGAGAAACTAGTAAAATAAATGATTTTAAGATGAAGTTTATGATGTTCTACTTTAATGGCAAAATAAACTACGTGATTAAAGTGGAAATTTCGAGATTAAAGTTGACATTTCGTGCTTTTTTCCCACTGTGTGCCTATTTGTTTTGTCTGTACCCAAATAAGCTTTCATATGACACTCAGACGGTGGGCTACGACTCGCCTTTTCACAGCGACTTTGATATGTGATTTCTTTTTTATTTCGGGCACTGTGCGACTTTGTGAACTTGATCTTTCGAGTTTCTCCGACACTCTGTCACTCGATCAACTTTCTTTTGTTGATTATAGCACTGTTTAAACCAACAAATAGTATGTTTTTCCTTTGCCTCCACTTAGTATTCGCTGAAATTCTTATATTTTCTCCCGTGCTTTTCCCATTGTCTTTTCACAGAAGGCTATTTATATTGATTTGCATATTCAAAGAGGCGTAATTTGGGAGGAGTTGGGGTGGGGCAGAAGGCGCGTGTACGTGCGTTACTTTTCACGCTGATCGGGATTTATGTAGTGGAAGAACGTGAAAGTTTGCGTGTGCACAGATTCCTGCATCTGGATTTTTCTGTGCGTACGCACAATCCCGCTTTTGTGCTTACGCCATGTAATAGTGTGAGTTCTACGCACGCCGTTATACATGAGGCCCCTGGTCTGGTGTGTGGGTCATTTTGAAGGCCTTTCTGCCTTTTTGCAAGTGTTACCAGTTCAAACCCACAAGCTGCAACAAGTGGTTATATCACGCTATCCTCATTACATCAATATATACTTTAAACATAAAAGGTATAAATCATTTATGTCATGCTTACATTGTGTGAATTTTGAAAACAAGGTTATGTAGAGTAAAACAACACAAAAGAAACTCAACTCAAAACAACTCAAAGGAAAAAAAAGTAAAACAACTAATGGTACTAACATACTAAAATGATTACTCCATCTATCTCTATGAGCTTTTTTCCCATAATTAAAAACAGCCATGTCATATCTAGAAAGCAACATGAAAGAACACACCTGGGTTGTGGTATCAGTCTGACTCAAGACATACGCAAGCATAGACACATTCACTGACACCGGATGGATTAGTCTACTGTGTGAGTTTTTGACACGTGGATGAGGGAAGGACATAAAAACTCCCCAAAGACCAGGCTGAAAATGGAATCCTAATCTGACAAAAGCTGCACAGCTAACTACTATACTACATGCTTTTAAAAATAGGAAAATAATTTCATAAAAATGAAAGACAATTGCAAATGGTTATCTCTCTATGTTGCGCTTTGATAGCCTGGAAACAGACATCTTTACAAAATCACCAAATATTTTTCCATCTTACCTCCAATCTCTCTGTTTTTCTGACTGTTTTCTTTTAAAAGGTCTCAAGAGTAGCATACTTTAAACTGTTGTGTCTTCACATTCTACATTACACGCATTTACATTCCTAGTCAAAAGAGCCTAAGAAGTGAGGTTAAGAGTCAAGCAAACAAGCTCCATTTCTGTGTACGAGAAGACTTCATTAGCCCTGTGAGTGAAAGCACACAGTCCAACAGAAGAGTCCCTCTTGTTGTGTGTGCTGCCACAGTTGGGAAGCAGATGTTACGTCTCACTTCACAGACCCCTGAGATGTCTAGATTCTTTCTGACATTATCAGTGAGGACAGGAAACTAAGTCTTAACTAAATGAAGTTAAACTGAATTCATCATTTTTTAAATTATGTTATTTGTTCACAAAACATGTCTTTTATTTAGTTCTTATCCAAATTATATTACCATTGCTAAACACCATTAGCATCCCATTTTTCATATTTAAACAATCTCTTACCTACAGTAAGCAAAATAATGATTCAATTTAAATAAAGTTGTAAAACTCTCCAGTTCTCAAATCTACATTCTATGAATGTTTACTGTGCAACCTTAAAACACCAACCACCATAATCTAAACATTTAACTTTTTAGTTGTTGCTTTAACACAAGGGACTGAGACATTAATATTCATAAAGTCATGGCCTTTACTAGGGCGGCACGGTGGCGCAGTGGGTAGCGCTGCTGCCTCGCAGTTGGGAGACCTGGGGACCCGGGTTCGCTTCCCGGGTCCTCCCTGCGTGGAGTTTGCATGTTCTCCCCGTGTCTGCGTGGGTTTCCTCCGGGCGCTCCGGTTTCCTCCCACAGTCCAAAGACATGCAGGTTAGGTGGATTGGTGATTCTAAATTGGCCCTAGTGTGTGCTTGGTGTGCGTGTGGGTGTGTTTGTGTGTGTCCTGCGGTGGGTTGGCACCCTGCCCTGGATTGTTTCCTGCCTTGTGCCCTGTGTTGGCTGGGATTGGCTCCAGCAGACCCCCGTGACCCTGTGTTCGGATTCAGTGGGTTGGAAAATGGATGGATGGATGGCCTTTACTACTTTCGATGTATTTCAGTTCACCATTTGATTAATTTTGAAATGATTTTCATCCCATTCCTAAACAGGAAGGAGCACCAGGACTACCTCAGAAATTAGAATCACAACACAATCATCATCTAAAGTGGCAAACATATGCAAAAATGAACCATGACTTGCCAAAACTGAGGATCATGATGGTCCATTTCACGTGGTGACAATACAGTAACAAACCTAAATTACAGAAATCGCAGCTGAAAATAAATAACTTTAATTTATTTTCTAAGGACCAGTTATCCATGATTTAACAGACTACAGTAGCACCAGGTAAAATTTGCTTCCAACTTTCCAAATGTTTTGGTTTTCAGTTATGCATTATCACAGGAGTGTGTCGCACAGGGTATATATTTAAGTGTTTGCACTCTCAAAAGTTTCAGGTAACAGAATACTTTATATTAGATCAGCAAAGCGTATTGGTGCACCATAGACTTTCAAGCACCGTGATACGTGATGAGTTCATGTTTATAACAAACACTGCCAGTACGCAGCTGATAAAGAACAAGATGTGTTGGCCCATTACGAGCAATGGTGTTGGAGGCTCTGTGTATGAGTTATAATGGGGGACAGATTTCAGTGAGACACAGTGGTTAGTAACCTTTACTTTTAGTGCCCCTGAGCACAGAAGCCACCCACAGAAAACCAGTTAACGTCACTTCTGGTCTTAACAGAGGACTCAACGTTTCTAGTCCCACTCACGTTAAAGAACAGGAGTGCATTTACTGAAAGCATCGTAAAGCTAAGAACATTGTAATCAACTATTAAAAAACCACAAAACATTGAATATCCATACAGTAGTGCTGAAAAATTACTATGGAGTTAGTAGAAATACAAGTGAGGAGTGGAGTTTTTAAGTGGTGTGTTGTCTGAAAGATTGATAACAACGTTGTCAAGTAATCTGAGATTTTAAAACTAAGAGCTGTGGAAGAATAAACTGAAAGATTCATGCATGATACTGTACAAACAGGCCAGTATTTCTGAACTAGATAACAGTAAATGTGAGCACTACATTTGGTCCATGTCGGAACTTAGACAGCAGCATTTTAAACTTACTGTAGTCGCTTAGTGCTTCATAGGAAGAACATTAAAGGCAGAATTGCACCAATCCAGAATGACAGAGTAAACTCCAAGATGGCTCACGTGCATAAGAAGGTTTATTTTACTTGAAGTTGCAAAGAACTTTGAACACAGAATACAATTCCTCCCTCCACCTGCTTCAGCCATACAGATTCATTAAGTGCATCTAATCCCGGGTTGATTCCTACCTTGAACTCGGTGCTGCTTGGATAAGCACAGGCCTTCCCCACAAACCTGAAATGGATTAGATTGAGTCTGAGAATGCTATGATATAATATATATATAATGATATATTTCCCATTGGGATTAATAAAGTATCTATCTATCTATCTATCTATCTATCTATCTATCTATCTATCTATCTATCTATCTATCTATCTATCTATCTATCTATCTATCTATCTATCTATCTATCTATCTATCTATAAATGTACATTTTTCTGCCCAAGGACCAGGAGAAGAATTGTAGGCAAAAACAAACAAGGCAAAAACTATGGCAGCATAGCCTAATCGCTAATCACAAAGCAATGTCAGAGGGAAAACCAAAAGTTCAGAAACCAGCAATTGCGAGAAATAGAAATTGGCACTGTGTTTATTTGAGCTTCTTATCCAAATCACGGATATGAATGAATCATCGTGCCAGTACTTAAGGAGTCATGCTAATAACGTAAGACACGACATCGTCCACAACCACTTTCCTTGGCAGCCAAGAGAGCAGTGTGCCGGTAACAGGAATCATAACAGAACATTGTGGCATTGTGAAATAAATAATAAATACAGTCAGGAAACATTATAATGTGAAAGTAACTGCACAATAAACTGTCTGTTTTTTACCTGCATTATTATCAATCTTTAATTTAATATTGTTTATTGTATCAGTATGCTGCTGCTGGATTATGTGAATTTCCCATTGGGATTAATAAAGTATCTATCTATCTATCTATCTATCTATCTATCTATCTATCTATCTATCTATCTATCAATAATGGTCCAGAAATACAGAAAGCCATATTCCACATATACTTCATGCTTTAATATAAGAGAAATACATTTTTAAAGTGGACATCTCAAAACACTGTATCTGAATCAATCAAGTAAGTTATATCATTTATTTTTTATTTTACAAAATTAAAGCGCTATATAAATGTAAAGAATTATTATTATTATTACTTTTTGTAGTTTTGTATTTATCATGATACTGCACAGGATTAAGCAGGCTTAGAAAGAGGCACAGCATGCCTAGATCATCTGCAAGTTATGAGCATTTTTAAATTTTATATTAATGTTAAATTCACAGACATTTTTGCTTTTTTATAATGGAATGTAAGTTTTACATACAGTAGCTACATATTGAGGATGGAAGATTTTTTCCCCTATAGCCTACTATGATAACAGAACATTCTTAATGTCCTGTCGTAGTTGCGATATAACATTACAGATTAATAGTCAGTATGGGTCTGCAAAAGGAAAGGTACAGATGCATATAGTTTTTAGACTGTGAACATGAATATATAAAAACTTAAAGAAATGTCACTAAGATTTGTGCCTTAAACACAAACATGCTAAGGAGAGAGAGAGGGGGGGGGTTAGGAGTACACGCTGATACAGCGCATTGCAGCACCCACCACATGACAAGCCAACTCAGGATCCCAGATTAGGACCCGAGTGCAGCCATGAGACGGGTGACACCTCAGCACCACACCAGTTCAGATGGAGTGGAGCAGTGGAAGGTTTTTTATGGTGGCCGGAGTACCAATTCTGCCACCAACCCCCAGGTTTTTCACTGCAGGTTGGAGGGCCTTCATGTGGGACTGGATGCAGATGAACGTCATACCCAGGACGGAGCAATTGAAGAGCTCAGTTCCAAAATCAGCTAAGTACAAAAGATACATTTTGGAGATAGATAGGAAAATCTGGGTCCATAAGCAGATTTTGAAACTAAATCCCTAAAACTATAGCGCTACACTGTTGCAATTAGCAGGTTTATAGACTCTTCTGTTCTTTTTTTTATTTTATTATTCTATTTTTACTCTGTAGCACTTTGGGATTGCTAAAATATAAAGTGCAATATAAATAACATTTATTATTATTATTATTATTATTATTTTGAAGCTCAAACATATTTTCAGCACATGACCAACTGCATGAAAAGTCACAATCACGTGTTCACTAAATTTTACCAAAAGGTGTAATTAGCAGATTTTGGAAGTCACATCTTCAATTGCAGGTTAAGGGCCTTACTCAAGGGCCCAAATGCTAAGGAGGAAGTTGTTTTATTTTTGTCGGTGTATTGCCAACGTTTCTCTCTATTCTTATGTGAACTGCTTTGCTTTGAGTTTCTGTGACGTCAGTGTTTACGCAGCATACTAAATGGCAGAACCTTTCCAGTAGTCAAAGAATTTTGAAAACGCTGAAGAACACAGTTACAGTGTTCTTTGCACCTTTTGTATATTTTTACCTGATTTTGTTCAAAATTCATTTTAATTACTGTTTTTGTTTAGTTACTTTATTTCCAGGAAAGTTTTCCCTATGCAGTATGGTCACTGTCAGGATTGCATCCTATTTATAACCAAAGGCGATTTATACATGAAAATAAATAACTTTCTCAATCTAAGAAAATTTGTCTTGCACTGCTGGTACTGATTGTTTGCCTAACAATTTTGATTTCAGCATTTATTTTATTATTTTTGCCACAAAAATTATACCATCAATGAATGACACATACTGTTTTTTAGTAATAATATTAATTAATGACACACACAGACAATTTCTTTAGTCACTCTTAACCATGGGTCTTCTACGTCTATAGATTATGACGAAATGTAACCTTGTTATTCTCTAGCACTGCAGGAGATTGCAAAAGCAGAGAGCAGAAGACATACTGAGCTAAAGGAACATTTCATTTGAGGCCTGGAGTCTGGTCTGACTGTGGAGCAGGGTCTCTACTTCTAAAACTTGCAAAGAGAGGATCAAAACATTAAATAGCAAAATACAGAGCCAATAATGAAGCAGATGAGACTTTATTCAAAACAAATAAGTTGATAATTAAATTTCACATAGATATACGTGAGTTAAGTGCTTACTGCAGGAAGATCTCCATAAGGAATCAGAGAGAGGACGAGTCGAGGAACCATGTTAACCATGCACACACAGAAATAGAGAAGAGGAAGCCATTAAACAGGCTCAGTCATGCAGACAAGTTCTGTAGCTGTGTGATCTCCAACTCACTGTCAATGCCTGGGATGTTAAATATTGAGATGCATCAAGTGTTGGCCAAACAGTTACTTATAATATACACAAGGCTGATGCTGCGCTTTTAGCAGACTCAGAATGAAAGGAGTTAAGGTGAGTGAGCGAGAACATGCTTAAGAAGATTCAACTAGAACTAGAACACGTTCTTGAAAACCTAATTACAGTGACTACTGTTCTTGTATTTGTTCATCAGAGAATGGATTTTACTGTTTTGTTTTTAAATAATTTTAAAATATTTACCTGTTTTGTAGAATTTCCTTAATTAGGTCACTGACTCACCAATGCATTTAATTTCAGATCTGAGACTCTTCAATCCAAAAAAGCTCTGTCAACCTCAAGACAGAGAAAATGTTTTATCATTTAAATCCTCATACATCAGTGCTAGGGCCAGTGGCATAGCTGGGGGGGGGGGGGGGGGGGGGGGGCAAGGGGGGACATCTGTCCCCGGGCACAGCATCCAGGGGGCACCGAATTGATGTTCCCCATTGCATTTTGGCAAACAGGAGGGGACGCGAAATCTTCAGTTGTCCCTGGGTGCTGAAAACCCTAGCTATGCCTCTGGCTAGTGCCACTGTTATTTTTAATATACAGTATATATAAATGATTTAGATAGGAATACAATTAACAAGCTAGTTAAGTTTGCAGAAGATACCAAGCTAGGTGGATTGGCAGAAAATCTGGAATCCATTGAATTGTTACAGAGAGACTTGGACAGCATACGGGGTTGGGCAGATTCATGGCAGATGAAATTTAATGTAAGTAAATATAAAGTAGTACATGCAGGAAGTAAAAATGATAGATCTGAAAACACAATGGGAGGTCTGAAAATTGAAAGTACACCTTATGGGAAGGATTTAGGGGTCGTAGTGGACTCGACACTATCAACTCCCAGATGCAGTACAGAAGCCATTAAGAAGGCAAACAGAATGTCAGGTTATGTAGCGCCCTGATGTGTGGAGTACAAGTCCAAGGAGGTTCTGCTCAAGCTTTATAAAGCACTGGTGAGCCCTCATCTGACGTGCTGTGTGAAGTTTTGGTCTCCAGGCTACAAAAAGGACAGAGCAGCGGTAGAAAAAGTCAGAAAATAAAGAAGAATGATTACTGTACTGATTCCAAGAAAGAGAGATATGAACTTTTTGGAGATTATGAGGTGATACAATTGATGTTTTTTTTAAATTATAAAAGGAATTAATACAGTAGGTCCCAACTATTACTTTTAAAACAGCGCTTCAACAAGATCATGGGGGCACAGATAGAAATGTATTAAGGGTAAATTAAAAAGGTTTTCTTCACACACAGAATCATAGACACATGGATTAAATTACCAAATAGTGTGGTGGACAGCAAGACTTTAGGGACCTTTAAAACTTAACTTGATGTTATTTTGGAGAAAACAGGTGGATTGGATTGGTGAGCTTTATTGGGCTGAATGGCCTGTTCATGTCTAGATTGTTCTAATGATACACCCTATGGGTATTCCCTAAAATCTTTACTTGAATAGTAGCAAAGATACAGTGATTATGAGTAAAGTGTTTCTGTTCCCAGAAAATAATATATAATCTTAATGTGGCATGATTCTGCTGCTCCAGATACAACTCAAACCTAAACTTACAAAATAAAACCACAGAAACTGCTGTTGAAATCGTTATTTATTTAGTAGCTCTAAAATTCAGAAGGTGCTCCAGGAGTTCAAAAATGAAAACAGAAAATGTTACATTCACCTAGGGGGAAGCTGCTCCAATATCATCATCTTTTACTTAGTAATTCAATAGGTCTTCTACTGAGGACAGAAGAGATAATCATAAAAGAAAACATACAAAAACACACTTAGGAAAGACTCGCAACGTATGTGTAAAGATCTGTATTATGTGGGTTCAGAGAATCTAGAGAAACAAAGCCATCATAACTGCTATTGTTTTGCATAGCATTGGGCACATTGTGTATGTTAAAAAACTCTTGAATTCTTGTCACATGTATGTACTCTTTCTACTAACACAACTTCTTTTGCGCTCCACTGAAGAACAGAACCTCAATGCTGCTTCAGTTTCATGGGAGTCCCAACCACCTCTGGAGGAACAGACTGATGGTGGTCTCAAGTACCTCCACTGTTGTCAATGGCACCAGAGTATCCTTTGCAGGACTCCACGTTGGTATATTCAGGCTTTGAATTTTCCTGGAAGCCCCGATTTGTCAATTGCATTCGGCCAGGTTGTCAAGCTACTCTTGGTTTTATAGTATTGTAATTGTGTCCTTCAGGGAACTGTCAAAGATCTTCCCCAGGCACTTGACTGTTTTTTTTTTTTTTGTCACCACAATCTGGGTCCCTCCCAAGGTAATTCTTCTTCAGGGCCAGAGAGCTGGACTTGGCTTGTTTAAAACTCAGCCTTGCCCATGATATGAGTCATTCCAGCCCTTGCAGGAACCATCTGCACCCAGAAACAGATGTTGCTGTCTGCATTAGATCATCCATGAATATGCTTATGAAGGGGCTGCCGAGTACCAGAGCTAGACATGAGGCCTGTACATTCCACCTCTGTTGACTTCATAATCATGTTTCACGGCCAATAAGAACAGTGACACTGAGACTGCGAAGCATGCAATTATGCTCTTCTCCATCCAATTTCAGCCAAATGTAAGTGAGCCTGAGGAGACCCTCAACCAGAACTTGCTATAATAGTCCAGAATAAGGTTTTGAATCATCTTTGGAACATACTATTGTGTCAGTACTGTTTTAACAAGCTTGTGAGGGATAGATGTACAGGCGTTGGTTAGATCTAGCCAAAGTGCTGCCAGGTCCCCTCTGTTTTCCCTTGCCTCCTGGACCAGTTGGATCACCACTCCTGTACTAATAAAATGATTCAAATAGTTATGCATGACCACCCAAATTCAAAACCAGGTCTGCTAGCAAGTTCCCACATTCACCTTGAATCGCTACATTTGAACCTCTGTTAGTTCAATTAGCCTCTCCGTGCAAATTTTAACACATTTAGAAAAACAGCTTCATGAAAAACAGCAAATTATTACATTAATGAAATATTCATCAGAAGAAGGCATAAGTCACTGGCAATATGCATTCTCACGTTAAATAAAAATGAAGTGAAAGGAATTTATTATGGAACTGTCTTAGTTGACAGTTAAAACGTCAATAAAAGGAAATTGAAGTAAATAACCACTAAACATGAGATGTTTAAAAAACAACAAAAAAAGCTCTTAGGAAGACCATTTACTGTTGTATTAAATAGACAGTGGAATTCGGCCAGGAAGAAACATGTTGTTCTCTTTTTTTAAATAAGTATTATGATTTAATTCTTTGAAGATAATCATAGAATCGTTTACAGGTAAAGTCTTTAAGAAAATTGAAAAGCTTCCCATGACTGGTCAATTACCTAACAATAACACCGTTGTACAATAAGTGCACTAATAGAAAGCAAAAATGCAGTTCAAAGGAAGAAGCAGGATGCCTGCCTGGAGAGATCAGAAAGATAAGGAAAAAGGATGACCTGACTCTACAAGCTAATCTGACAAACAGTCGGAGTGGCCAATATGCCATTAGAAATAAGCAACAGGCATAGAAATATTCAAATATGATCACTTGTTCCATTATTATGATACATAAGGTATTTGCTGATAAGGATACAGCATATTTATCTGCCTTTTATTAAATATTTGAAAGACAAATGTGTTCCATAATTCTGTAAATCCCCTGTCAGTTCTTTGATGGGTTTGGGTGGACTAGAACTTCAGTACCAAAGATAGGTGCCTGTTACAGAAGGGACATCAGCCATGACAGAATGCACTTGTGCAGACACACACAAACATCAAACTCATGCCAATCTAGTCAAGGATCACCAATCAACTCCACAATTTAAGTGAAGTGAAATACAGTAAACCAATATCTGATTGGACCAAGAACCTCAAGTCATAAATAGATTAGGCCAAAACTTTGATTCCAACAAGCCTTCCTTGTGGCTGAATATTCACAGACTGATAACAAAAATAGCAAAACTGTGTGAGAAAATGCATTCAGACTAATGACGAATACATAAAAAACTTTACTTACAACCTTGATCTGTCTTGGCAGTTCCAACAACAAAGTAGTTCTTCTGCCCAAAGCAGTGAAATCCACAATTTTTTTGTGAATTTCCCATTGGGATTAATAAAGTATCTATCTATCTATCTATCTATCTATCTATCTATCTATCTATCTATCTATCTATCTATAAATGTACATTTTTCTGTACATCTATACCATCACACATACAGCATGTACAGTCATATGAAAAAGTTTGGGAACCCCACTCAGCCTGTATAATAATTGACTCTACTTTCAATAAAAAAGATAACAGTGGCATGTCTTTCATTTCCTAGGAACATCTGAGTACTGGTTTTTAATGAAGCAGTATTTAGTTGTATGAAATTAAATCAAATATGAAAAACTGGCTGTGCAAAAATTTGGGTCCCCTTGTAATTTTGCTAATTTGAATGCATGTCACTGCTCAATGCTGATTACTTGCAACACCAAATTGGCTGGATTAGCTTGTTAAGCCTTGAACTTCATAGACCGGTGTGTCCAATCATGAGATATAAAGGTATTTAAGGAGGTCAATTGCAAGTTGTGCTTCCCTTTGACTCTCCTTTGAAGAGGGACAGCATGGGATCCTCAAAGCAAATCTCAAAAGATTTGAAAACAAAGATTGTTCAGTATCATGGTTTAGGGGAAGGCTACAAAAAGCTATCTCAGAGGTATAAACTGTCAGTTTCAACTGTAAGGAATGGAATCAGGAAATTGAAGGCCACAGGCACAGTTGCTGTTAAATCCAGCAGGTCTGACAGGCCAAGAAAAATACAGGAGCGGCATATGTGCGGGATTGTGAGAATAATTAATAATAATAATTCATTATATTTATATAGCGCTTTTCTCAGTACTCAAAGCGCTATCCACACAGGGAGGAACCGAACCCACAATCTTCCATAGTCTCCTTACTGCAAAGCAGCAGCACTACCACTGCACCACCTGTGAGAACGGTTACAGACAATCCACAGATCACCTCCAAAGACCTGCAAGAACATCTTGCTGCAGATGGTGTATCTGTACATCGTTCTACAATTCAGCACACCCAATTCTACAATGTTGGCTTTCATGAGAGGACCAAGAAGCCCTTTCTGCACTCACGTCACAAACAGAGTCACTTGTTGTATGCAAATGCTCATTTAGACAAGCCAGATTCATTTTGGAACAAAGTGCTTTGGACTGATAAGGCAAAAATTGAGTTATCTGGTCATAACAAAAAGCGCTTGGCATGGCAGAAGAAGAACACTGCATTCCAAGAAAAACACCTGCTACCTACAGTCAAATTTGGTGGAGGTTCTATCATGCTGTGGGGCTGTGTGGCTAGTTCAGGGACTGGGGCCCTTCATAAAGTCGAGGGTCATATGAATTCAACCCAATATCAACAAATTCTTCAGGATAATGTTCAAGCATCAGTCACAAAGTTGAAGTTATGCAGGGGTTGGATATTCCAACAAGACAATGACCCAAAACACAGTTCGAAATCTACAAAGGCATTCATGCAGAGGGAGAAGTACAATGTTCTGGAATGGCCGTCACAGTCCCCTGACTTGAATGTCATTGAAAATCTATGGAATTATTTGAAGCAGGCTGTCCATGCTCGGCTGCCATCAAATTTAACTGAACTGGAGAAATTTTGTATGGAAGAATGGTCAAAAATACCTCCATCCAGAATCCAGACACTCATCAAAGGCTATAGGAGGCGTCTAGAGGCTGTTATATTTGAAAAGGAGGCTCAACTAAATATTGATGTCATATCTCTGTTGGGGTGCCCACATTTATGCACCTGTCTAATTTTGTTATGATGCATATTGCTATTTTCTGTTAATCCAATAAACTTAATGTCACTGCTGAAATACTACTGTTTCCATAAGGCATATCATATATTAAAAGGAAGTTTCTACTTCAAAAGCTCAGCCAATGATAAACAAAATTCCAAAGAATTAAGAGGGGTTCCAGGACTTTTTCATATGACTGTATGCTAAGAAAGTGGATGTATTCGATTAATGATGCCTGAAAAAATGTACGCATTCTATAAAGCAAGCTGCAATAAGTACAGACACACCGAGCAGGAATAAATTGCTAGAAGAAACAATAAAAGATGTCCAAATATTTTAACATATGACAAGATCTGATTGTCCTGCAGGCCATGCCAACAACACTGCCACAGAATTAGAGCAGACGTATGAGCTGAACTGGAGTTAAGGAGCCACACGCTGGAGTTCAACTTTAACTCAATTCATTTTGAAAAGCTTGAATGTACTGTACATGGTGTTCTTAGACAGCTGGCGTTGTGTTATGGGAAGAACTGGAGCATTACATAGTAATGACAATATATTTATTAATTCATAAATGAATTCTTATTTCATATAATGCTTTTCATGGAAAATAGTGTCTGAAAGTTTAGTTCATATACCTGAAAGCACATCGATCCTTACAGCACAAGAACAGGCAGGTGAAGTGATCAGCTGAGAGAAAGGACTTCCCACCACCATTTTGTATTCCAGTCCAGCTCTTTCACCATTCCGTCACACTAACTGCTGGAAATAATGGCGCCCAGAAGATCTGGCATGTTTTGTTCTTATCATTTCTCTCTTCCATGTCTGCACTGGCCCTAAATGCCAAGGTCAAGTTTAAAATGATGGATTGTGTTTGCTGTACATTAAATGGACATCAGAATTTCAGCAGTAATGGAAGTAATGTGAGACCCAGCTGTAGTTGAGGCCTCCATCCATCACTTCCACACACCCACCATACCAAGGACAGTGAACTCTGACAGCATGTCTGAGGACGGTGGGAGAAACCGAACAGCACAAACTGAACAAAGGTAAAGTGTTAACTTTCAAACTTTTTCTTTATTTAAAGTGCCTACTTTATCCCTCCAAGGTTCCTGAAGTTAAAACTAATTGTGATTTATTTATTTACAGTATTTTTTTACAAATTGTTTCATATTTTTCATTTTCTAACCAAAATGTCATCATGTTTCTTGAACTTTATTTAGTTCATAAGGGAAATGTTACAATTTATTAATCAATATAGGAACATAAAAGAGCTTTACTCAGAGCCACTTCTGAAATTTACATTTGACACTTTTTCTAATCTTTAGAATTAGAATTATTGAAACTTTGGTTTAAACTGGCAAATATCCAGTGGCTTGCAACTAGACTGCATTTACACTGCTCTTCATTGGGATTCAAGTACAGTAGTATAATCTGAACAATCAAAGATGATGACGGTCTGCTTATCCGGTACCTCCATGGGAATTTCACTTTAGTGAGAGTGCAGGAGGTCACTCAACAGAGGATTAAACAACACAATACAACCGACTGTACTGTACAATAACATACAGTCTAGTACATTAATGCATATTTATTATGTACACAAATAATGTACAATGAACAGGAAACTGAATTAAGTGAACACCTTCAGTAATCTTTAATTTAAAAAATAAGCACATGGGGTCAAATGAAGTAACCAAGCTGCACAGTCAGACAGAACAGCACAGGGTGATTTATCGCCTCTGTGTTCTGTATTCTAGTTTCACAAATACATCATTAATCTGCATATAATATTCCAAATATGAAAATAAAATCCCAAATGCAAACTGTAATCAAATGACCCTAAATACCACAAGTTGTACTTCTCATATTCTTTTGGTAATGTTACTTGTTTCGAATTGCAATCTTTGTTAGTTATCTATGCAGAAATACAAGTACCGTATATACTCGCGGATAAGTTTTCCTGCAGAGAAGTCGGGACTTGATTTTACAGTATAATTTCTGGTATTTTATAATGTCGGCCATGTAAGTCGAATGCGGAAAACTCACGCTAATGGTATAAGGGTTATGATATGCTAACGCCCACTTGAGAGAGTAACTACAGAGCACACTGCCTTTTTTTTCTATGTGGGTGTGGCAATGCGCTGTATCAGCGTGTGCTCCTAACCTCTCTCTCTCTCTCTATTGTGCCTACGTGACCAGACGGTAATACCCAAACTATTCTGAAGCAACATTTGCACTGATTTGTGTTTTTTTGTATCTCACACCCTCATACACCTTTATCGTAAGAGCATTCCTTGTCTATGATGGAGCGTTCGATCAGAAGAAAATATGAAGCTGGATTTAAATTAAACGTCATTCAAGTAACTGCACTGCTGCAACAAAATTTGATGTGTCTGAGAAACTGATGCGAGATTGGAGGTTGGATGTTAAAAAAATAATAAATTTGTGTTGCATTTTTGAACGATCGTATAAGTCGGGGTCTGATTTTATGATCGATTTTTCTTGTTTCAAGACATGACTTATACATGAGTATATACGGTAATAAAATAATTATAAGCCATTACTTACCCTCTTCTGTTCTGTTTCTCATCTCGGTTTCTTGATGTGACACTTGGTGGCAATGCTCCAAAGCTGACCTCTTCTCCTGTTCATGGAAAAGACATCTGAGATACTGGGGACCATGGAACAATTGGCTGGAAAGATTCTGTCGTCAGGCTGGACTGTCAGCACAGACTCTACTGTAGAATGACCTGGAGGGCCAAGGTCTCAAGCTCTCTGACTTTGATACTCTCTCCTACATTTGACCGTGGACCCCTCCAGAGGTTTGTGTTCTCCAGTGACACTGCTGACTGGAGCTTTTGTTTTCCTGTCCTCTGATGTCAACTGGCTAAAAGTTCAACAATTAATTTGGGGGCAGATATTGTTGGTTTCCATGTATGTTAATTGGTTTCTACTTTGTTTCCCTTGTGTTTGAACAAGTCTGTGTCTTTATGTGTACTAGTTCCATATTTACTAATTTGTAAAATTTATACTTACACTTTACCTGAGAACTTGTAACAGCACTCTGCATCTGCACTCAGTGGGGAGCGCTATACAAAAATAAACTAAATTGAGCCTAAATGGTTACCATAGGGCTCCACAGGAGCAAAAATGAAATATTCAAATATCAACAGAATACTTTTAAAACAAAACAAATATGTTGACTACAAACATCAGCAGTCATCAGTTAGTTTTCATTGTGCTCGAATTGTACTTAATTCAAATAAATGCCTCTCATTGCTATGCAGGGATTCCAGTGTAACCATCTGTTGAAATTTCTTTCAAAGCTCATCCAGAGAAGTTTTTTTTATTACAACAGCCAATAAGCAAACGATCCAACATTATACCAACATTATTTTCTCATAATAACCTAAATGCATTTGTCACCATTGAATGCTCCCCTTCAGGCTCTTTCATAATCCATGGTTTGACTGCACTGTAAATTTAAGAATAAAAACCTACTGAAAACTTGGAGATAGTGTTGTTTGTGTCAAACAGGATGTTACTCAATCACACCGAAGAAAAGGCTGGTAAACCGTGAGGTGTACGACACAAAGAATCACATCTAACACAGCATTTGCTGGGAGAAAACTTGTAATCTTTGTCCATTTTATGTGCCTCAAAGAACTGCACCTAAAAACATTTCTGTAATGCATTTGAAAAAGACCAGAATTTATGCCGTACAGTGTGAGATTCTCTACTTCTAGAATTAAAGCAGCTATGCCAGCAATAATGCATTCAATTTTGTAAACCTGCTCTGTCCATTATCATCTCATTGGCCTGCCCAGTAAAACAAGCAATAATGCAAAGGCTGATCAATAAGCAGCCATGTTAGCCCCTGTAAAAGCTGCAAAGGACTAAAAGAAATCCAAAAGCATTCCCTACTGCCTCTCTGTATATGATCCAACATCCTAAAAGGATCAATGCTACGCCCAGTGGTTTTCAGTCCAGTTTGTGCATTTTAACTCTGAGATCCAAATCTTTAATGAGGGAAATCCCACGAAGAAGAAGGAGATGATGTTTTTGCAAATGACTTCCATCTTCAGCTTTCTTCAGTACCCGAGTGCCAGAAAGGTTTATTCTGATGTGGCATCTGGGCCTTTATCATGTAAAACTTAAATGGATGCTTTACTTCATAACAAATCATTTTCTTTTACTCTTTTTGTTTCATCAAATCATCATGGGTGGCAACAAATGATAGCAAGTTATTTGCTGTATATGTTGTTCACTTTTCATTTCCCTTTCAAATCAGGTCATCTCCATATTAGTAACCACTTGTTTTTATTTAGGGTCAACTTTTTTAGAATCTATTTACTACTTTGTTTGAAAAATGCTGGCCACCGTCAGGGGGTGCCCAGAGAATTGTGGAGCCCTGGATTGCAGCACACTCGGAAATGCTGCCAGAAGAAATACCAAGCACACCCGGAGTGCTCATGCGGCACTTTCACCACACCAGGAAGTGCAGCTAGAAGATCATCGTGAAGCACCTGGAGCACATCCAGGGCAGTGTAAAAGGGGCCGTCTCACTCCATTAGTCGAGCTGGAGTTGGGTGGAAGAGGACGGAGTTTGTGAGTGGAGGAGTAGAGGCGGCAGAAGACTTGTGAGAATAGAGGAGTAGAAGGGACTGTGAGTGATATACAGTAGCTGATTTGAGCATTGTGAGGTGCTGTATATTACAGTAAATATAATTAAACGTGTGTTTTTGGATAATTGGTGTCTGTCTGTCTGCATACAGGGGCTGAAACTCCACACTTCTTTTTCTTACATGATGCAAAACTATAATACTGACGGGTAATTAAAAGAGGTGGAAAAAATAGTCGATTCGGGACAGGAGCTCTTACATTGCTGCGTTAAGCACAAATTCAAGCAAATTTTCACAGTAAAAAAAATATGCAATATTACAGCAGAGTATATGGATTTGTCCAATCAAATTAAATAATTAAATTATTACTAAATACAAAAACAAAATTGTGGTGGATTATTACTGTAATTATACATCATTTTGGGTTCTGTTGCACTTAAAGGACCGGCCACGGTGGGAGACAAAACCTGTGTGAAGAGGTTCATCCCGGGGTTCTTGCACCACCTTCTTAGTTCAAATCCATCAGCATCACTGACTTTGGATTTTAAAACGTTAACAGAGAGCTTGAAATGAAAAAGACATTATAAAAAACCTCCCATGTTAAGACAGGTTACTAAGAAAAGACCACTCGCATACAGGAGCATCTCACTTAATACCACCAGAGTTAAGCTGGGAACAAACCAAACTGGCAGCAAAGCCAGCAAGCTCTGGACACAGCTTTGAACAAATTCATAACACTTGTGATTGGGAAAACAGGCAACAAAGTCCACCATGTGCTTCATTGGTAAGGATCACAGTCCGTATGGTGTCATGGAAATGTTGGCTTTCATGAGAGGACCATACATTGGATCATGTGGAAGGTGTGACACGCTATACCACCGTGGCATACAAAGGCTCTTGAAATCTACAATGAAACAAACTCAGAAATAAAGCTGGTAGAGTTACTCAGAGCTGCAATGTGCGGACTTTGGTGTCACAGCAGCCACGTCATGTAATGCATGACTAACGGTGTTTGCGTGATGGTGTCAATTATTTTTGCAACATATGCTGTGTAGCACATTTTCATTTAAAAGTTATATGTTTGTATTAAAAAAACATTTTTAAATGTTGCATTTAAAGTGAATTCAGACTTTCAAATATTGTGCTGGTTCTTAGCAGAACGCACGTTGCTCGTGGACTTCTATCTGTGGTGCATCTCCAGTGATTCTGACCCCTTCTTTATGGCTGTGCTGTAAGCAGGCCTGCATGTTGTGGACGCCACTGAGCTCGTTCGTTAAGTCAAATGGAATAAAGGACTTTGATATAAAGGTCTGTCTCCATTATTGTTACATTACTCAGGAGAGAAGATGTTATAAAGTTTTGGAAACACATCGCACCTTTAATAAACATGTTTCATTGGCTGATTTGTTTTCGGCAAAAAAGTAAACAAAAAACTGGGCAAAAAAAATTGTAACATTTAATCACAATGCTTAGAAGATTGCAATACTATAGAAATCACAATACAAATTGAATCGACAACCAAATATCGATGTAATATGAAACTGGGAGGTCTCTGCCTGTTCCCACTCCTAGTAATAAATGCTTTCATAAGTTACTATTGTAGAATAATTTTTAATGCTCACATCTGAACATTGAAAATGTTAGACACAGAGAGAATACACACGTAGGTCTTCTTCTGCTTTGAAAACATTACATAGTTAAAACATTCCAAAAAACAGACAAAAACATTTGACTAAACTTTAATTATTTATATCTTGCAAATAAAAATGTTATATTTAAATAAGGGGCAGCATGGTGGCACTACTGCCTCGCAATAAGGAGACAAGGGTTTGCGTCTCGGGTCCTCCTTGTGTGAAGTTTGCATGTTCTCCCCATGTCAGCGCGGGATTCCACCTACAGTCCAAAGACATGCAGGACAGGTGGACTGGCGACATTAAATTGGCCCTAGTGAGTGTTTGGGGTGTGTGTTCACGTACTCTCATGGACTTGTTCACGTCTTGAGCCCAAAGTTAACTGAGATTGTCCCCAGCATCCCCAATAACATGGCCCTGGTCTGGATTAAGCAGGTCAGAATATAACATGACATATTTAAATAAGGGGAATTAGGATATTCATTATATTATTTATTGCTATTTCTTCATTTTTACTTTTTTAATTATAATTGTTTTAAAGGAATAACTAAACTGTTGTGAGCTGCCATAGAAAATCAAACACATCTGTTGTATAAAATGAATTTTAGTTTGCATACGTGAAGTAAACTGAGCTCTCAGTGCTTTAGGCAATGTCAGTGCTGTGCTCCTATAACATACTGTATAATATCACCTTATAATTAACAATATAAATACAGTGCTTGTTAAAGTGGGCTCAGTGTGTAACTAAAGCAGCACTTTCAATGTCTCCTTGTTATTAGATACTTAATCATCTGCTTACCTACAGGTACACAAACCACAACACTGCACATTCAGGTAAACTGCAGCAAGACGAATGCACTCCATTCTGTCGGACGATACGTCACTGAGCTCGTGTAAAACCTGCTCACTTCTGTTACACATTTTAAAATTGTGTGTTCATTCTGTACCAGGCCTTGACGTTCACACAGTTTGTAGCTCTATAGGAAGTGTTGGGAAACCTCCGACTCGGCTCCCCACAATCCGCATAGACTCTCCGCGTCTGTGTGGCATCAGGGGCTGTGGGCTGGCAGGTGAGTGGCCTTCATGAGGAAGCTCTGGCAAGGAAAATGTGCATTTTGAATAAGATATGACTTTATATGAAGCAAAGTACAAGCAACTGAGTGATCCAGTAACACTTTAGTTTAGATACTGCAAGAATGCATCTATTTCTTCTTTATTCTTATGTAACAAGACCTTAACAAAGGCTTCTTTGGATCTTCATAACACTTATAACAACATCAAAAAGTGTCAGTAAAGTGTTTTATTGATCTCTGCAATGTGACTGACTAACACAATGTCACTTTGAAGTGGTCTGAGGTGGCTTAACTGAGACACATTCTCTTAACATTCCACATTTAGTAGAAGATCTGTGAATCCTTCATATAATAAGTCATCACGTCAATATGCCACACTGTACAGAGATGAATAACCAATCAGATACTGATGATTAATAAGTGTTATGAAGACCCAAACAAGCCTTTATTAAGGTTTTGTTACATAAAAGTAAATGAGTAATAGGTGAAGAGTACAAAGTGTTACCAAATAAACAAATATTTATTACTATACCAATGTCAGCAGCTTTAAATTTGAAATAAGCTCTTATAACTAAAAAACCATGTAATACAAAAATTTAACATAACAAATATTTTGTATAAACATGAAAAAGTAAAGATTATGCCCATATTGAATGACACACATAATGTGTGTTGTCTCTAGAGGCACTTGATCAGCATAAGAATTTTTCTTTCTTTATCTATGTGATGTAGCTCTTCACTAATGATTATATTAGATTATAATATAGACTATACAAATATACACACACATTGAATTGTTACCACACTGCTTGGCGTTCCTCAACAAATACTACAAGTTCACTCTAAAAAGACAAAGATGAACAAATGACAGTTTTTCCACATTTTACCAATAAGACTATTGTTTCATATCTTGCACATATGTTATACTGCATGAAGTCTTGAAGTCCAGGTCAGTATTCTCAGTGACAGACAGAGAGTCCATGGAGTCAAAGAACCCGTAACGCTGTCACTTTTGGCCCATTTCCTTGCTCACCAAGCCAAGCCACCTAGTAAAAGATATGGCCAATAAGGACACAAACAGGTATGGTTTGCTTTGCCTCCATTTTGGTTAGTTGATTGACAACATAAACCCTGTGGACAGTAAGATGCGGTCATAAGAGTCACTGACTGGTCTTGATACAACAAATGTGAAACACTTTTTAGGCTTTTAAAATGATCATAAATGTCCACTGAGAGTTTAGAAATTGCTGTACTGAATGTCTCTCATGATACATATACCTATAAAGCTAAAATCTGCTTGAATTGGTGAACACAGAGCTGCAACAGTTACAGAAGCTCCACTGCCTCACAGGTTAGACCTCAGTGCTGACATCTTTTCTCCTTTTTCATATATTTTACCTTCTGTTCTTCTTTAGTCTAAATTAATCGATTCAGACTATTTACAGATTTGAAACTAAGCCAGTATCAGCAAACGAAACTGTTTGAGTGTGTGTGCCCAGACTGGTAATGGGCCAGCATCCTAGCCAGTGTTGGCTTCTCTGATTTTCTGCAATGCCGTACTTGAACGATTTTTAAAATGTACCTATTTAAGTGACTTGGAGATATCCAGAAAACAACAATAATGTATTTAATATAAATATGACCCCATGGTTTAGCACTGGAGCTAACAGCTCCTGGAGATGGCGGTTGACTCCTTGCCAGGTTACTGTCAGTGTGGAATTTGTACATTCTCTCCGTGCCACTGTGGGTTCTTCTCCGGGTCCTCTGGTTTTCCTCCCACACGCCAAAGATGTGCTTAATTGGAGATGTGAGTTTGGTTCAGATCGAGTAAGTCAAGGTGCGCCCTGCGATTGAATGACTTGGCCGGGTCCTTATGACTGCTGACTGATGCTCATGAGATGGACTTTGACTCCTTATGCCTCTAAACTGGATTAAGTGTGTTTCAAAATTAAAAGATTTGAAAAGGAACTGGTAATCGTGCACTACCCTGCTCATTCTGAGCTAATTCTACATGTTACAAGTGCCTTTGTACAGTAATACATAAATAAAATGTACTTTTACCGTCTTGGACTGAAAATATTTTTGTCTTTAAATGCCAACGAGTTGTTTTTATAATGGCGTGTGTTGTTTATTACTAAAGTCAAGAAGCGTTTAATAAGGTCAGAGTCTCATGAAGGCGAGTTCTTTCAATGAAGACTCACAATAACTAATAACAGCAGACAATATATGGGGGAAAATAATTGAGGTTTACTTGATCATTAGCCCTTTTCCAAATTTAAAACTTTTAACGGTGCATTTTTGTGTTCTGCATTATCTACAAATACAGTAGTTGAAGCAGTTAATACAACGGCCTGTAAAGTCAAGAGTATCACCAGAACGATTCTTTGCACGCACCGCACAATCCCCGAATCCCACCCACGCCTCCTGCCCGGTGTGTCTGAAGATCTCGGCAGACGCAGTGCGCGTGCGGTCAAAGAGCGCCGGGCTGAGGGGGGCTGCGGGTCGGGCCGTCCGCAGTCTCGTACTTGAATTGAGGTAGGGAGCCCTGCCCTCGTTTGCCACAAAGCCCCTTGTTCTCCGACGTGCCCGACTTTCACCCCGACCCCTTTGTGTTTCGCTTTCTCTGCACGCGGCGGCAGTTGCGCCCAATCTTCGTGAGCAGATTATGAAATTAACTTTAATCCGTTTGGCCGGTCCGGTGCCGTCTTTCTTAGTTCAATGTCACCCATGGAAAGGCTATTGGCTGCATTAGACAGATGTCTAAATCCCGCTCTCAATCCGATTCCCTTTAATACTTTCACTATCGCCAAATCCTCGGGACTGCAGCTTTCTACTCTCATTCTGTAGACTGGATACTTCATTTAGAGCACAAACAATAAAAACAAAACAAATGCGCGTTTGAATGTAGTGCTTTTAGAGCAGATAAGACAGCTCTAACTACAGGTAATAAAATTAATGCCCGCATTGTACACGAGAAGATCATCGGGCATATAAGCACACATCGTACAAATAAAGTCAAGCGCTTCGCGTTCTTAATTACACAAATATATACCATACTTTTTTGTTGCTCCTACTTCATTTTAGAAGAAACAATTTAGAAACACTTGTTTACAAAGAGACAGGTGCGGTGTAGAGCTCGCTCTTTAGAGTCAGCCACATTTCGGCATCCATCTGCACAACCACCGTTAGATATAAGAGAACAACTCGAGCTCACCAGCAAAACATTAAAATACGCGAATCACCTACGCTTTATTCACCCCGAATCGGGCCATTCAGTGCCTCCAAAGTGAACGGCGCGTGTGCCCGGCATTAATTATGTACTAAAACGGACCAGACACTGCAGACGTGGCGCTACATTCGCCCCGCACGCCCCTGGCTGACGGCTGCGCCGCGATAATCAGCTGGTTGTGCCGTATGCCGGGCGCGTCTGCTTCAACGCCAGATGAAGCTTTTGTTTAGGTACTTTCTTTTAATTTTTTAATGAGGTACAATTTTTTTTTCTTCAAAATGAGAGTGACGGAAGACCCAATTAAACTTTATAGAAGTAAATAATTAAACCGATCCTGTGGGTGAAAAGATCAAACGTTCATTACCGCATGTCTCAAAGAAAAAGATTAAAAGATTTGGTCATTTCCGTGTGGTTGAACAAGTCAGAGAAATCAATAGGGAGAGGATCTATAAATCATCCATCATGTCAGGACAAATCAAAATAATGCGTCTATTATTTCAATCGATAAACTATGTTCATGGCCAACATGTGATATTCAGAAAGAGTACTAATGCGACATTCAAAACAAACCATCAAAGAGGACAGAAGGTGTAATTGGTGAAAATCTAACGACTCCGTCCGCGGTGAACGGAGAGCTGCTCCTGCACATCCCCCGGTTTCGTTAACATTTTATGGTGTTTTGTTTTTTTATTTTTTATTTGTGACGAACTGATGGTTATTCTGGAAAACTCCATCTAACAGACGTGTGACTTAAGGGCTTATTTATGACCTGATCAGTGTTTCTAAACGTGCTTCATATTTACTAACGTACTGTAGAATATTGTATTTCGATATTGAATAAAGCATTTGGAACTCAAGACTAAAAGAACAAAATAAAAATAGCACGCCAATGAGTAGAAGAAATGGCCTCCTCTTGTTCTGCTTTCATATTTACTTTATCGTTATTTCGATGTGTTTCTTTTTCACACCCATACACCTACTTAGGTTTTCTGTTTAACACTTTTTTCGACTTAGTGGCCATAATTTTTGTCCCGATTGAACTGATGGACTCATTTCGTTTTAGTTTTATTGTGCTGGGCGACATTTGTGGATAAAATGCATTCAGCAACAGAGGAGTCGAACAATTTCGTCGTTTCACTAACTAAAACTCGAGCTTGATTTGGTATTTCTTAATAACATCTGACTCTTACCGTTGATTATGCTTTGTTTTCAGTAGGACATCTTACTGATCTCGTAAACTGTAAAGGATGCGTTCGCCAATGCCCGACATTTTAGTAGACTGACAGAACAATTAACAGTTAACGAATCTGTGCAAACATACTACAGAAAGGTACATTTTTACAATCTTATAAGCACTCTGAATATTTACCTGCGATTCTGTTGTATCTTACCTATTGAGTCACATATTTACTGTATATATATGTGGCACAACACAAAACGATTAAAAACAGCAATAATGCACACAATAAAGCAACAGCTAAAAGACGCGGACGATTTGCTTCGAGTCATCATACATTTTATTTCAAAGGGCTCAACGAGTTTGTGAACAGAACAAAATATTTAGAAATCCGTCACAAAAAATAGTCGAATTAGTCTGCGGGTTTGCCTCAAATATTCACGTCTTCGTTCCGGTTCTTTTCACTACAAGGTATTTGCTCTTACTGACATTATTCGTTTAGATGTTAAATGCTAGCATTTCTGATAACCTTGTACAATCCACTATTTCTTAATCCGTTTTTAAATGAATTTCCTGCAGAAGCTTCTCGGTTTGCCATTCGGATTTCTAATGTCCCTGATGAAGTTCGTTTTTTAAAATAAATTCTAGAAAAAGAAGAAAACTTGTTAAACCAGTCCTTGGTTTTGGGGACAGCCGTCTGAGGCGCAAATTTAAGAGCATTGTTAAGAAATGAATCACCGAGATGTTGACATATAGACTTTATTTAATAAACTAAATGGACGAATCTAGTGAGCAACAGACCCGATGAAGACTCAGCGCCCGACTACCTTTGTTTAATAAAGCGCATAGTATTTGACTTTTAAAATTACCCAAATAATCCACTCATTATATTTCTTTGGTATTTCTGTACATATTCCATATGAATTGAGAACAATCTTACCAATCCTAAAACTGCCGCTCCTGCACCCTTATAATGTGCTGGGAAGTGTGTGTCTAATTTTATTATTGTTGTTTATTCTGCTGTTTCATGCGTCAATAGCTTGGCTGTCACTAAGGCAACGTTTATGTGTCAGTCCGCACAGACAGCAGCGCTGGCATTAAAATTACAACAATTAAAACGAGAAGGTGTCAGCCACACCAAACAAAACAGAGACTAAAGGCCAGTCAATTAACATCCTTTATTGAGTATAAATAGAGCAGAAACTCTTCCCATTGCGCTAGGTATTGTCTTACACACACAAACACAGAACCCATAAAGTTTAAGTAGGCAAATATTATTCGAGTCAAAACTTTATTTGTATACAGAATTTTGCACAGTGTGTGGGGAGTCGTCGCACTTTATATATAATATAATATATATAAAGAATGGAATTTAGAAGAAGGTTAAAATAGATTGAAACGTGAAGATTCCAAAATGAAAACAAACATAAAAAGTACACCAGAAGCCGAATGCATTTTTAGAAGCGCCGCGTTTACGTTCACGTTCAGTGTTGGCCTTCATCACTTCACACTGCCTAATGTTGGCATTTCTTTAGCCAACTTGCCAACTCTCAACCACAACTTAATTGATATGCTCATCATACCTCGAGAGGTCTGCTCGGCGGTCCAGCCGGTGTCCCCGCTCTGATGAGGCGTCCCCAGCCGCGCCCGAACGCTCCGCGTCTCCCGCTAGGCGTAGTGGACATTGGCGGCTCGTTGAGATCCTGCAGCCCGCGCAGGTGGCCGGCGCTCGACAATACGGCGGCTTTTCATTAGCGCTGCCTCACTCCCCTGTCGAGCACCTTATAATTAATCTGAAGTTACTACAAGCACCATATTATTAAACACAGAATAGAAAACACAATCCGGGGAAGGAAAAAAAAAACATTTGCATTAAACGCTTTCTTAGTGCTGCTTTTGGGGGTTTAAATTATGATTAAAAATAATCATACCTGAAGCATCATTTATCATCATTAGCGCATACAGAAGCATTCTGTTTTCTTATCAATAAAAATGTACTATTATAATAAAAGAAGAGCTGTGCTGGCTTTCGATTCTATATCCATTTCGAGCGGATGATTAAGTGGTCTCTGTAAACACCTGCCGAGGTTATGATAGTAAATAAAGGAGTTCAGTGTTAAGAATAACGTTTCCACATTACAAGGTGGACGCATTTTTAGCTAATTTTAGACAACCGAAAGATAAATGGAGTTTCATCACCACCTAGTGGATTACAATGGAAACGAACGCATCGGTATTGGCCAGGTATTGAGCCGGTCTTTTACTGCCATCTAGTGTCCATCAATATAATAGCAGGGAGGTCAGTAGAAGTTAAAGTTCCTAATATATGCTGTACTTAAAGAAAAAAAGTTAAATGATTTCAACAGCTCCAAAAGAGCAAGAATTGTACAAGGAATATACAAAACTAGTAGAAAGAGCTCAGCAACATTTTAAAAGACTTCCTAGTTTTAAAGGATGACTTTGATATTTTTTTGGCTGAAGTTTTCTCTTAGTAATTAGTCATGGTATATATCAATTTGTCACATGAAACTACATATTTTATAAACTGAGCAAAAAAAAAAAAAGCTTGTTCTTGTATTTTATAATATAGTTAATGCAGGGATCTCAAACTCCGGTCCAGGGGGGCTACAGTGGCTGCAGGTTTTTATTCTAACGCTTTTCTTAATTAGTGACCTGCTTTTGCTGCTAATGAACTTCTTTTGAATTAATTTTAATTGACTTTTGTTTTTTAAGATTTGTTTCTTCTTCTCTGAATTGCTTCATTTCTTTCCTTAAACAGAAATGAAATGTGAAGTGAGTGAGCCAGCAGAAGACCAACTAAGTCAGGGCCTCAAACTCCAACCAAGTTCACACCAACCAGTTGCTTAATCCGGTGCCAATTCTCGTTAATTAAACCTGTTCTTTATTTCCATGGCTTGTTGCTGCTGTCATTGTGCAATAGCAGACATTTCTGAAATTGTTGGTTTTCTTTGTTTTAAGAGCACTGATGAAATGTTTTGTGGACCTGAGCAGATTAGCATTCCTGAGACCTTCACCTTTCTTTATTTTCAGATAGTGTACGATCGAACACCATTGGCTGGTCATGTTTTGGCTCATTTTGTATCTCATGATTGTCTGGCTGCTAATTAAGGAAAAAGAAACAATTAAGGGGTCTGAGTCTTCAAGAGCAAGTCAATTACAGTTAATTCAAAAGCAGTTAATTAGCAGCAAAACAGGTCACTAATTAAGAAAAGGATTAGAATGGAAACCTGCAGCCACTGCGGCCCTCCAGGACCAGAGTTTGAGAACCTTGAGTTAATGGATACCAGGGTCCCATTATGAAGAAAAAGACTTATAATGTTACCAAGTATTGATCCATGTCTTGAGATTGCTCACTTATTGTAATACAGCACATCCATGTTGTTTAAAGAGAGAGAGAAAGGTTGGGAGCATACACCAATAGCACGTTACCGCACCCACCACACCATGAACCACCAGGATTGGGACCTGAGTGCAGCAGGTGACACTTCAGCACCACACTGGAACAGTATGAGGTTTTTGACCGTGGCTGGAGTGCCATCCTGACACCAACCCCCAAGTTTTCCCTGAAAATTGAAGGACCTGCTTGCAGGGCTGGATGCAGGTTAACATCATACCCAGGATGGAGTGATTGCAGGTTAAGGGCATTGCTCAAAAGCCCAATGGAGTAGAGTCACTTCTGGGGTTTAAAAAAGGCAAAAAACTTTTTTTTTTGTGAGATTCAACTTTTTTAAAATAGCTGTGTGCTGGCTGTGTGCTTCACTTCACCAAATAGCACCAGGACTATGGATGGACCTTGAAAAGTCATCGCCGAGCGCCATTATTGATACTGAATGTTAATGCCCAGATGTGAACTGCTGTCTGTTCTCTAGACAATAATAACTGAAAAAGTTGCATTTAAGATTGCTCTCATTTTTCCATCATAAGGAAACTACTGTCATTATTCTGAAAAGATATTGCCTGCTGCCGCCAGTATGACGATGAATAATTGTGCTTCAATGGCCTGACGAGAGAAATATTGAGAATGCATATAGTGTAGCATGCAGTCAAGTGAAAGGAACTGAACGGACGCTACAGGCATACGTTTAGTTTTAGTCAGGAAGAAGCTTTAGTAAATTCAGTTCAGATGTTTTAACAGCGGCAGAGTGGTAGCTGACACCTCCAGCCTCACAGTGCCAGGGTCTGCATGGAGTTTGCATTTTCTGATTGTTATCAGCAAGAGTAAGGGAGTTTACTTGCTGAAAAACACGCTCAGTCCTTTTATTACCACATCCTCAACACGGGTAACTCCACATGCATTTAAAAAATTGAAAATGGTGTGTGTGTGCTTCAGTCTCTTTTATTGTGGTTGGGCTTTATCGCCCACTCAGTCTTTTTCATTTTTTAAGTATTTTTTTTAATTGTGCCAGTGTGTGCATGACACACCTCAGAAAGTGCCTTGGTGCCTTGCCTTTTTCAAAAATGTAAAGCTTTTATTGAAACCACAATGCAGGGTAATCAGTTTAGTTCAGATGTATTGCTGTTTGTGCAAAGTACAATCAAACCCTTACATGCGCTGTTCACCATGATGTTGCCCATTAGCATGAATCTCACTCTGTAGGCTTTGTAAAATAACAACATACAATGTAATGGCCAAAAAGTGGGCACCATTTAGGAAAAAAAAATCGTATAAGTGCACATCGGCCTGCCTTTACAAGTCATAGCAGAATATAACCATGGAAGAAACAGAAGTGTACAAGCAAAAGTAGGAAAATAAGTAAAATATAGCTTGGTGCTGGGGGCTTGTTGGGGTTGTCATAACTTGACACATGGCACCCACCATGAGAAAATAATACCAAGAATCAGTGGGGGGTTTTTTTCAGTTTACTTTTGTTCTTACAAGCATGCCTCAGAAAGGTTCAAGGCACGTTTTCTTAAATTGGAAAATTTACTAAATCAACGTGGACGTATTTGGTAAGTTGTTTCACATTGGAATCCCAGTACTTCGTACCCTATTATAAAACACAAGAGCAGTCTATTTATTTTTTTAAATTTATAAAACATTCCTCACTTTAGAATTCAGTTTCATGTGGCAAGTTAATATATACTGTACAGTACCATGATTGTGACAAAATAACAAAGACTTGAAAAATACTGAACTTATTCTTTAGTTCTTACATTACAAGTAAGCCTGCGATTCGCTAGCGAATTGGAAATCCAAAAATGGCAATCAGTTTCTGTTCTGTCCGATATCTGGATGGATGACATATCATGGAGGGTGGGTGCGTCTGGGGAAATGTCATTTAACTACATAAGCATATCTGTAGTAAAGCGGTCTCGTTTTGTGGAGACGTGATTCCGTTGCCTGTGCTGACACCGACTGCTGGCAGAGTGGAGCACAGCAAGTTCAGTTTACAGGTTGTGGTGTCCGTGGGAAGCCGCTGGGTTAGAGTCTGTGACCGTTATGTGATCTATATTACTGGCACAGTGGATTAGAGCAAGTGTAGTGAACAGGTTGTGTTGTTTGGGCGCTACGTACTGACTCTGGGAAGCCGCTGCGTTTTGGGAAGCCACTGCATTTGACTCTGGGGCGGGCGCCACGGCGCATTACGTTGTGTTATTTGGGCGCCACCTACTGACTCCGGGAAGCCGCCGCGTTTTGGGAAGTCACTGCGTTTGACTCTGGGGTGGGCGCCACAGCATTTTGGGACGCCGCTGCGTTTGACTCTGGACTTGGGGGCGGGCGCCAAACTGAATGACCGTTATGTGATCTACATTACTGGCACAGTGGATTAGAGCAAGTCTAGTTTACAGGTGGCGGGCTCGTTGCAGTGTGGCAGTGCGCGTGACATTCGGCTTACAACCTTCTCGTTTCTGTGTTTTCTGTGGCTGTCTCTGTGGCGGGCTCGTTGCAGTGCGGCAGTGCGCGTGAGCCTCGATGCGCCCTGTGCCCTGAGTCCATATCCGGTTTACAACCTTCGGTTAGTAATATGGATAAGCCCCATTCTGTTCTAAAAGTCAGCAAAATTATTTGCTGGACAGAATGGTTGTGGAGTGACTAGTGCCGATGCTTCAGGTTCAAATCCCACCCTCAGACTGCACTTTCTCCACATGTCCATGTGCATGCTCTGGGTATTTAGTTTTCTGTCCTGCATTTCCAAAGACATTCACATTTGTGATTGCATATTGCAGGTAAGCGGGCTCTGAGATGGACAGGCACCCCCTCCAGGGTTGTCTCCTGCCTTACACTAAGTGCAGTCAGTAGAGCCCCCAGTGATCCTGAACTGGATTACATAAGTCTGAGATTTTGTTATGTGATGTTACAAGTTTTATTAATCACTTGTACTTATGATTTCCAAAGTTATGCTTCCATACGATGTGTGATAAAGGTGCTATATATGCACCCGACCCAACACAGACTGACAACGGAGGCATGTTAAAATCAACAAAAATGCTTTTATTTTCTTCAGCTGAGGTCCACGTCTTCCCCGTGTCCCTCAGCCCTAACACAGTCCCAAAGCACACCAAATAAACTAAAGTAAAGCACACCACAACACACTCTTCTCCACCACTCCTCTCGGCAAGCATTGTCCTCCTCCTCCCGACTCAGCCTCTCGAGTGGTGGGCACTGGCTCCTTTTATCAGGCACCCGGATGTACTCCAGGTGCTTGATTGCAGAGTCCCGGCTACACTTCCAGGTGTGTCGAAAATACTGCCCACAAGGGCCCAGCAGCTCCCGCTGCAGAACCCAAAAGGGCTTCACCAAACTCCAACTCCCATGAAGACCTGTGGCAGTCCGAGGCACCACTGCAATCAAGGGAGGCTGCCATCTAGCAACCAGGGGGTGGTATTGGGTCTCCCCCGGGAACATATGCTGAAGGGGCGTTCCAACTGGGCATGGGCCCTGGCCGTCCACCACACATGACAAAAGTCTCACTTTTTCTGTATTTTTTTAACCTATAAGGTGCTGGAATCATCAACCCATTTAACATCCATCCATCCATCCATTTTCCAACCCGCTGAATCCGAACACAGGGTCACGGGGGTCTGTTGGAGCCAATCCCAGCCAACACGGCACAAGGCAGGAACCAATCCCGGGCAGGGTGCCAACCCACCGCAGGACACACACACAAACACATCCACACACCAAGCACACACTAGGGCCAATTTAGAATCGCCAATCCACCTAACCAGCATGTCTTTGGACTGTGGGAGGAAACCGGAGCGCCCGGAGAAAACCCGCGCAGACACAGGGAGAACATGCAAACTCCACGCAGGGAGGACCCGGGAAGCGAACCCAGGTCCCCAGGTCTCACAACTGTGAGGCAGCAGCACTACCCACTGTGCCACCGTGCTGCCCTTTATCAAAGTTCAATATAAGTAAAAACTTCATCAAATACTTCATTATACCTTTTAATATAACTTCTGTTCTCCTAAGAAATACATTTTTACTAAGTTACCCTAAACAATCACCATTCACATCGCCAGCTTCAATGAGACGGTGTATCCTCTGCCTTATCAACTCCCCGTCTGCCATCTTTAGCACTGGTTGCGCACAATCGTGATTTGAATGCCTCTTAACCCAACTGTTGATGCCCCTGCCCCACCTTTTAACACTGATTGGTAATTTTGTTTTGTCATGATGAAAGCATGGTCTTGAATTGGAATGCAATAAACACTTGGAGCAGCTGCTGTAAGTGAAATGCAATATGTTTGCTTTGCTTTTAGTTATGACACACGATTTATGGACATGAATTGAAATGCAATAACCCTTTGTATTGCATTTTGAATGGATATGAAAATTGCGTGCCACAGTGAAAAGCAATCAGTTATTTGGTTGATATGTTTTTAATTGAGATACAATAAAACTGTACCAAAATTAAACGCATCACAAGCATATGTATTACATTGCATTGGATTGAATTTCATTTTGGAACAAATAACCTTCCATAGTTGCCCAATTATCTGTAAGGTCAGTCTCATTAGTTTCAACTGCAGTGTTCACAACTTGTTCAAAGCAGCCTTTCACTTTTTTATTTTTTAAAACTGCAAATGTCATGTACGAGGTGTGATCAAAAAGTACGGTGAATGTTGATGCAGAGCGCCATCCAAGAGCAACGCAAAACAATTCAACGCAGGTTCTGACCTGTCCATCCTAGAGCCGAGTCTGTGACAAGTTTCTACTTCGTTTGTGAGCCACTGTTGAGTTCAAGTGTATTTTTCAAGTTTGTCGTTAATAATGGATATCGAGCAGTGCATTAACATGAAATTTTGTTGCAAATTGCAAAAAGTTCAGGAAACCCATCAGATATTAAAATCGGTTTATGGTGACACTGTATCGACAATTAACACTGTTTACAAGTGGTTTGATGGATTTCATAATGGATCTGACTCGGTTGAAGACAAGAAAAGATCAGGACGTCCTTCAACATCAATAACCGAGGAAAATGTTGAAACGGTTTCATTCTTCATCATGACAACGCTCCTTGTCACACATCCCTTCTAGTACGATAATTTCTGTCGAATAAAAGCATCACGCTGTGTCTGCATCCACCTTATTCGCAAGATCTGCCACCGTGTGACTTCTGTATGTTCCCTAAATTGAAAATTACCATGAAAGGCAAACGATTTCAATCCATTGAGGACATCCAGGCAGCCACGACAGCCCAACTTAAGACACTCTTGAAAGAAAACTTCCAGAATTGCCTCGCAAAGTGGCAGGAGAGTTGGGATAAGTGCATTCGAAGTGGAGGAGAGTATTTTGAGGGTGACTAGTAGTTGTACATCTTTTATTGCAATAAACGTTTCTTTTTTAAAACATTCACCGTATTTTTTGATCACACCTCATATAGGAAAGTAGCATCTTTTAGCGAATGTTCATTTGGTCTTTTTCCCTTTTACAGCACAGTAACACATCAAATGTATGATCTCATAAAAGTGGCCTATCAGACACCTGCTCTGATCATGATATACCACCTCACATTTTTCTTTTAAATGCTTTGTATTGAGATTTGACTGAATAGGTTTACAATCATGAGGACTGCAGCGGTGTAGCGATGGGTGCTGGAATGTGGGTTGCCGTGAGTGGCTGTACTCTCGGTAAGACATTGGACTAAGGCTTCTTTGTGAGCTGGGCACCTGAGTTCGCAACCCAGGTCATCTTGATGAGAGGTCCAACCATGAATCTAATGAAAAGAAAAGCAGACAAATCTTCTTCTGTCCTCCACTGTAAAGCATGGCCTGTTCTTGAATGGAAAAGCCATCTTACATGTTAGTGCTCTTGTGAAAGCCTCAGTTTGATTTGGCAGCTTAATTTAAGAACACGTGCATGGGCTGTTTTTTGTGTGTTGGCACTTGGACCCAGGGACAAAAAGCGTGCCTGCCATTCTGGGGGGATTGGGGGGAGACTGGAGTATGCACTGATAAAGCACGTTGCCGCACTCACCACACGATGAACCACCTCAGGATCTGGATTGTACATTTTATGCAAATTAGCAAGCCAAGTAGGTGGTATCTTTCCAGGAAAAATGTATAAAAGGGCTGCTGGGCCATCACCTATGGGAGGGGCCAAGGAGGTCGGGTGCAGTGTGACCTTGGTGGTCCGATCCTCGGCTACAGAAGCTGGCTCTTGGGACATGGACGCCTTGGGATTCCCCTGGAAGAGCTAGAAGAAGTGGCCAGGGAGAGGGAAGTCTGGGCATCTCTGCTCATTCTGCTGCCCCCGCAACCCGACCTCGGATAAGCAGAAGAGAATGGATGGATGGATGGATGGGCCACCAGCTAGTGGGTAGTGTGTCATGGACAGACTTTGTGCCAGGAAGATGGGGTAGTAACCAGTGACTTCATGACACACCAGAAAAGGACGCTGCAGAGTGCAAGTTGCACAGAGTTCTCTGTCTACAAAAACTGGCTTATCAGCTGATGTGCCCCAGGGCCGGAACACTGGGAGCAGGATGTGTGAGTGGCAGAGTGTTCTGGACTCAGCAGGACAATACCTCATGCCCCGAACAGTGGGAGTGCAAATAAATAACTGTAAATAATTCCTTCAAATAAAAAGTCATTGCCTTTAGATAGGGCTGCTAGTAGTTTGCTCCTTCCTTCCTTCCTTCTTGTACATATTTCCCTGAGGGGACATTATAGTGAGAGTGGCACAGTGGTAGCGCTGCTGCCTCACAGTAAGGAGACCTGGGTTCTCTTCCCGGGTCCTCCCTGCATGGAGTTTGCATGTTCTCCCCGTGTCTGTGTGGGTTTCCTCCGGGTGCTCCGGTTTCCTCCCATAGTCCAAAGACATACAGGTTAGGTGCATTGACGATTCTAAAATTGTCCCTAGTGTGTGCTTGTTATGTTTGTGTGTGTCCTGCGGTGGGTTGGCACCCTGCCCGGGATTTGTTCCTGCCTTGCGCCCTGTGTTGGCTGGGATTGGCTCCAGCAGACCCCTGTGACCCTGTGTTAGGATATAGCGGGTTGGAAAATTACTGACTGACTGATATCATAGTATGTTAAGGAACTTATTCATTCAACAAACATGCCATTTAAGGCATGAAAACACAAATGCTCAAATTTAATAATGTGTGTTGAAGGAAAGAAAAAAATAGTTTTACTTTGCATTTCAAACTTAAAGGCTTTCTAAAGACTATTGAAAGTAGCTTTCCATATCATGCATGGGTTAGAGATGATTGAGCATTCACCCCAAGGAGCTTGTCCCATCCTATTCATCTAGTTTGTGCAAAATAACATCAAGCAGAGATCTGAAGGACCTTAAAGTCCTGCTGTCCACTACACTAGCTGTCAGTTTAGTCCATGTGTCTAGTGTTCTTTGCATGAAGAAAAATTCGATCATATTTGTGTTAAATCTGCCTTCAACAAGTTCCCAACCACATCCCTCTCATCCTGTTGCAGAATTTATTTCAAAGTAACAACTGAGATCCACTGTACTATTCTTTTTATAATTTTAAAAACTTCAGTCATGTCTCCTCTTAATCTCTGCTTGCTTAAACTGAAAAGGTTCAACTCCTTTAAACTTTTCTCATAGTTCAAAACTCTCTGTCCTGGAATCAGCCGAATTGATCTCCTCTGGACTTCCACTGGTGCTGCTGTAGACTGGCTTGAGGTCTCACTAGTACGTTATACTCTCACCAAGAAAATTCTTAGGACCACTATCCTAATGCTGGGTAGGGCCTCCTTTTGCTCTTAAAACAGCCTCAGTTGTTATGGCATGGATTCCACAAGATGCTGGAAACATTTCTGTGAGATTCCGTTTCATGCTGTCATAACTACATCATGCAATTTCTGCAGATTTGTCAGCTGCACATTTATGCTGCTCATCTGCTATTCTACCACATCCCAAAGGTGTTCTATAGGATTCAGGTCTGGTGACTGTGAAGCCCACTGAAGAACTCATAATCATATTTATGAAACCAGTTTAAGACAAGTTTTGCTTTGTGAGATGGTGCATTATAATGCTGGAAATAGCCATTAGAAAATGAGTAAATTGTGCCCATGAAGGGATGCACATGGTCTGCAATAATACTCGAATTGTCCATGGCATTCAAGTGATGATTGATTGGTATTAACGGGCCAAAAGTGTCCAAAAAATAAAACAACATTCACCACACCATTACACCACTACCACCAGCCTGGTCAGTGGACACAAGGCAGTCTGGGTGTATGGAATCATGCTGTTTGTGTGAAAGTCTGACCATACCAGAAATTGAGGCTCATCAGACCTGGCCACGTTTCTCCAGTCTTGAACTGTGCAGTTTTGTTGATCCTCGCCTTCTGCAGCCTCAGCTTTCCATTGCTGGTTGACAGGAGTGGAACGTGATGGGGTCTTCTGCTGTTGTAGCCCAACCACCTCAAGGTTTCACATGTTGTACTTTCTGAGATGTTGTAGAGTGGTTATCCAAGCTACTATAGCTTTTTTGTCAGCTGAAACCAGTCTGGCCCTTGTCCTCTGACATCTATCATCAAGAAGGTGTTTCTGTTCACAGAACTGCCTCTCACTGGATGGTCTGAGTAATCACTAGAAACTGTTGCGTGTTCCAAGATATCAGCAGGTACAGAAATACTCAAATCAGCCTGTCTGGCACCAGCGATCATGTCATGGTCGAAATCACTAAGATTGCATTTTGTCCTGTACATTTTGACCTGTACCTGCATGATGATGTGCTTGCACTGCTGCCACATGGTTGACTGCTTAGATAATTGCCTGGATAAACAGGTGTACAGGTGTCGCTGCCGAGGTAAGTAAATATCTTGACAAGGTTGATACCCTCTCAGCAGACAGACACACTACTGATAGCTATGCCTAAGAGGTCATTAAAGGCTCGGATCTTGGTTTTTATCCAGGACACTTGCAAGTCCAGACACTCGGACTCCTTGCTCAGTCTCTCAAGTGTCCCAATCAGAACCTCCAACTCCACACAGATTACAGCATCGTCTACAAAATCAAGATCAGAGAATCTCTCTTCACCAAGAAATGCCCCACAGCTGCTTGTCCCCACAACCCTGCCCAACACCCAGTCCATGCAAGCAATGAACAGAGTAGGAGCAAGAACACACCCCTGATGAACTCCAGAATCAACTGGTAAAAATGCAACGGTGCCGCCTCCACTCTGCACAGCACTCACAGTACTAGTGTACAGGCCAGCCATGATATTCAGCAACTTTGACGGGATCCTGCGAAGTCTCACGATGTCCCACAGGGAGGCTCAATCAACTGAGTTGAATGCTTTACGAAAATTGACAGAGGCTCTAAAGAAACTCGGCTGATATTCACGTTTGTGCTCCATGAGAACCCTCAGTGCCAGGATGCATTTGATGGTAGACTTCTTTGGTGTAAAACCAGACTGCTGTGGTCACTGGTATGTGAGCAAGTGATCACAGATCCTATTGAGGATGACCCTAGCATGGACCTCACCCAGTGTTATCCCCCTTGTAGTTGCTACAATCCAGGTGATCACCTTTCCCTTTCCAGATAGGGACTATAAGGTCTGTGTTCCAGTCAGTTGGGATGATGCTGGTCTCCCAAATGGAAGCAAAGATTGCTTGCAATGCCAAGAGGACAGCCTTACCACCAGCCTGGAGAAGTTCACCCCGGTTACCACAGTTTCCTACCCTCAGCTGGTTCACCACCTGTGTGATCTCAGGGAGATTAGGTGGTTCACAGCTAATTGGAGAATCAGCCTCAAAAACCATAGACCCAGAGATG
The DNA here is from genome assembly GCF_900747795.2 of Erpetoichthys calabaricus. NCBI lineage: Eukaryota > Metazoa > Chordata > Cladistia > Polypteriformes > Polypteridae > Erpetoichthys > Erpetoichthys calabaricus. The sequence continues at coordinate 161,398,736 of NC_041400.2, forward strand.
TCCAACATCCTATCTGGAGGATGAACTTTAAACAGCTGGTCAAAGTAGCCAGCCCAGTGGGTTACAACCGCAATGTCATCCGTAAGGACCATTCCATAAACCGCCCTGACTGCAACACTCCAAGGAACAGATTTGGATGTGTGTAATGCTTCCATTCTTTTGTAAACAGGACGTGGGTCACTAGACCAAAGATGGTGTGTCGCTTACTCACAGATTCCTCTAATAAACGCCTACTTATGTGCTCTCAAAGCCCTTGCAGCCATTCTTCTCAGTTCCCAGTACAGACCGGAGTTGCCATCAAGCCGTGTGCTATGACTCCTCTCAATGATATTCAGGGTGCCCTGTGTAATGAAACACCTCTTTCTGGGAACACTGGTAACACCAACACAACCCTCAGCAACCTCCAGGGTGTTGTCACAGAAGGTCTCCAACATCACATTAGGATCAGCAGTTGCACCCAAGTCTAAGTTCCTCACACAAACTGCATGCAAACTCGTTAGAAACAGCCTGGTCTTGGAGTCTGGCCATATCCAGTTTCATTTTCCTAGTAGGTGGTAGCCTACTGGACCTAAGCTGGATCTTCAGAGTAGCAACATCTAGTCTGTGGTGAAAACAAACTGTGCACTTCTGTAGACCTCCAGCATATGCCCACAAGGATGTGATCAAGCTCCTTCACCGTACCACCAGTATTAGAGTACCAAGTCCAAAAATGCGGCTCAGGCCAGTGATCCACAGCCCCTGACCTTTTGCAAAGTCAAGGAACATGGAGCCATTTTCACCATGGTTGACATACCCATGGAGACTGACACAATCCTCATAGACAGCCCTGTCAGTGCCAGTGGTTGCATTGAAGTCACCCATGACCAAAGGAGTATCACTTTGCGGGCACCCATCAATCACCAAGCGAAGTTGTGAATACCATGTCACCCTCACCGAGACATCACTCGCCATGGTTGGAGCATACACTGAGACAACAGACAAGGCACCCAGAGAGTGCTGTAATCTGAGTCTCATAATACACTCATTGAAAGGAGTGACATCAGATACCATTGGAATAGCTGATCTGCCACAGTAACAGCTACTCCCCAAGTATGACAGCCATTAGAGCGGCCAGACAAATAAAAGGTGCACCCACCTACAGAGATCTAGCTAGTCCAAGGTCTGGGAACCTCGGAGAATACTGCCACTGAAATGCAGAGCTTATGAAGCTCCTCTGAACAGCAGAGGACAATGATCATCATGCCAGACAGACAGGATGTTCCACATGCTTACCCTGATGGGCCACCTCAAATTGGGACCCAAGTGCTGTCGTGCAGCATGCAACACCTCAGCACCACACCAGTTCCGTTCCCCAACAGGCCTGGCCCAATTAGCTCTCTGACGGTTTTGACTCTTCTGTGGATGAGGCTCCTGAGGGCTTTCCCCCATCCCCTTCAGCAGAGCTACTCCCACAGAGTGCAGAAAGGTGACCTGTCAGTCATCTCAGAAGTACTTGAAGTTTTTTTTTTGGTGGCTGGACTGCCAATCCTGCCACCAATCCCCATGATTTCCCTTTAAGTTTGAGGACTGCTTGCAGGGCCAGATGCAGTACCCCGGATATTCTAATAAGGACTTTCTAGTAAAAATTCCAGATGAAAATACACTGTGTTCTTTCTGTTTCTCCAACAGTTGCATCTGCTCAGAGAAAACCAGCACAACTAATTTGTCGAACATACACCCAGAACAAGCAAAATTAGTGTTAAAACACATTGCACATTGCCATTCTTGGTTGGAACAAGCTTTTGGCTTAATGATCTGATCATTTTCCAGAATTAAACAGAATCCTTATTGCTGATAACCTGAAGTAGGGATAACATATCAGCCATTATGAGGAACATTCCCAAAGACATTTATTTCCTCTCTTGTTTAAGAAAGCCCTAGATATCTTCATCTAGCTCATTAACTTCCATAAGTACACAGTGGAGTCTGTCCTCACTGCCTACACTACATCCATGTTTGATACCCACTTAACTCAGGGATTGCAAAGCAGTACAAATGGCAGTGAAGTCAGCATAGAATAATAAAGCACACAGCTCTCTTCTGTCTAAAACACATGTCATGTTAGAAAGGTAAACAGTATTATTAAAGAACTCGACTTTACCTCACCATTATTTTCCTTCCTCCATTGCGGCAAACAGCACCTTAGCACTTGCATCACTTGGAAGAGTTTTTATTGACAGGCTATAAGGCTACTCAATGGCCATTGATATGGACAACAGTGTGCCCGCTCTACATATTTAATCTACAGTTCGGTTGTGTGTTTATTGTCTGTTGCTTGTACTGCAAAGACTGTCCCTAGTCTGTGGGTAACAAGCAATTAAGAATTTCATTGCACAATGCAGCTCTTTTTATTGTATGGATAATTTCAGGCACTTTGAGTGTGAACCATGCAATAATTATTTTCTTACTCTTAATTTTCTAAACACAGCATATTTATCTGCTGTAAAACTAAACACATGTAAAAAACAGGCAAGTGTATATATTCCATGTCCCAAGAGCCAGCTTCTGTAGCCAAGGATCAGACCGCCAAGGTCCCTGCCTTCGGCCACCACCCGACTCACACTGCACCCAACCTCCTTGGCCCCTCCTACAGGTGGTGAGCCCATGGGAATGGGGACCCATGTTGTCTCCTCGGGCCATGCCCAGCCGAGCCCCATGGGCGCAGGCCCGGCCAACAGGTGCTTGCAATCGAGCCCCACCTCCAGGCCTGGCTCCAGAGAGGGGCCCTGGTGACCCATGTCCAGGCGAGGGAAAACACCATCCAAAGTTTTTATACATCATAGGAGGCTTTCTGAACCGCCCTTTGTCACGTCCCTCGCCTAGAACCAGTTTGCCTTGGGTGGCCCTACCAGGGGAATAAAGCCCCTGACAACAGAGCTCCTAGGATCATTGGGACACGCAAACCCCTCCACCACGATAAGGTGGCAGAAAGAAGAGGGGAGTCAGATGAGATGGCTCGCTGGTGAGGTGTTCCAGGCACGTCTAACCGGGAGGAGGCCCCAGGGAAGACCCAGGACACGCTGGAGGGACTATGTCTCTCAGCTGGCCTGGGAACACCTCGAGATTCCCCCAGAAGAGCTTGTAGAAGTGGCTGGGGAGAGGGAAGTCTGGGCATCTCTGCTCAAGCTACTGCTCCCACGACTCGAACTCAGATAAGCAGAAGAGGATGGATGGATGGATGGATGGATGGATGGATGGAAGTGCATATATATTGTGACGTGTGAGTCGCTGTCTTTCACCCGAGAGAAGAAGCTGAATCTAAAGGCTTCAAGAAAACCAACTTTATTCCAATCAAAACAGGAACAGTCAGGGAGTTTATTCAAATGGAAACTACCATTTCAATACACATAGACAAATGGGGCCAGGTCAGAGGCCGGGTTAGAATGTTCTCTGAATCTACCATGAAGTGACAGATGCATTACCAGCACGGCTCTGAACTTGCAGCTGCCTCAGTGATGGACACACAATCCCTGACAGACGCATTGGGGAGGGTCTCAAAAAAGTTCACAATACTTTATATACAGTATATACATATACTTCCATCTCTGCCACAACAACAGCAGCTCCCATGTTTGTTTGTCTTTGTTGTTGTTTGCTACTTTATATTTTATTGTTTGGATAACATGGACAATCGAAGTTGTAAGAAAGGACTGTGCCCTTGGTCTCCCAGAGTGCCAGAGGTAATAGCTGGGCTGCTGTGTAGATGCTGAGGAAAGAGGACAGGAGCCCAACTCTGCAACAAGAGAAGAAGGTACAGACCATATCTGCCTTTGATTATCATGGGCAATGCAAGATCACTGGTGAGTAAAATGGATGCTGATCAGGAGCCAAAAGAATTACAAACTCGTCATTCTCATGTGCTTCACTGAGATATGGCTAAGCGCTTAAACACCAGACTCTGCAGTTGCATTGGATGGATTTAAAATCATATAGGCAGACAGAAGTAGGAGTGAAAGCGGTAAGAAGAAAGGAGGCGGACATGCTGTTTTTGTGAATGAAAAATGGTGCAGTCCCAGACACGTTACAATTAAAACACAGGTATGTGTCCCGAATGTTGAGTTGCTTGTGGTGGGGATTATGATCTTATTATATGCCGAGAGAGTTTTCACATGCAATTGTGCCAACAGTTTACATCCCCCTCTTGGCAGATGCAGCAATTAGAACAGACATTATATTATGTGGGCGGCACGGTGGCGCAGTGGGTAGCGCTGCTGCCTCGCAGTTGGGAGATCTGGGGACCTGGGTTCGATTCCCGGGTCCTCCCTGCGTGGAGTTTGCATGTTCTCCCCGTGTCTGCGTGGGTTTCCTCCGGGCGCTCCGGTTTCCTCCCACATTCCAAAGACATGCAGGTTAGGTGGATTGGCGATTCTAAATTGGCCCTAGTGTGTGCTTGGTGTGTGGGTGTGTTTGTGTGTGTCCTGCGGTGGGTTGGCACCCTGCCCGGGATTGTTTCCTGCCTTGTGCCCTGTGTTGGCTGGGATTGGCTCCAGCAGACCCCCGTGACCCTGTGTTCGGATTCAGCGGGTTGGAAAATGGATGGATGGATTATATTATGTAATTAACAAACTCACTACTACACATCCCAGTGCTTTCATCACAATTTCTGGGAACTTTAACCATGTTTCACTTTCCTCCACCCTCACCAATTTTTACCAGTTTTTGGACTGCACAACAAAAGAAAACAGAACATTGGACTTGTTATGTGCCAGTGTTAAAGACATACAACTCTGTTGCTTTGCCAACTTTAGACTGATCGGACCATAATTTGGTACAGCTCATAGCTGCATTAAAAACCCATTGTCCAGAGGTTGCCAGCCACCATCAAGACCGTGCAGGAATGGACAACAGCTATGAAGGACATCTTTGAGAACACTGACTGTCATATGGTTTGTGAATCACATGGCAAGGACATTGAGGAACTGAGCCACTCTATCGCAGACTACATCAAAGGCAGTGCACTGTTTTCCCAACAACAAGCCATAGATCACAAAAGAACTAACTGAAGGCCCTACTGAATATGAAGAAGAGAGCCTTTAGGTCTGGAGATAAGGATAAAAAAAATCAAGCGGGTGCTGTAAGAACTGAAGAAGCAGCTCCAAGAGGGGAAAGCCCACTACAGAGACAAACTTGAGCACAAGTTACAATAGAATGTGAAGACAGCGTGGAACTGGATAAGGACTATCACTGGGTACAAGGCAGGTTGTAAAACATGCAGAGGAAGGGAACAAAACAGAGCTAATGAACAGAACCAGATCTTCAACATGTTTGACTCATTCTTACCAGCACAGCCTCTGTGGGCAAGTTGAGGAAGATTCAGAATCTCAAATTACATCTGCACCCTGCATGACCTTCCCCTATAATGACATCACACCTGTAGTCTCCAGCTTCCCCGCCATATTCTGGGCTGTCTGTGTCTGCTGATCAAGTGAGGAGAGAGCTGGGAAAACTCTGCAAACACAAAGTTTCAGGACTGGATGGAATCGGCCCCAGGGTGCTGAAAACATGTGCCAACCAGCTCTGTAGGGTAGTTCAACACCTGTTCTCCCTTTCCCTGAATTTGCAGAAGGTTCCCTAGCTGTGGAAAACATTCTGTGTGCTCCAAGAGCCAAAGAAAGGGCATTTTAGTGATCCCACGGACCTCAGACCCATTGTTCTTACTTCATACATCATGAAGAGCTTTGAGAGTCTGGTCCTAAAAACAGCCATGACCCTTAGTTTCAGAACATCTGGATCCTCTGCAGTCAGCCTATCAGACACATATAGGTGTGGAGGATGCTCTGATCTCCATGCTCCACAGAGTGTACTCCCACTTGGACAAAGTAGGCAGCACATTTAGGATCATGTTCTTTGGCTTTTCCACTGCTTTTAACACCATTCTGCCTCATCAACTTGGGGTAAATCTCAAGGCTTTGGATCTTAATGCTCCCGCAGTCTCCTAAACCTGACTACTTGACCAACTGATAGCAGCTTGTGAAGCTCAAGGACTGTATGGGTGGTGTGTAAAACTGGAGCACCTAAGAGAACTTTCCCGTCTCCCTTCCTGTTCACCTTCTACACAATGGCCTTCCAGCACAATAGCAGAGCTTGCCATCTACAGAAATTCTTATCACAGGCTATTTTAATAATGGAGACAAGTGAAAATACAGGGAGGTGGTGGAAGACTTTGTCTTGTGGTGCAGGGAGAACCACCTGCAGCTCAACATCAGCAAGACAAAAGAGTTGGTGGTGGACTTCTGTTGTACCAAGGAGCCTCTAAGACCAGTCACCATTCAGGGGAGAACATAGAAGTGGTGCAGAGATATAAATATCTGGGGGTTCAAATAAACAGCAAACTGGACTGGTCTGACAATACAGTGGTGCTGTACAAGAAGGCCAGAGCAAACTGTAGTTGTGAAGAAGACTCTGGGTCTTTTGATGTATGCAGCAAGCTGCTGGAGATGTTCTACCAGTCCATAATAGCCAGTATGTTGTTCTACACTGTGGTCTCCTGGGAAAGCAACTTGTGCTCCAAAGACGCACAATGCGTGAACAAACTTGCTAGGAAAGCCTGCTCTATCACAGGGTGAACCCTGGACACATTGGAAGATGTTGTGGAAAAGAGAATGGTGGCAACATTGGATGCCATCATGAAAAATCCCCTCTTTTGGAGCACTTTTAGCTACCAGCTCATTCTACCACGGTGTGCTAAGAAGGGCCTCTGGGGGATCTTTTCTGCCCACTGCTATCAGGCAATTAAATGTTTCCTCCTGACATTCTCTTTAAGTTCATTTTGAAATATCTGCACAATATAATTTATTTTTTGTTTATTTATCAATTGATTGGCTGTACTATCTGTCATGTAACTCTGTATCCTTATTTTTTATGTTTCTGCTGCTCTATGCATCTGAATTTCCCTTTGGGAATAATAAAGTTTATCTAATCTAATCTAAATGGTTAAGAACATCTGGATCATTATGTAGAACTACTTTATCCATGCTGTACTAAATTTGCTCACAGAAAACTCTTGCTCTTTAAAGTATGTACACTTTATCTGCCATACATGTGACCCTGGTCCTTCTGTAATGATTTTAATGACTAAAGGGTATTCATTATTATATCTTAAAGCCATCTGCATATCATTTATAGAAATTAATAAAAGCAGCAACTCTTTAACTGACACAATTTTTAAATTCATGTAATTCAGACAAATATCTATAGTGCTATCAACCATTATTTTGTGTTCTAACCAGTTTTGTCCCCAAATGCACAGTATGTCTGAAATGCAGTTTGATCACTAACCGTTATACTGTACACTGTCAAAAACCCTTTTGTGAATAAAACTTAACACTATCATACAATATCCATCCATCCATTATCCAACTACAGGGTCACGGGGGTCTGCTGGAGCCAATCCCAGCCAACACAGGGCGCAAGGCAGGAAACAAACCCCGGGCAGGGTGCCAGCCCACCGCAGTATCATACAATACGTTCTTCTGTAATCAAATGTTTCTGTTTATACCTTATGATATCCTTCCCTATTTAAACTCCTAAGGATTGTGCACTAATTATTAAGGAATTGATTGGAGTTTTTTTCTGTGGTAGTACAGAACGGGGGCTTTGTGCTCTCATATTGACATAATATCCATGTTAATAACGTAAAGGTAAATAAAGTTATTTTTTCTGAGCAACGAGAACAGTACTGCGTGTACGTGTTGTTTTTGTTCTGCCATTACATTTATATTAAAGTATTATATAAACCAGTTATCCCACCCTTAACATATAATGGAGATGGCAACACTAATACACCCAAATATATTTGATACTGTACATGCTGCCCAGCTTTGCCTTTATTAATTATTTGCAGTCATTTTTTTGTGCAACACGTACAGCTAACTAGCTTGCAATAACTGCAGCTGGCCCAGTCACCTTTTTTTAAAAATCGCTGTGTAATGTTTGCTAATTTCCATTTTTAAAAATTGTATTAGTATGTAATGATTCACAAATATACACAGTTTATTTATATAATAACTATCTTTGTTGACAATCTTTTTGGGAAATGTCTAGTACTAAAGATTTGATTTTTTTCTACATCATCCTGGTTATGCTTGTTCAGTAATTGCTTAGTATTTCATTAAAATTCCTCATAACAACAGAACAGGTGAAGACTTTAAGAAATGTGATTTGTGAGCACTGGCTAGTTTATGTTATATATATTTTATGCTTATTTTTACTGTTCATAAAACATTTATCAGCTCCTTGACCATTGTACCATTTACTTTTTTATTTTATGGTGTTTTCAGTAACAGTTTTAGCATCCCTAATAAACTTTCTCTAAGTTGCTCTTGTGTGTTTGTATGCCATGCATTTAGTACTGGAGGTTTTTGTCTTTTATGTGCTATACAACAATATTTTCTTCCAAAATCATCTGTTTGCCAATGCCTTACTCATCCACTGATGAGATCTACTAAATGTCCAATTGCTTCTAAATGCTGAGGTGAACTTCTGCTGCTTTGCCACGCTGTGTGTGATCTTCAGAAGTTCTCTACAGCTTCGTTGTTTAAAGCAAATATTGACATGACAGAACATAAGGACTGATCAACAAGATGATGATAGTGGAGAGCACTAGGACATTTTGTGACCACACTTCATGATGGTGTGATTCAGCAGAGGCTGTTAATAGGAATGGGGTCCTTGTGGCAGGCCTCTGCACCCTAATAACACAGCAGCCAAAAAAAAAAAAATAATGGAGCTATTATTAACAAAATAACTGCAGGCAGGGATGAACTCTGGGGGAACACTGAGAAAAGTTTCTCAGAGGCTGAATATATAAACTATAGATTTTGTCAGGAATTTTTTGTAATTCTGGTCCAAAAAAAAATCAATTTTAGTCATTACGAATTCTGCATCTTTCTCTTTCCAGTTGGCTACATAGTAATTTCATAGTAATTTTAGTTATATTTTTATCAATACTGATATCTTAAATGAGCCAACTATATATACTGTACTGTATGTATCTGGTCTATTCTAAACTCTCAGCTCCTCGCCTGGCAGAGAAGAACTATTGTATTGGAAATGCAACTGCTTCTGGAATTAGAAGCCATCAAAGCTACAATGATGTCTGTTGACTCTTTTCATTAGGAATAAATTCTACCGGAGGATAGGATGAACAGATTTGAGGGAAGGTTCCTCAAGTACTAAGTTTATTGCGCACAGTACCTACAAAGAAAACTTGGGGGTTGGTGGCAGGATTGGCACTCCAGCTACCATAAAAACCTCACACTGTTCCACTGTGGTGCTGAGGTGTCTCTGGCTGCACTCAGGTCTCAATCCAGGTAGTTCGTTGTGTGGTGGGTGCAGCAATGAGCTATCAGCACATGCTCCCAACCTCACCTCACAGTTAGTCAAGGTGGGAGACATGAGTATTCATAATCGGTCTACTGAATATCCAGTCGCTCAGGGGAAAGTAAATTAACATCTAGATGGACAGACTTGGCCAAACCAATGTGACATGTCATAACATTCACATTGTCAAAGAAGTCCTTGGCTATCACAGGGCTTATAAGGTTGTCAAGAGGATAATTCAAAGATGTGTGCTGCTGGAATTGAATCCATGAGCCTTCCTCCTGAGCTTCACCAGTAATTCTCATCCATAAGTCAGATGGAATATTTAAGTTTTGCATTGATAGTGGTGGATGTCAAAGTGCAGACTTTGTCTTGTGGTGCAGGGAAAACCACCTGTAGCTCAACATCAGCAAGACAAAAGAGTTGGTGGTGGACTTCCGGTGTACCAAGGAGCCTCTAAGACCAGTCATCATTCAGGGGAGGCCATAGAAGTGGTGCAGAGATATAAATATCTGGGGGTTCAAATAAACAACAAACTGGACTGGTCTGACAACACAGTGGTGCTGTACAAGAAGGCCAGAGCAAAGACTCAGCCTTCCTCCTGAGCCTCACCAGTAATTCTCATCCATAAGTCGGATGGAACTTTTAAGTTTTGCATTGATAGTGGTGGATGTCAAAGTGCAGGCTGACCCTGATGAGTATCCTTGGCATATGAGATTCTACAGTCCTTGCATGGAGCAGTGATCTTCTCTTTGTTAGACCTAGAGTTTGGTTGTTGGCAAATGTGTATGGAAAAAGAAGGACTGTGATAGTTCAGTTGAATGTCACCATATTTTTTTTTTTCATGGAACATATCCTTGAGGTGCAGACTGGGAAGATACACTTAATGTACAGTATAAAGACAATATCATTGTCTTTTTCCTGTCTGTTGAACATCTTCAGGACCTGAACACATTGTCCAGTGACTCAAGTAAGCTTAACAGTTCCTTAACATCAAAAAGTGTACCTTTGTAAAGTCTCCCTTCTGCTTTTGGCATGTAATGACAATAACGGGCTGTGGAGTATGGCAACCAGAAGAAAGTAGTGTGCTAATGGGTACAAAAGGGTTGTATTTTGGAATATCCTGCCACAAATTCATGAAGAGTATTCAAAGATGTATTGGACTTGGTGCTGAGGGGGTTCTTGAGGCTCATCCCCTGATTTGCTGACATTGCAGACACTCTGCACTGCACCAGTTGTGTCAGACTCAAATCCTGGAAGGCTGAAGTAGCTGCAAGTTTTTGTTCCAGCCTGGAATCATATCTGGCATGCCAAACGTAATTTAGGTCAGGGTGTTACCCTGGGCATTCAAACAGCTGACCATAGCTACTCTTTTAATTGGTGTGAGTTTACTTAGCCAACAACTTTTTTTACACCTGAATGTAAATGACTGCTTAATCATTCTGTACGTAGGGGACATAATCACATAGGATGCTGGCAGTAACTTTTTACTTTCATTTTCTTTTTCCTTGAACACTCTCTTTATGTTTACGATTGATTAAGTTATTGACCTGTATAGTCTGCATTTTCACTCTCACAGTGTATTCACTGTTTTCACTTTACTTGTCATTTTGGGTTCAAATAAAAGAATACACAATTTTTATTGTATTTTTTTCCTCTCCTATGTTTCGGTTTAATCAACAAATACATTTCACAGCACTGATTCTGAGCACCACAGATGTGTTCTGTTCCTGGGACAGTCAAAGATGTGAGGTTTTTTTTGGGGTGTCCTGATTACTATTGAAGATTTACTGGAAACTTTGCAAAGCTGGGAGCCCCACTTCACTCTTTAATAGACTGGTCAGGACTCACACAAAAAAATGAGCTGAATTGATTTGAAGGCCAGTTTCCCTTTCCTTGACAAATTTAACTATCCATCCATCCATCCATCCATTTTCCAACCCGCTGAATCCAAACACAGGGTCACGGGGGTCTGCTGGAGCCAATCCCAGCCAACACAGGGCACAAGGCAGGAACCAATCCCGGGCAGGGCGCCAACCCACCGCAGGACACACACAAACACACCCACACACACCAAGCACACACTAGGGCCAATTTAAAATCGCCAATTGACCTAACCTGCATGTCTTTGGACTGTGGGAGGAAACCGAAGCGCCCGGAGGAAACCCACGCAGACACGAGGAGAACATGCAAACTCCACGCAGGGAGGACCCAGGAAGCGAACCCAGTTCTCCTTACTGCGAGGCAGCAGTGCTACCACTGCACCACCGTGCCGTCCCAAATTTATCTATTTAACTATTAATAAAAAATGAACCAAGGAGTGGAGTCATAGAACTACAGCCTCGTAGGTTCAGTAAAACAGGGTTTGACATTATGAAACAGTCATTGTGCGAGTAGACTTTGTACATTTGCCATGCCTGTGAGAGTTTTCATTTGCTAGCTCAGTTTCTTTCCTCATTCTTAAACACGTGCATTTTAAGTTAAAAGGTACAACTTGATGTTAGTGTGCATTAGTGTACTCTGAGATAGATAGATAGATAGATAGATAGATAGATAGATAGATAGATAGATAGATAGATAGATAGATAGATAGATAGATAGATAGATAGATAACTTGACATATCTATCTATCTATCTATCTATCTATCTATCTATCTATCTATCTATCTATCTATCTATCTATCTATCTTTCATGTTAAATTCTAGCACTGCTGTAAGGACAGATTCCACCTTTCATTAGAAAATCAATGGAGTGATCAAATGAACCTACTTTAATTTTGCAAGACAGGTAAGATACAGTATCATATATAGCATACCCTTCAGTGGTTGTGTTTGCTATTTATGTTTTCACTTGGTTATTATCAGTTTAGTTACACTTTGCAGCTGTTGTCAACATTTTGAAAAGTGTTACTGTTGAAGTCTAAATACTCAATATGTTTACTGAGGGCAACCCTTGGACTGGGCAGCCTTAAAATGAATGCTCTGGGTACCTGCTATAGAGCACACTTATAAACTAAATTAATCCTTCAAGTTTGTAAGATTTGGTTGATTAAAAAGTGAGGTAACATAATGTAAAAAGGGAGAATATTAAAGGTTTTAAGTCTGTCTATATATCATGACCATGACATACAGTAAATGAACTCATTTCTCCTTACTCCCTGTATTTCAAATTAATTTTACTTATACTGGTTATACTGATCAATAAACAATGAATATGTCACATACATTTGTAAAATAATCCTTACAGTAGGTCAAGGATTCTTTTGATTTATATTCATGGTGAAACCTTAACCTGTCTCTCTAAGTTTTCAAAAAATGCTCAATGTGAAGAAAGTAATTATTTTTTAAAATACTTATTTAAATCATGTTCTATCTCTATTAAATATTGTGCTATAATTAAAATAAAGGATTATGAAAAATTACTTTGCATTTTTAGTTTATCCCAACACAGACTTAAAAAATCTCATTCATTTAATATTTGTGAATGCAAACAATTTCATGTTTACTGGTTTCATTTTGTTTCCAGGACATAAACTGTTAAAATTGCTTGTGATTATTTTTAAGGAAATAAAGATGACATTATGTTCACTTCTACATGTTTAATATGAAAGAGTATTAAGGGAATAAAATATGAATTTGCAAGTAATCAAGTCCTGACAATGTAATTTTGCTTGTTTGCGGGACTCTCGGGCCATGTACATTAATTTTATAGCTAGGACCACTTAACCAAATTATGAAATCACAGAATAATCCACATGTCGTAGTTGGCTGTTCCTGACAATTCTGCAGCTCAGTTAGTTGTACTTGCTGATTGGTGTATACATCCCCTGGCAAAAATTACAGAATCACTACTCTGCTGCTTTTGACACAAAACTATTTTATTTAACAGCTGGACATAATGGCATTGTAAAACATACCTCAAAAAATTAAATGAAATTGCTGTAATTAATGGCAGGTTTTTTGTTCAGACCAAGTAGAGGAATTACAATACACAAACACCTAATGTGCTGTATATACTATACATAAATTTACACATCTTGTTTGATCTGTTAAGTTTGTTGGATGCAGTAATGTCTCAGTTGTCTAAATACACCGATCAGCCCCAACGTTCAAACCACTGTCAGGTGATGTGAATCACATTGATTATTGCGTTTCAGAGGCACCTGGCAATGGGGCAGGATATATTAGGGAGCGGGTGAACAGTCAGTTCTTGAAGGTGATGTGTTGAAAGCAGGAAATAATGGGCAAGCGTAAGGATCTGAGCAACTTTGAAAAGGAATAATTTGTGATGGCTAGATGACTGGGTCAGAGCATCTCCAAAACAGCAGTTCTTGTGGGGGGGGTTCTCAGTATGCAGTTGTTGGTACATACAAAAGTGGTCCAAGGAGGGATAACTGATGAATTGGCAACAGGGTCTTGGGCACCCAAGGCTCACTTATGCAAGTAAGGGAGTGAAGGCCAGACACCTTGGTTCAATCCCACAGAAGAGCTACTGTAGCACAAATTTCAGAAAAATCTAATGTTGGACATGACAGAAAGGTATCAGAACACACAGTGCATCACAACTTCCTGTGTACTGGGGCTGCGTAGCTGCAGACCACTCAGAGTGCTTGTGCAGACCCCCGTTCACCACAGAAAGCACCTAGAATGGGCATTTGAGCTTCAGAACCAGACCATGGAGCAATGAAAGAAGGTGGTCTGGTCTGATGAAATGTATTTTCTTTTAGGTCATGTGGACAGCCAGCTAGGCGTGAGTGCGTTGTTTACTTGGGGAACAGACGGCAGCAGGATGCACTATGGGAAGAAGACAAGACAGCAGAGGCAGTGTGATGCTCCAGGCAGCATTTTTCATAATGGCACTCTGTTTTGTCTTCACTCTCCTTTTTGCTACTGTCCCGAGAGTACACCCCATGACCTTCTTACATAGCTTGTTGATTTGATGGCTTTCTTCTGCAGACATTCCAATGTGCATGTTATCACAAACAGCACATTGCTTAAGACATCCGTGTGTAACATTTATTTGCCAATTGTATGAATTCTTTTCAAAACAGACGATATCTGCACAGTCACATGGGCTGTAATTGTGAGGTTCATGGAGTTGGAGAAGCACTGGTCCTATGTCAATGCCTTATTACACCTTAGAATATTTGATTTAGCCATTTTTCCATCCTAGAAAAGAGTACATCACATGAAAAATACAGTCCTCAGTGAGAGGATGACCAGCCAAACACCTCGAGCCAAGAGAGAATACTTCCAAATTCTGCTTTTTATAAATTATTGTGTACCAGTCAGTGGCAATGTTAGTGATATTATTGACTGGGTTTGATGTTAAATGTTTGAATTTACTATTAGCAGTATGCATCCAGTAAGGGGGTCTAGTTCCTTTTTTTGTTGCCACTGTTGGTATGACGTATGCAACTATTTGTTTAATGTGAACTGATCTGAGAAGTGGTAGATGAACTCCTTCCAGTTCTGTGTAATTGTTGTATGTGCAAGTAATCTTAATTTAGATAAAAGACATGAGCGTGTCATCTGACACCTGGCACCTAAAAAAAACACATGAACTTATAAGTATTAACTCTTTCAGGGCTAATGTCAACTTTTGTCAAAAGGAGGAGTTGACAATGGTAATCAACTGTGAACTGTGACAAAACCAACCATTATGTTTTTACTTGGAGTCTCGTTGCTAGAAGGAAAATCAGCTTTGTTGGTTTTGACTGAGATTTCCTGCACTCCCATGAGTAGCAAGGCACAAACAATGGCAAAAATGGCCCTGACACCTGGCAAGAGATCAAAGTAGATGTGTAAAGCAACATATTCCGGGGACGATGTTTTGCATATTCTCTCTGAACTGAACTGGACTATGACTTGTCAGACTCTGATTTTGATACAAGCGATCTAAGACAAATGTGATGTTCCAGCTTCAGCTGATTGGTCTCCAACTATTTGTTGTGCTGAACAGGTTCAGGTAGCTGACATGCCTATGGCACCATTCGCCTGGGTGGACTACCACTTAACAATGATAAGAGGTAGAAACCAGATTGTAATAAACTGCGACAGTGACCGCTGCTGCTGCCCCAGCCATGCGAAGACAGCCTGGCAGCAAGCCTGCCGCACATTCTTAGCACACTGGCATGCAACAACATACACGTTTTGTTGAGTTCTGTGGGAATCCATTGCTTTTCAGAAAACAGCATATTTTGGAAAAAATATTCCGCCCTCAAAGAGTTAATCATTAACAGCCACCCAACTGAGCACCAAACCTACCTGTTGGGTGTTGATTGAGGGAGAATCTGGTGTGGCAGACAGCCGGGAAGCCCTCCTAAGGAGAGGCCCGGGGGAGAGGACATGTCAACAGCAGTATAAAAGAGGCCACCTCACTCCATTCGAGGAGCTGGAGTTGGGAGGCAGAGGACAGAGCTTGTGGGAGAGGAGTGGAGGCGGCAGGAGACAGAGAAGAAAGAAAAGAAAAGGGAAAGGACTGAGCATTGTGGGCTTGTGCACTGTGTGTGCTGTAAAGAAAATAATAAACGTGTGTGATTTTGGACTTCTGTGTGTCCTGCGTCTGTCTGCAGCTGGGCATCTTCCACTCTGGTCACCTGAATTATTCACATTATTTAAGGGTCACGACCATATACTGCAGTTACCTGCACCTTTATTATTCTTACTCTTAATGCTGATAGCACCTAAAAAAGGCTGGAAAATTCTACAATACTTAAAATTCAACATGTCTGTATCCAGGGCTTGAATGAGGCAGCACTTGACAGTTGCAATTTAAATGGAGTCCAGTGGAGGCTAGGTGTCAGCTAACTCCATGAATCTGTTTTATAAAATTCAAAGTAAAGAAGTTTGTAGAATTATATTTACATAACTGAGGGAGAGTATGTGTCTTAAATGAAAGCTAACGTGTATGAGCTCCACTAGACAGACTGCCTGGATTTCATTACCTCTTGCTGCTTCACGGAGATGTGCAATCTTCTTCCGTTAAAAAATTGAAGATACTTGCTTAGATTTTTATATCTGTGCTTCTAATTTTCAAGCTCCAATCCAATATCATTACAATATTTTTGAGGCAGTTTTACTTTGGCAGTTGTGATGCAGAGGCTTTGCTTAAATGAAATTCTAAGCTGCAAGTGAAATTACCCGAAAAGGAAACAAATGGCAGTAAGCAGCTGGTGAATAGGAATGACAACATTTTTCCTGCTGGTTCAGTATATTTTCAAAATTGTAATAGTAGTGGTAGGAGTATTGTCACATGTACAGAACAAAGTGAAATGTCCATCCAACATGCAAAATTTACCACTCTTCGGTGAAAGAATACAGTGAAACACACTCCATTTTATTAAACAGATAACACAAATCAGCTTACCTACATGCTCCCAATTCTCGAAAACCCTGTGGAAAAAATACCCCAAGAACAACTTCAGCACAAGAAACTAGCATTCTGTGTTACACAAATTAGTAATATCTGGTCCATTTAATGTTATTAATGTGCACAAGATTCAGCAACAAATAATAGGCCATAAAAGACAATGTTCAGCCATTGGTTTTACTGAAATTGAAAATGGCCTTAAACATAAATACATCTTTGCTGTTTTACAAATTTTTCATTTACAAACAGTCAGTCATTCTCCAACCCACTATATCCTAACTACAGGGTCACGGGGGTCTGCTGGAGCCAATCCCAGCCAGCACAGGGCACAAGGCAGGAACAAACCCTGGGCAGGGCGCCAACCCACCGCAGGGCACACACACCCACACACCAAGCACACACTAGGGACAATTTAGGATCACCAATGCACCTAACCTGCATGTCTTTGGACTGTGGGAGGAAACCGGAGCACCCGGAGGAAACCCACGCAGACACAGGGAGGACCCAGGAAGCGAACCCAGGACTCCTAACTATGAGGCAGCAGTGCTACTACCACTGCGCCACCGCATTTTCAAACATAAAAGATAAAATTAAAATTTAAAAAATATATAGGACTATCTAAAGTACGCAATGTTTCCCGGGTATACTTGTATAAAAGTTAAAGGCAAGATGGCAAACGTGCTTTTTTAAATGTTGACCCTTTTGTCATTGCTGGCTGTCCCATTAGTTGTCTAAAGTACTTGTTATCAGTTTGCTCCCATGAGTTGAGAATTTATTCTTTAGTGTATGAATGGATTCCATAATCACTGTAATTCCTTGTTAGTTTGGAATCAGGAACAACGCCTCCTTGTATTTCACAAATACTGTTGATGTTTAATTGCACATTAACAAACTGGGTGGCTTAGTCGGTAACTGAATCAACAAACAGAGGAGAGAACCTGCACTAAGGGGACAGGGGGATTGGGATTTATAGACCTCTCTGCAGTTCTCTGTATTATTACAGGAGGCAACACCATGCGATAATGCGATATGTGATAATGTTATAAAGATGATTCAAAGTTTGATTTAAAGTTATACAGTTTATAATACTGTTTTCAATGGAGGCATCAAAGCCTAAATTAAAAGTAATTCATCACAAATAAATGTGAAGAAATGTCTACCATCCCATCAAAAAACAGTAAAAGTTACTAATGTCTTCAGTCATTCTCTTTCTACCATATTCTGAACTGTGACTCACTATGAGCTTAAAAAGTGTTTCATTCTGTTTTATTGGGGCTTATCTCTTTCACACTTTGTAATAATATGCAGATAATACAGTAGCGTTGGCATTTTCAAAAGTGTAAGGTTTTGCTTTGATAAAAATGCAGTGTCATCAGTTCATTTCAAAGTTATTGTAATGTATACACAGTGCAATGAAATATCTATCTGCACCTTGTCTGGCGGCATTGGTCACATATAATATCCATCCACTTTGTAATCCTGCTTATAACGTCACAAAATAAATAGGTAGTGGTGAGCAAAACAGCCGAGTTTCCTTTTGCATACAGTTTAGTGACACTGATTCAAAATTTTGCTTCACATGTAATTTTGCAACTGTGAAACTCACTAAAAAAAGATAGTTTGGTGTTTTAGAAGTCTTTCAAGGGGTTGAAAGAAAGAAACATTGCTCCCTAATGGTTTGCCAACGCTGTATACCCCATTTGGACCTGTGAATTTCTCAGAAATCTCTCTATTATAATTAAACAAAATCCTGGGATGAGACGTGACTTTTTCAGAGAGATACTTTGACGTCCCGCGAGACGAGATTTTGTGCCAAGAGATTTAACCACGCCCGGGGCCAGAAATAAAAGACAAAGAATAGATGACAAAGTAGAACGTTGTAAAGAATTAAAAAATGTTGGTGTGATACACATGCAGAGCAGGTTAGAGATAATGAAAGTACTAAAATTCTCAAGGTTCTCAAAAAAATTATAGTAAAGATCGCATTAGCACAAACAAACAGAAATTATTACTCGGTGAAATTATGGAACAGCGAAAAGAGATTGAATATATTGTTTGGATTTAAACATTAAGTCAGAGACTTGTAGATCGTCTAATTCATGTTGCCATCAGGGAAAAGTAGTGTTTCTTCCCAATGAAGAGGCGTATCCACGAGAATTAAAAGATTTGTTGTTTGGAGAGAGTGAAATCCTCATACGCGAGCAGCAGTGACATGTAGTGGCTGGCATGTAGCGCAGGCCGGGAGGATTAGCGAGCGAAGTG
The DNA here is from genome assembly GCF_900747795.2 of Erpetoichthys calabaricus. Classification (NCBI taxonomy): domain Eukaryota; kingdom Metazoa; phylum Chordata; class Cladistia; order Polypteriformes; family Polypteridae; genus Erpetoichthys; species Erpetoichthys calabaricus. Next base: position 161,417,730 of record NC_041400.2, read on the forward strand.
AGCAGGGGGCAAAGCCCCTTAGTGTATCTAGATGAAAATAAACAGGGAAAAACAAACATTTGCAAATTAAACACGGTGAAACATAACATACAATAAGACATAATCTTAGACAAAAGGTATAATCTAGTGTGGCAACAAAACTGTTATCCAAATTATTTGAGGAGAAAAAGCTTTACCTGCAGTCTTAGATGAGACACCGCTTTGGCCAGTATAAAGCTCTGCATGTGCTGATAATGGAGTCCTCCCATCAATCTCAACACACTCCTGCTCCTGAGAGGAACTGTAGTCCCTGTGTTGCCACTGAATTTTGGGTTATTAAAGAGGGGTAAAGCTTTTATTAAAGGTTAATCAGCAGCCAGCACCAGGATGGAACCTGTTCAGGACAGGCTGCAGGTTCATCACTGGGTGGGCCCACATACACACTTACAGTTAGTCATAATGATCCAGTTATGATTCACCTATCATCCTATCAGGGAGATCTTATATAAGTAGGAGAATACCAAAGTCCCATTTACACAGATGGCGACAGAGTACAGAAATGTTAAAGTAACTGCAATAAGAATTGACAAAACTGGGTTTAGAAAAACAATTTAATTAGTGTATAACATTAAAATAACAGAGGCTAGCACTGCAGCCTCATAGCTCAAGGTTACTGTGCTTAAATCGCAATGATTGATCATTACAGGGGACTGGAACCAATCTTGTCAGCTCCACATGCTAGTAAGGTGCCATCGCCAGACCAAGCAGCTGTCTATCATTGGTCACAAACTCACACACAGCACACTCACAGCAGGTCCAATACAGAGTTGCCAATCTATCACACTTGCAAGTTCAAGAGTGGAAATGGTAAGAAAATATATGCAGGCCCAGCGTGGACATGGAGAGTAACAAAATCTTAATAGGCCTTCAAGAAATCTAAAGCAAACAACTAAAAAAAAAACAAAACCTATGATGAGGTACAGAGAGAAACTTTGTCATTTGACATCATTTTATGTTCAGGATCCTCACAGGTAATCTGTACATTTAGTTTATGTCTTAGAGATTTTTCTAGCTTACCCACCATGTCTGCCCATTTGACTCACTGCACATCACTGCCATTCGGCTCTGCAATTCTCTGTACAGTACTGCCACAGACTGAAAGACACTGTGCCATCTCCTGCTTTGAATGAGCACAAAAGCACAACATGCATTAAAGCTGCCGTAAAACACAATTTATTCAACTAAATATTAATTCAGTTTATTTATACAATTCAGCCATTCCTGCTTTTATTTTATATTGGCATCATTATAGCTCAGGAAAAAAAAAACACTGAGTAAAATAATTTCTGATTCAGACAAGTTAAACTGTGATGCTAATAATGTCAGCTTCTGACAGTTGAGATCAGAACTACAGCCTTTACTAACACTTCCACATAGGATTACTAAGAGAAACTAGAGGCACTGTGAGGCCTGCCATCAACTTTGCACTGCACGATTTATTTAGTATTTAAATGTTCAGAGGTAGCCTATGCCCCCCATCTGTTCACTCATATGGTTAAGCCTGCTTTTTCAGCTGTAGGGCCAGATCTAAAGGGAATAACAATATGCAGTTAGCCTGGACGCTCACACATTGTTTGACATTGCTAGCCCTGAAAGAAACCTAAAAATAACAGAGATCTAGCGACCAAAAAGCACTTTCTTTAACAACACTACGAATTACAATATACTATACGGTATCCAGCAGTCTACGCCATGCATGCTAGGCTTGGCAAACACTGAACTGGCAGAGCAGTTTTTTCAAATCGGGCAAGCACCATGTGGTTTAAAGCTGATTGGTGTTTAGAATAAGGTTTAGTAAGAGTCAAGTGTTCCGGGTACTTAAAGTAAAAGCAGTTTGAGGAAACCTAGCAGACAAATATGAAAGGATTTATTTCTATTTATATGTAAATTAATATTCTCAAACTGCTACAGATTAAGGACTACTTGAATGTCAATTCAGTGCTCAGAGTCCTGCAGTTAGTACATGGATTTTCAGTGGATAACTGCAAATAACTCTTCAAGCAGAGACTCACTTTGACTGTCCAGAATTAAAAATAAAAATGCCATGCATAATAGCAGATTAGTCAGTACTGCTAGTACACCAATCACACCACCAAGGGTCTGAATTTGGTTTGGCCTGGTGAGAGGGCTCTGGCTGTGGACCTCCAGTGGCATACCCCTATGTGTCTGCTTCAATCACAAAAGCCTATAATGACATTTGAGGCCTGTGGGTAGGGTTACCACTTTTAATACAAAAAAATAAGGGACGCATACATATTGATTCAAAACGGGACGCGCAATTTCATTCTCAAATACGGGACGATTCCGTATTTTAAAGGACGGGTGGCAACCCTACCTGTGGGTGAACGTGTCAACAGAGGAGTCCTGGAACAGGATTTTCTTAACAATTAAAATACTGGTTTATTGGATTAACTGATGTGTGCATGTAAATGTAGATATCGATGGTAAGCATACATTTATAAACTAACAAGTGTACAACTTCAATAACAAAAGATATTTTACTATTTCTAAATCCTTAAAACTAGTTACTATTGGAAACAATTCATAAAATAACACATGAGCATTTAGCACTAGATACAGTGGCTCTTGTGCTGTCCCCTGTCATGGAGCTGTTATTTGTTGTCTCCTCTGAAAGTCTTCACCCTCATTCTTGAACCTCTCCAGGCTTGTAGAACATACTGTGAACTTTTCTAGAAGTTGTGGAATGCAATGTTTCACGTAACTCTTGACAGGTTACTATCACTTAAGCACCCAGCCCCGTCCAACTTCAGCGTAGTCAGTTGGCTGCTACAATAATATATTTCTGTGACACAAGCCAGGGGCCTGCTGCTAAAGCAGACATTTATTATGATTACTGAACATGTATCTCTATCCCATTAGGAAAAATGAGGCCAACATACAAAATGTACCTGTTTAATTAAATAGTCTGTTCCTCCAAACAGCCCATCATGAGGCTCATACTCAATATATGCAGCATGCACAAGTGTTTTGGGTGACTTTGAAGATGGATAGATTATTTATGGCAGATGTGGTGTCTTCACCCTCTCAGAAATTGCTTACCTTCTGGGATTTGCACATTCCACACTCAGTAGTATTTACTGTACAAAGAATGATGCAATACATAATAATAGCCAGTCAGCAGCAATCCTATGGGAACAGTCAGACTTATTCAAGAAAGGCCACAAATAATTACTCTTTACAACAGAGGCATGCAGAAGGACATTTCTGAAGGCACAATGTACATCCTTGAAGCAGTTGGGCTACTACACCAGACAAACATGCCAGACATCAGTCCTGTCAGCTAAGAACAGGAACATGAAATATACTGGGAATGTGATCACCAAAATTGGATGACTGAAATGTCACATGGTCTGTAGATGGTGGAGTCAAAGGTTTAGCAAACAGCATGATTCACACTGTCTTATGTCAACAGCATAGGAACCCATTAGGCCTCTAAATGCCAACTCAATGTCATTTAAATGGTAAAGTATACCTAAACATTGTTTATAACCTCATATATCCACAATCTTCCCTTTTTCAAAGGAATACTTCTAGTAGGATGATGCTCCACATCAAAAAGCATGCATCATCTCTAGTTAGTTCAATGAAGATATCCGTGACTTTAATTTGCTCCAATGGCCTGCTGCTTAAAGCCAGAAGAATGCCACAGTTTAGCTGAAATCTTTGCTGGCCATGTGTATCCTTTTATGGCCACAGTGTACAATTCTTCAATAGATTCCACAAGGATAAAGTGACATATCACAAAGCACAAAATATTCAATTCAATTTAATTCAATTCAGTTTATTTTTTTATAGTGCTCTTCACTGAGTGTGGGCTCAGAGTGCTGTAACTTGTTCACAGGTAAATGCAATTACAAACTTTACAAAATACTAACTACATAATGAATACTCATAACAATTTGTTTAAACAGAAAGAAAATCACATTTCTAACTGATCCATATTACTAAACGAGAGTGGTAAACCGGATATGGACGCAGGGACCTGCCCGTGGACGCAGGAGACATAGTGCGCAGGCGCCACACAAAGCCCCCCTCCCCAGAGTGAAACGGGAGAGATGACGAACGTGCGCAGGCGCCACACAAAGCCCCCCCCCCCGCCCCACAGCAAAACGGGAGAGACTACGAACCGTCTGACATGCCGCAAGCAGGATAAAGCGAGGTCAGAAATAAAAGACAGAGTAGGAAACAAAGTAAAACGTCATAAAGAGGTTAAAAAACGGGGCCAAACACATGGAGAGCAGGTTACAGATGATGAAAACTGGAATGCAACAGCTACAAAAAAACCTAGGCACGAAACACATGCACAGCGAGAGACAGAATATAAAGGCAGAAACAACGACAGTTAAACGTCCACACCACACAGCGGAGGCAGACCCGGAAGGTGCAGGCGCCAAAGTACGAAAGGCAAAGGCGCCTACACAGCATGGTGAAACCCGACATAATACGGAAGGCACAGGCGTTGCCGCCATATTGTGAGTGGCACTAATGCGTAGTGAGGGCGCAGGCGTCACCGCCATATTGTGTGTGGCACTACTGCTGAGTGAAGTTAGGAATAATGTGCTGCTTGGTGTGCCACACAAACCCCCCTACAGACTACGGAGTCCATGGAGACTACGATCGACAGAACCACACAAACAGCAGGAGTCAGCACCCAACCCCAGAGTAAAACGGGACAGAATACGGAGTCGAGAAAGGTTCACAAATCAAACCCGACATGATACGCCACCCCAGAGTAAAACGGGACAGACTACGGAGTCCAGAAAGGGTCACAAATCAATTGGAGTACGGAATGCGCAAGATAGTACGCAAACACACTACACAGCTTGATCCACACACCTCTAATGACCCGCAAGCAAAAACACGATATAGTATAGAAACCCAACAAATACGGACTCCACAACATATTTGAATCACATTACAGTGATACAATCACACAAACAACAGGTGTCAGTGCCCCACCCCAGAGTAGAATGGGACAGAATATGGAGTCAAGATAGGTTCACAAATCAAACCCGACATGATACGCCACCCCAGAGTAAAACGGGACAGACTACGGAGTCCAGAAAGGGTCACAAATCAATTGGAGTACGGAAAGCGCCAGATAGTACGCAAACACACTACACATGCATGATCCACGCACCTCTAATAACCCGCAAGCAAAAACATGATATAGTACAGAAACCCCACGAATACGGACTCCACAACATATTTGAATCACATTACAGTGATACAATATTAACAGTGCAACCACACAAGACACAGGCACAACACCTGATGGGTAATAAGAATAAACTGACACTCCGTATTAAAGGTTCGTCATCCTCACACGTGAAGACTATACAGCATAAGTGAATCATCACATTACAGTCATACATTATTAACAATTCAACCACAGAAAACGCTACGTATTAACAGTAAGTGCAATCCATTATTCATATTACTAACGCTAAACAAGGAAGAACAAAATGGAGTTGCGATCACGCCTCCAAAACAATAGACCAGATACCACTGTTAACGTGACGGGCTATATTATGTCCAAAGAATATTGATGTTGATCACATAAATAACCAAGTCATTGCATTACTTCCTGGAGGAAGCCACCTCTTTCTAAGTACTGACAAAGTTGATTCTGAAGACGAGATTGAACATCTTAATTTCCCCTTACAATATCTGAACACTATTAACCCAGCCGGATTACCACAACACAATCTTAACCTTAAAATCGGAACAATTGTCATACTATTAAGAAACCTTAATACTAAACAGGGTTTATGCAACGGTACACGTTTAGCCATCAACACCATGACAAACCATGTTATTGAAGCAAAAATACTTCCAGGATCACATACTGACAATACTGTTTTAATTCCTAGAATTGACCTTACAAGTTCTGCCCTTGAATTGCCATTTACACTTAGGCGACGCCAATTTCCCAGTAAACCTGCATTTGCCATGACAATCAACAAATCCCAAGCACAGACCATGGACAAAGTTGGCATGTACCTCTCTGAGCGCATATTTGAACATGGACAACTTTATGTAGCCTTCTCATGAGTTCGGCGTTCATCTGACATTAAAGTTACAGTTATAAATACTCCAATACCAAGGAAAACTCATTCAAGGACAACAAACCATCTTTACTACAAATATTGTATATAAAGAGATATTCCAATAAATCTTTGTGATTTACCATACAATACGTTCTTTACTTCCTATCCACCGTCTGAAACTGCGGAGGCAAAGCAGGCACGGGTTCAAACCGAACGAGCTCAAATGACGGATATACACCTACAACGCGCGTCTCAAACCGCAAAAGCAGGGCAAGCACGGGTTCAAAACAACGCAAGCTCCTACAACGCGCAGGGCAAGCACGGGTTCAAACGCCAGGGGTAGGCGAGCGAAGCGAGCAGGGGGCAGAGCCCCCTTCTTAAACATAAATGAAACCTAACAATGTCAGTTTCACTAAGATTTTCATTGAATTACGGTCAATTTAAAACAGGCAGTGGGTGTGAGGTAGAAAACAAAAGCTCAAGTCATCAGTGCCCGTGGAGAAAATAAACCTCTAAGAGGCCAATGGTTGTCATAACCAGCAAAGTCAGTCACATTGGCATATCTGGAGACCTCATCCAAATGGAGCCCCCATCCTCCTGGACATTCTACAATAGAGTTAGCTGTGGACTGTCTAATATGATGACAGATTATGTCAAGCTGGTTCGACAAGTGTGACAGTGACTTCAGCACCATTTGATGTGGTTTTACAGCATGAATGTACAGTATGAACAAAAAGACAGCAGGATCTGAAAGATGACATCAACTCAGCATGGACTAAAGCCCCTAAGGAAGCTACCAGCACCTTGTTGAACCAATGCCTTGAAAAACTCAGGATGTTCATGTGTACAAAGAGGTTCTCGCCTGTTACTAGGAGGTTTATCTAATAAAAGTGCCCCCGAGTGTATTTTGCAATATTTTTTTCTGTTCTTTTTAAGCAGATGATACTCATGATTAATTCTTGCCAAGCAGGACGTAGTTCAACAGATTTTAAATAGGAAAATCACTATTGAATGGAACAGGACAAACTTGCTTACAAAAACATATCAAAATATCTCAGAAAAGAAAAAGACTTCATGGCATTTAAAATTAAACAGTTAAATAACATTAAAGCATTATTCCTGTAATGATTGTTGTAATAATAAAAGCTACACAAGTCTTTTCAAAATTTATGAATGGTCCATACCTAACAGGTTTGTAACAGTTTTGTAATTATGTGCCCGAATATAATGTTTTATTTGTACTACTACTGTCTTCTAAGAATTTTATTTTTGGACAACCTGACTACAGTTTGATCATGAGTGAGCTGTTGAAAATGAACAGGCTCTCTAGCATTATTCATTAGTATTGGTAATTATCACCCAAGGACTGAAAGATTCACAGATATGTTCATTTCTAGCAAGACATTATAAATAAAGAAAACAGTAGAAGACTTTTCTTTATAACTCAGAAATACTAGTTGCCAAGATAATCTGAAAATGATTGTGTGAATAGCAATATACAGCAACAAGCAATCAAATGTGATTACGTAAGCCAGGAACAAAATTCAATCTTCCAAATATAGATTGGTATAGGTAGTCAAGAAAGCTGGATATGAGTATTTATGAGTATATCTGAAAATGTTATCCTAAGGTAGTACAACGGATACATTTCTGAAAATCACCAAAATACAAAATGATCCAAGTCACTAATAAATAGACCGTGCTTGTAAGGCAGCAATGTGGAATGCTGAGGAACCACATCTGCACTGTAGAGAAAGGTGAAAAACCACCTCAGGTATACAATATACAAAGGCAGGAGACACAGAGACTTATCTCTTGGTGTTCAATGCACAGTCACTCACTGCCCTGTCCTCTCCAGGAATGGGCCTCCATCTTCCCTCTGATCTGGATAACGTGCTGCCCATTTGTTAGGATATGAAGGAGCACAATGGAAATGAATATTCAACTCTAAAAAAAAAAAAAAAAAAAAAAAAGAAGTTCTTCTGCATTATGAAATGACATCACACACCAAGCTGGACACATGCAAATATGACTGCATTAATTAATTAATCTGAAATATGCTCCTTTTAGACACTACTACAATGTATGATTGATTAAAGAAGTAATTTACTTCCCTAACACCACTGCAGATTTAAATATTTTTGGCATTTTCTGTGTTATTTCTTCACAGTAAGAGTAAACATTAATCTTCCATGTACCATTTTTTAACAGATTTTTCCCTTCCACTGCTACCTTCTTCCCTCCCACACCATCTGTACTCCATCAACAAGTCCTATCACATCAATTGGAATTTCCAGTGACAGCACTGAGCTTCTTGAACCACCCCCATTTTTAGACCTCCTTTTGTGTTGGAGATTACACCCTAAAGATAAAAGTGTAAACCAACACAGTTCTTCAGCAAAAATGGCTACCAGGACTTCAAGTTGAGAATCACATTGCAGCACCACATCAGCCAACACCAGGGGTTCACCCTGCATTGGGAGCCAAGTGGTCAACATTACTCCTTTTAACAAAACTTTGAATTGGCAACATAGTCATACCAGGTGTCATTATTCTGCAACTTTGAGGCAGCATATCATGAATATGATTCTGATATTTGATATTTTTACCAATGATCCAGAAGGTTAAAATGACACATTTCAAACACAAGCATGTAGGGTACTGTTTTGGCCCTCTATGGGAAATGACACATTTCTATTGCAATCGAAACTTTAAACATTACATTTTTTTAACATTCCAAATATTTGATGCAGCTATTCTTATTTATGACGTAGTTCTTCCCTACTTCGGGCACGGGCAGAGCTGCACAGCTCCACGGTCACTCGAGCACTTAACACTTTTCGGAACAAGCAGAGGAAGTCAGCGCTAACCGTCGGAAACACACGCAAGTAAGTGAAGAGATCGCGGACTCCAAAACCGTGAGATTTTAAAGACGAGCGCCTGCGTGCTGCGAAACGAAAGTGAAAGTGAAAAAGTTTTTCCCGACTCATACACAGATTAGCGGCTTGCTGCGCGCTCATGGCCAGCCTGCTGTCCTGTGGGCACCACGCGCGCCTTTTCTTGTTTACATTTAAGACTGCTTAGCAACGGTTTTGGATCACTTTGTGCAGTTGAACCCCACGCATCATGACGAACGCCATGAAAGAACCAGAGGTAAGCCGATCAACGCTGCACATTACGCGAAAAACAAAAACGTGCTTTTTCGTTTAGGAGTCGAGTGCTTAATGATAAAATGACATGGGGTCACCCACCGCCAGCTGCTTTTATCGACACGAGTGCGCAATCGAGGCCCACAGTTGTTGGCGTATTGCGCAAAAAGACGTTAGAAATATGAAGTGCCGCTGGTGAAATAAAACGCTAGACAGGTTTGAGTTTACTGTAAACGGCCTACTATAAAATGTGTAACAACAAAAAGTGGCGCGACTGTGTATAGAGGCCAGCTGGGGGTGTAGCTCGGCAAACTCGCGTATGTTTAGGGGGGTTTGTAGCTCGGCAAACTCGCGTATTCAAGTAACTGGAACTAGCAACTGGAGCAGCGCAATGGTTGGCAATGCTTCCACCTGCTCGTTAACCCTCGAGATTGTGATTTCACATTATGTCGACTTGTATTTTCTTCCAACACACCAAAACTATGCGTGTTCGTGGGTGGATGACGAACTGCATGTTGGCCTGGTACAACGGCAGCACCAAGGCTGCTAAAGAAGCCTCGCAACATGTCGTAAAAACATCGGCAATGAACTGCAGTCGCTCGAACTCCTGTGTACGACACGCAATGTGAGGAGGGCCACAAACATTTTCAAGGATATTACTCATCCTGTTAGCTCTTTTTGGAGCTCCTCCCACCAGGTAGACACTTTAGATAATCAGCATAAGCACACAGACTAAGAAATAGTTTTTTTTTTTCTATTAACTTTCTGAACTGTGAATCCCCTCAGCTTAAGGATATTTTTAATTGAATATGTACAGTAAGTTGTATTGGTAATGTGCAATATACTAACACAACACAATATATAATTAGCAAAGTACTATTCATTAGTTGGTCAGTCAGTCAGTCATTTTCCAACCTGCTATATCCTAACACAGGGTCACGGGGTCTGCTGGAGCCAATCCCAGCCAGCACAGGGTGCAATGTAGGAACAAACCCCCTGGGCAGGGCACAGACACACACACACACCAAGCACACACTTGGGACAATTTAGGATCGCCAGTGCACCAAACCTGTGGGAGGAAACTCATTAGTAGGTGCAATAACAATTTATGCTACTGTACATTGGGCAATAATAATTTTCTCTGTTGTGAAACTTTATTTCATCCTGTTTTTAAATTCCTTCTGTTTTTTAAATGCACCTTTGGGGTTGTCATAAAAGTAATTTCATTGTGTTGTTACACAATGACAATAAAGTGCTTGATCGTGAATGTTAAACTGGCACAATTTCATCGCCTTTAAACATCACAGTGATACAAAGCTGAGTCAAATATCACAACAGGTTAATTCTAAAGTCATATACTGAATACAGAATCATGAAAAAAAGTCAGTCTGAAAGTCTTCTAGCAAATATGACTGTCACTAACATCCAGTGTAAAATGAATTGTTCAAAACTTGCAAAAGAAATGAAGTATTCTTACACTTTATTTAATATTAAAGAATGACCGTTTTTTGTTTAATTAATGCAAGTAATTTCACAGCTCATCACTGATGTGCTGCCTGCACAATAAATTATTTTAAACTTTCATACAGTTCTTTTAGTTGTGACATTGATATTAGTGGAATGCACTGGCCAAAAGTGATATTTTTGGTTACTTACTTAATGTACTGTACTGTGTAGTGGTTCTCAGGAAAATGTTATGTTTTCAGGCAGAATGGAAAGAGTTTGACATAATAGATGCTAATAGTGACCATGACCAGTGTTGTCAACGGTAATGATGTGAAACATGTCAGTGGAAAAAAGAAAAAAAAAGCTCATATTTCTTGTATTGCATAATCCACACGTTTTGAAGCACTTTGAGCTAGAGTGTCTGAATGAAAATATCTTATAAATAAATGTTGTTGCTGTCAGTTATCCAGTCGTATGCTTTTTTTGTTGCATAATAGGTAAATGGTTACTTCTGGAATTCTGGAATACTTGGCACATATCCTGAACAGTAAACTACATCCTCAAGGGTGTGTAGCTTTTGAATTGAAGACAGGACTCCTAACCAACAAAAATGGGAGAGGAGAGTCATCAGTTCAAAACATAAATCCCATAAGGCTTTTGTGTGAAGTTTACATGCATAGAATATTCTTAAAGTAAATATTTTACAGTATTTTAGCAAAAAAGTGTGCGTTTTGCATGTTTTGAGCATACAATCTGATAAGTGACATGTAGATTATACAACATGAATTCCCCCCAACCCCCCCCCCCCCCCCCCCCCATGGATGTTTCTCACATCGTTTGTCACTTTTGGCTTTTATCATGTCATACTTTTTATTCTGTCTATAGATTATACAACATGAATCCCCACCCCCAATCCCCCATGGATGTTTCTCACATCGTTTGTCACTTTTGGCTTTTATCATGTCATACTTTTTATTCTGTCTGTTCGGCATGAAAACATTTGATTAAAAATTTTGCTTGGTCACCACTACAACATACATGAGTTAAGTAACATAAAAAATGTCATTTTTGTGTAAAGTATTCCTTGAAATGAGTAAAAGGTGTCGGAACAAATCTTAGTCCTTAATATCCAAAAAAATCTGACATTTAGCAGCCCCTCATTTTAAAAGGACAGTTTGTTTTTGTGAATTTTGTACTTTTATTCTGGAGTTTTGTTGCACCTCTGGCTGAATTTACACCACCCGCAGGGGAGAATACTGTCATGTTTGGACTGATGGTTGGAGAGTGGTGCACACAGCATAAAGTGCTTATAGAGAGTATGGTTTAGCTTTAAGGATGCATGTGACTGATCAAGGCAGTGCTCTGATTAATGTGACAAGCACATCTTAAAGTGCATCTCAGAATAGCTTAGATCAATTGACCCTGCTTTGCTGGACTGAGAGTTTTCAACTAACCATGGGACTCACACTAGTACTAAGGTTCAAGTTCAAATTTATTGTTGCAGGTCTTCTGTCCAACTTCAAAATTGTGTTCTCTGTTGCTTAACGCTTTCAATGCCACAACCAAAAGAATTGTATGAAAGTTTAAAATAATTTATTGTGAAGGCAGCACATCAGTGATTAGGAGCTATCACTGAGGAGCAGTAAGACACTGGACCTTAAAACCCAAGTCCTGCTGGTTCATTTCCTAGCTCCCTCTCAATCTGTGATCTTGTGTATGTCATTTAGCAACCTGTGTTCAATTATAAAAACATGTACAGCATCTAAACAGTTGTGCTGTAATCTAAACTTGTAAGTTGCCTTGGATAATGGTGTCTGCCTAATGTGCAGTAAATCTTTTAATAAACATGTTTTATCTGTATTGTTTTTTTTCTGTATTGTTTTTTTTTTTGTAGTTTGGTTTAAGTGAAAGCATCTGGTAAATTATAATCACTATGAATCATTCACCATTAATTACAAAATAATGGAATTTGTCCAGTTGTTCTGTCTGTGAAACTTGACACTGCACAATGAACAGAGCGAAGTTTTTTGTGCACCACAGGTTGGCACTGCATAAGCATACATTTGCCTTCCCCATTCAGTAGTTTAGTTAAAAGTGGAAAGGGAAAATGTTACTCTTTTTCATCTGGGGAAAAAGCAGTCCTTGTCACTGAAAATGAAAGACTATTTAACCAAACATATTAACAAGAAAGAAGGAAGTGATGTGCAAATAAGATGGCTACCTCTACCACCCCAACACATGGGGGGGGCGTGAACGTTCAGCATTCCTTGGGGGGGGGGGCGTGAACGTTCAGCATTCCTTGAGGCCAATCAAGCTATGGTTCGTTGAAGGTCAGATTGTCATTATGAAAGGACTTTTTCTCAACTGGCTGTATTTTTAAAAGGGATGTTTTATTCTGTTCAATCATGATGGTGTTTTTGTCTCTTTCTCTCTCTCTCTTTTTTTTTTTTTAAAGATATTTCCAAAAGTCACTGTGATAATTGAATCAAGGAACTTCGAAGACCCCAGCAGAGTTACAGATCTATTAAGCAAATGTTATGACAAAAAAAATGATGATGGTAAAATTGAATGTACAGGATCATTTCAAGACATAGACTATATTTTTTCAGAGCTTAATCGACAAAAAAAGCATTCAGTTCATATTAAATCCAATGCAAATGTCCAGACTAGTAATCATGTGTGTTCTGAATTTGTAGAAGTTGATAGGACTCTGATGGATTACATTGATAAAAAAATGATGAAAGAATTTGAAAGGATTAAGAGAAACAACTGCATAACAAGAAAAAACAATACCGAAGGCCAGTTAGTATTAACGTTTAAGTGCTCTGGAAAGGGGACTGACTGCACTGGTGCAAAGGAAAGATTTGTAACATTCTACCAGACGATTGCAACTAATCTGAAATTTAAAATAATCAGAACAGACTTGTATAATGATTTTCAATATGAAAATCTCATTAAAAAATTCCCCAAGGTTATGGTAAATAAACAAAAAGAGAGTGTTTGGCTCATGGGAAGCTTTCTTGACCTCAGACTAATGGAAGAGGCTTTACTCAAGAATAAAGTAATTAGTCCTTCAAGACCTAGACGTCTTCCAATAGAAATGGCCTTCAAAGCTGAGAGCTTGTCAGAGCAGGCTACCACAAAAGATTTTACAGTGACCTCTACAGGAAAACTTGACCAACAGAAGATCAAGAAGGAGAAGTGTCCAATTTGTTTAGATCAAATTGAAGAGACAGAACAGGAGACTCTTCCACAGTGCAAGCACTTATTCTGCAAAACATGCCTAAAACAGGCCTTTAGTGTTAAACCTGCCTGTCCTGTTTGTGGTTTGGTTTATGGAAAGATGGAAGGAACTCAACCAAAACATGGTACAATGACATTGAACACTATGAAAACCGGTTTGCCAGGATATGAAGAATATGGCACAATTATAATTTACTATAGTATACCAAGTGGTACCCAAGAGGTAAGTGTAAAACAAATTTAATGTATGACTGCTCCGATGTGCTGTGAGCCACTAGCATTTAAGCAGGCAGCTGCATTGAACATGAATGAATTAGAGTTATTCATGATTTGTCTGGGCTTTATATTTTAGATTGTACAGATAAAACATGAATAAATTAATAATGTAAATAAACACTGCAATCTGAATAACATATTACAATATTAAAAACAAAAAAGTAATTAAAATGTAAAATTCAAAGAATATTCAATATAGTGTTTCTTCTTTTATCTGGTGTTTTAAGGACAGGCAGTTATAGAAATAGCTGGGTATTGTCTGTTTTGACAAGGGTTTTCTTAAAGTGTTTTATAGTTAAAAGTTAATTTCAAGGAAAAGCACAATTCAAATTCCTTGGAGGGATGCTATTGAATTGTATTGAAAAAAGTGTACCCCTTAGTGTTTTACATTTCAACTTACTAAAATATTGAAAGGTCATCAAAAAGTTTGAACCTGAAACTATTAAGTTAAACACCATTAAAACCAAACATGTTTTATTTTTTAACATAATCCCTGTGAACACTAGTATACCGTTAGAAGATTCATGAAGCTTTTCTATGTTACTCAATGTAGAGAAAAGCCAAGCAAAATGACACCTTTTATTGGCTAACTAGAAAGATTACAATATGCAAGCTTTCGAGGCAACTCAGGCCCCTTCTTCAGGCAAGATGTAATACAGAAACTGAAGTTTCCTATGTTTATATACACACTCTAGGACAAGAAACAACATTGGTAAATATTTAAATGAGAAATTTTGTATGTAAAAAATTAATAGATTCATTCAGGCTAGGGTTAATTTAGCAAGAGAGAAGAACAATGTATGGTCAAGATCTCTGGATAAGATAACTGTCCAACAAAGTCTTTTGAAGTTTGTAATGAGTTTTTTCAAAACAATGTGGGTCTATAGACAGGTTGTCTGTCATTCTGAGAGATGTAAACAATCCTCATATCTGGCCATAAAACTCTTGTCTTTATTCAATCCATGTTGTAAAGTATTAAATTTTAGCATGAGTTTAACTTCCCATTCTTTTCTCTCTTGCTGTGTTTTGAAGTTGCCCATAAGCACTGTGACCTTAAAGTCCTTCTCACAGTGTCCATGGCTGTTGAAGTGGGCCGCCACAGGAACATCTGTGTTGCCATGTTTAATGTGGAACCTGTGTAAGTTCATTCTCTGGCGGAGTGTTTGTCCAGTTTCTCCCACATAGAGTGCAGTGTCAGGACATTTCATGCAGAAAATTAGGTAGACTACATTAGATGATCTGCAGGAAAATGATCCCTTGATGTGATGTTCAAGTCGGCAGTGTGGTATAACTATACGGTCTGTATCATAGATGTGGGCACATGTTTTGCATCTTTTCTGTAGGCATGGAGATGTGCCATTTTCTGTTGGTTCACTTAGGGAGCCTCGGACAATTAATTGTTGAAGGTTTGGTGGTTGTCTGTATGCCAGGAGGGGAGGTTCAGGAAATACATTTTTCAGTGTTTGGTCATTGTTTAGTATTGGCTGAAGTTCTTTTATAATTTTTCGAAGTGTTTCAAGATGTGGGTTGTAGGTGACAACAAGGGGGATGCGATCCTTGTTGTCTTTGTTTTTATATTCCAGAAGGTTGTCTCTGGGTATGGCAGTAGCTCTTCTTATTTGAGTGTCTGTTGTTTTCGGGGTGTAACCTTGTTTGATGAAATCTTGTCTGAGCTCCTGCAGTTGTTGATCCCGGTCTGTTGGGTCTGAGCAAATACGATTGTACCGTATTGCTTGGCTGAAAATAATGGAGCGCCTTATATGCTTGGGATGGAAGCTATCATTTTTCAGGTAGGTCCGTCTGTCTGTCGGTTTGTGAAAAATAGAAGTTACAAGGGTGTTGTCTTTCAGTTGAACGGTGGTGTCAAGGAAGCTGACTTCTGTTTTTGAGTAATTCAGCTTCAGCTTTATGTTGGGGTGAAAACAATTATATTCATTATGAAAATGGAGGAGGTCCTTTTCACTGGCAGTCCAGATTATGAAGATGTCATCTATGTAACGGAGATACAACATTGCTTTTACGATGCACATTGACATGAAATCTTCCTCCAATTTTGCCATAAAAAGATTTGCATAGTGAGGTGCAAACCGACATCCCATTGCAGTCCCCATTTGTTGTAAGTAGCAATCCTGTCCAAAAGAGAATAGATTATGTGTCAGAGTGAATTTTATCATTTCTATTACTGACTTTGTGGGTAAATCGTGTTGTTTGAGGTACATTTCACATGCCAATATGCCATCATCATGGGGGATGTTAGTGTAAAGTGCCTCAACATCCATTGTGGCCAGTAAGGTTCCCTCAGGTAAGGGGCCTAAAGCAGACAGTTTTTTTAAGAAGTCAGTGGTGTCCTGGATGTAGCTGGTTGTGTTACGGGTGAGGGGTTTAAGGATCTGCTCCACCCAACCTGAAACATTTTCTGTAAGGGAGCCAATTCCTGAGATTATAGGCCTTCCTGGGTTCCCTTCTTTGTGGATTTTAGGAAGCATGTAGAAGTAACCCATTTTGGGGTTCTCAGGAATTAAACTGTTTACATGATCCCTGATGTCAAGAGGAAAGCTACTTACTATTTTTTTTAGTTCCTTTTTGTAGAGATCTGTTGGGTCTTCTTGCAGTTTGTGATAATGCATAGTATTGGACAATTGTCTTTGTGCCTCCTGTATGTAATCTGATGTGTTCATGATGACTAAAGCACCCCCTTTGTCTGCTGGTTTGATGATGATTTCTGTATTTTCCCTTAGTGAATGTATGGCTCTCCGCTCATCCCTAGTAATGTTTTCTATCCGATTTTGTTGCCTGTTTAAGATTCCTGTCTTCACTCTCTGTCGGAAGCAGTCTATATAATTATCCAGGGTAGAGTTTCTGCCAGCTTCTGGTGTCCATGTGGATTTATTGGTGGGGTTGTTGTAACTGCTTGTTGTTGGTTCCTGTGTGTTACTGTTTTCTTTCTTGTGGAAAAATTCTTTTAGTCTGAGTTTTCTGAAGAATTCTTCCATATCACTGCAGAGTCTAATGTTGTCAATGGGCTTTGCAGGACAATATGAGAGTCCCTTTGTAAGTACCGACATCTCTGCTTCATTTGGTGTGTATGAGGAGAGATTAACAATGCAGGTCTGTTGCTCTTTGTTTTTTGCTATTAAGTGTCCAGCTTTCTCTCGTAGTCTATGCAGCTTTTTCTTTTTGTTAACAATAAGGAGTTTCTGGAGTCTTTTGTAATAGCAATGGAGCTCCTTTACCATCTCCTGCCTGTCATTTCCAAGGAGCAGGATGAGGTCTTGGATCTCTCTTTGCGTGTTCTTCTTGATGTTGTAGAAAATTTGGATTAAGTGGTTTCTTATCCTTGCAGATGTCCTAAAACAAAGTTGCTCTGCAAACCGAGTATTATAAGTGTGAATGGTTGGATTCCTTATCATGATGCCTTTCGGGATAAGATTTTCCTTTTTGCATTTAGTTAAGAAGAAGATGTCGCTGTCCATGTGTGCCAGTTTCTTCTTGTTACTCAAATAAAGCATTTTGCCCTGTTTTAGCAGCCTCTCTTTACTAGCTGGCCTGACATCTTCACTTAGCACAGTCCACAAAGCTAGCTTTTCAGAAATGGGGACATTTGTTAATCAAATGGGGCCAGGTCTGGAAAGCAGGATAAGTGTTGGCATCTGTTTAAATCCAGTTCGACAGAGCTTCCTGTGAACTGAAATACTGTTGTGAGTCTGAAGGGGGAGCAAATCAACCATCATGACCTAGTAATGTGGGCCTTTTGAAAACCAGAGTGTTTGAATTTCAGTGCAGGATTGCACAAATTGCACCTATTGTTAATAAAAAAGTCCAATGCTCTATCAAAGCAAAAAGCCCTTTGTTGTTGCCTTTCATATCATATTAGAAAATTAGCTCAGAAATAAAAAAAAAAAGCCTGATTCATGCATGATATAAGAGTGTGATGAAGATTCCCATAACCTGTTAATTGCAATTGTTTTACCTTACAGTGGCAAGCATTTGAATTAGGGAGTTATAGCTGACTTAATAAATCTGCATATATCCTCTGAATGTGATAGACATGGCTACAGTTGTCAGTGGAATAATACTTCATATTCTTACTGGCTTATCCAGTTCAGGGCGATGGGAGCAAGGGCCTGTCCTGGGTGCTCTAGGCTTCCGGGAGGAAGTAACCGTGGTCACACACATCCACGCTGGTTTAGTTATCAGATAATTTAATCAGCCTGAGTTTGGGATGAGAGGAAAACTGGAGTATGTGGTGGAAGCTTTGAACAGTTGTACAAAGCAAAAATTGAGGTATGTGTCAAACTAAGTAGCTATCTGTATACCTGAGGCTGCTCCATATGTTCATTCTAAAATAAAATTTTATGTTTAAAAACATAACTTCTCCAGTAAGTAATACTCTTTGGTAACTGTATTGACCAGCAAATGTCTTTTCTACTGCTCATATCTTCATATCTGCTTTTTCTGGAGATGATTACAGTGTAAGTAGGTTAATCCAGACTTGACTGTCCTCGGCTACAGATTCTAGCTTGCCTGTGGAATTCCCAGGCATTTACAAACTAACTGAGAGATATTATCCCTCCAGTGTGCCTTGGGTCTGCCACAGGGTCTCACACCTGGTGGAATATGCTCAGTGCTTCTCTGTGGGAGCCAACCAGGAGTATTCTTAGAGCAGGCCCAAATCGCCTCAGCTGGCACTTCTCGATCTGGAGGAGTAGTGAATACTCAGTAGCTTTTCCAAATATTTGAGGTTCTCAGACCACTGCAGAGTTTTGGCTCTGCTGTCCTGTGAAGAAACCTAATTTCTGCCGCTCGTATTCGTGATCCCATTCTTTCTGACATTACCCACAGCTTAAGACCATAGGTGAGGACGCATGTAGATTGACTAGTAAACCAAGAGCTTTGTCTTTAGCAACCGTTCCTGCTTCATCACCATGAACCAGTACCGCACCCTCAGAAGAGCTGCTACTGCTCCATTCTGCTTGCTGATCTCATGTTCCCTTTTTGTAAACCTCATGAACAAGATCCCGAGATACTTAAACTCCTCCACTTGGGGCAGTTATTCCCTACTCACCTGGTGTGAGCAATTGACCTTTTTTTCCAAGACAGAATCATAACCTCATTGCAGCTGCTTCACAATAGGCAGCAAATCACTCGAGTACATGCCAAAGATCACAGTCAGATGAGGCAAAAAGGACGTCATCATCTACATAAAGCAACATTGCCACCCTTAGCCTCTCCAACTGGATAGCCACACATTCTTGGTTCTGTCCTGATATCCTGTCCATGTAAAGCAGAGCCGTCACACATAGTGAACAAATTCAACTTAATTATTAAGTTACAACTCTCATTGCATTTATACAGGAAACACCAAACAAGACCTTCCCTGTTAACCCATATTCTTGCAGGACCTCCAAAAACACATGCCATGAGCCACGGCCATAAGCATTTTCCAGCTTTACACACATGTAGACTAGGTTATCTTACTGCCTTACACCCTCTGGCACCTTTGTCAGCTGCTTTACTGTTCCACAGGCAGGATGGAATCTACACTGTAGCTTTGACTCAACTATCAGATGGATTTTTCACTCCAGCACCCTTGCATATTACTTACCTGGGAGACTGAGGAGTATGATCCTGCTGTAGTTGGAAAACACCATCTGGTCCCCATTTTTAAATATGTAGACCGTCACACCAGCTTGCCATTCTAAGGGTGGTTTGCTCACCCTTCATGCAACATTAAAACACACGCTGCCATGGTGTCCCAACAATGTCCAATGTTTTGAACATCTCCAATTGGATTTCTGAGGCTATGGACCACCATAGTGACTTCAGCAGCAGTGAGGGTATTCCCCCCAGCTGACGTGTCTAACATAGGAAGACATGTCCACCAGGTTGTAGAGTTCCTCAAAGTGTTCTTTCCATTCCAGCTTAACAGAGAATGGCAAGGTCATGCCTTTCCTTCCTGAGATAGTTTGCCAGAACAACCTTGAGGCCATCTGATAGCCTTTCTTCATAAATACAAATCTCACAACAAAATTATAAAACTGTCAAAGTGTCTTGCTGACAAACCTAATTTTAAAAGTTTGCTGTGACCAAAGCATCTTAAAATAGTCTGTGTAAATGAAATTATGAATAATCTTGGTGTTCACTAATTCATGTAGCACTGTTATGTTTCCATTTTTAATTTTTTTTAGGCAGCATTAATTTTTCACTTACTGAACAGAACTGTCAGTGAATCAATTTAGCATTTGTGCTTAGTAAAATAAATTAGGTTTTTCTTGATGACTGAATACAATTCTTTATCATACACTGAAATCACCCATTTGTTGTTACATTGGGGTGAACACCCTAATCACTCAACCCCCTTTACACTTTCAGCAGCATAAATAATTTCAGGATTCTGCACCATGTTATTTTCTCCATCCATTTACATGTTAGTGTGCTAGGTCAATCTATGTGACATTTCTGTTGACAACTCCCTCAGTACTGACTTAAGACATTAAGGCCATTGTATTCTGCATTTTGCAGTCTTCATACTTCCCTCTGTTTATAAGTCACATTAATAGTCTTACCGAATCGTAATTTGATTTGCTTTGGCCAACCTGGCAGCCAACAATATAAGAAAATATTTTTTTCATTACAGCAAGGGTAGGCCTCAAAATTAACAAAAGCCTCTGGACCCGCTGAACATATAGAGCAATGTACCTTTAAACAGAGTAGGGAGCAAAACTAGGATTTCCACCCAAGAGACTCACTAACTCAAGAAAAGCCATCTCAGTTTAAATACCAGCTGGCAATCAGTACTCCAAGCTGCATGACTGGGTGGCCCCAGCTTCCCGGGCTCTACATACAGGTGATAGAGCAGATAACAAAAAACACTACATATATTCTTAAGATATTACATAGTAGCAAATAAATATCAAGTATGTACAAAACAGGCAAAAGAAAACTAAAAACAATGACATTATTTAAGCAATGTACAAAATTATATTTAAATAATGATAAAAACATTAAATAGACAAAAAAATTAATTGACCCAGGTCAACAACCCAACCCAGCTTCATTTAGACATGTTTTCTTTAACAATTTAATTCTGTAAATGATACAAATATTACTTAAAAAAAGCATGAAGGGTGTTAGTTCTCACTTCTCTAAATGGAAAATGGTGTCACTTTTAAGCATTTGTTTGTCCTTTTATTATGATTTGAAATAAATGATAAACAGTGGTAAGCACAGCATTCACAATTACAGTACATGGAGAAACAGTTTCAGTAATGGAAAACTGCAGAAACACAAGAACAACAGAAATCTTTGGCTTATTGTGCAATACTGAAATTAATTTTATTCCTTAAAAGGCTTATAATTGATTTTTTAAGCAAATTACTATATAAAAATTTTAAAGGTTGCTTAGTTACTTGTAACCAAATCAAGTAATGTTTGGCTGTTGTAATGTGTGCAGGGGGAAAACACTGAGCAATGATTAAATTAAAGGCAATAGAAAATGTTGATTTTTGGTCAGAAGTGTAAAGGATTGAGGAGGATGATTATTCATGTACATTTTGTAAATTTGGGCACATTTACAAAAAAAAAAAAAAAGGTTATTTTTCTTTTTTTTTCTTTTTTTTACATTTTTGATAATATACTTTTAAATTACAGGAAGAGCATCCCTCCCCGGGTCAATATTATGAAGGTGTATCACGTACTGCCTATCTTCCAGACTCTCCAGAAGGCAGAAAAGTTTTAAAACTCCTCCAAAGAGCTTTTGATCAACGCCTTATTTTTACAGTTGGCGTCTCTTCAACTACTGGGAGACGTAATGTTGTGACTTGGAATGATATTCACCATAAAACCTCAAGATATGGAGGAGCAACTGGGTGAGTACAAAACCTGAAACCAAGTTGGTTTGGTTGTAACTTTAGTTTACCTTCATTTAGTATTTATATTCCTAGGAAATAACATTTTTAAACTTGTTATGCTTGTTCTTTTTTTAGTAAGAATATATGCACGATTCTGACACAATTGAAAAATAGAGGAAACCTTTCTTTTAACTATAAAATCAGCATGCTTTATAGCAATTTTGAGTTTCCTTCTGAACTAACCACAGACTGTTACTTTAACAGCTAAACATACTAGGAAAGTGCGAGACATTGTCATTCAATTGGGCTATACCTGTACATTCTAAACTTTTGCTTTTACTTAGGAATCAATGTATTACATTAATGTTTTACTCACTGATGTTTGCATTTTTTTTTAAATTAGTCTACGTTCCTTTCATCGATCCAACCAGATTTGCTGGCATACTGAATGGGCACAAGCAACAGCTGCCATAAAACCGCTTTACGTTCTTTGTCTTTTGTTAATTTTAACACAGATATACAAATAGTCTCAAAATGAAATCTGTAAACATTGGAATAAATCTGAAAGTAATGAGCATTCTTCTGTTACAAGTAGATGAATGGAAAGATTAACAAGAGTTTTGTATTCCATAATGGGATTTCATGATTTAACATGTTCAGACATGTGTTTTTCACCTTCTGCAACACACTCACATTTTGCTTTGTCATTATGTTCTCAACAAAAAGGATGTTTAGATTCCTTTGCACCAAAACCTGTTAACATTTGTTGGTTACACCAGATAGTAATGTCAAATAGACTGCATATAAAATCATAAATGTTCTTGGTCTCTTCCTAGGTTCTTGTTGAGTTAAATCTCATTATTGCCTTTTATTACCTCACTATGTCTCATTCTTCTTGTGGGCTTAAAATGGCAGCATGCTTAAAATGGCAGCATGGCCTATTCCCATCCAGAACAGACTATTTTTATTTGTCACAACACAATGCTTATAGCACATTTCTCTATTATCTTGTGAGAATCTTAAAGAAGATAAGAGTATCAAGGACAAGAAAGACATATGTTTGAATACACATTGAACCCTGCTGTAATCTTAAAGTCTGGCATAATATTTTCTTGGGAGATCTATTAGCACTGGTTGGTACAAGTGCTTGTTGTTGTTGTTGTCCAAAACAAGTAAAAGAGAAGATTATCAATCTTGAAAGGGTTAAATAGTGTTTTTTTTTTTTTTTAATCATGTGAAATTGGCAAATTGACTGGCCATTTGATTGTTACTGTTGGAATGATGAAACACATTGTTATTCTTAGTTTACATAATATATTGCAATATTAATTTGCCATCAGGTTACAGATAAAACAAAAACAAGAAAATCCTCCTAAAGCAGTATTTACAGATGGATTTCAAATTAACGCAGCAGAAAATGATGCACGTATTTCTATGTTACCTTTTGACATACAGTATATTACATCTAAATACAGAAACAACTGGCGAGGGTTTGGATTCTCACAGTTCAGCACAGTGAGAAAAAATGTGCAAATAATGTAATTTCAGTTATCAGTATAAAATATTTAATAGGCAGTAATGTTCTGTTTGGTAGAACAAAAGTAGAGCTGTTAAAAGATTTGATGATTTTTTGTTATCTCAGGAATAATTAGCAAAGGTTTTATTTCAATGGGATTCTAACAGAAATATCCCAAAAAGATGTTCCCATGAAGGAGGTGTCTGAAGGCATCTTTCACGAGGTTAGTCTTGCCATTATGTTTTTACAGTCTACATGGACACAGAGGGGCATTTATATGACCTGTACAGTTGAGTTAAATTAAGACTATATTTTTCACATATTATGAAAGAATATCAGACATTTCATACTTGTGGATGTCTTCTGTTCATTGCCTGAAAAACTAATTAAAAGGTTGTGTTTCCAGTTTTCCTGAAAATTGTGTTGTACTTTTAAGACACTTGAGATGTGTACAGTACTGTGGATGTTTTAATGTATGGTAGAGAAAATCGAGGCAGTTGCAAAGGCAAACTTTCTCTTATAAAAATCTCCAACTTGCATGCAATAGAAGAAACATTTTGATGAAAGGTTGTAGTGTTTGAATTGTTTGAAGAATACAAAAATATGAGTAATATATCAGAATGTCTTGATACCAAGCACATTTCATACTTGAAATATTGTATACTTCAGAAGTAACTGAAATATTATTTTGTAAGGGTGTGTTTGACAGGAACATCTGTGGCCACTGCATGGGTATCAAAGTCAGAATGAGTTTTGCTGCTACGGATTCTCTCCACAAATCGTAAGCCAGCAATAGAACTGGAAGCTGGATAGATAGTACCATCCCTCTCTTTCAATCATACCTAGTTTTAAAAGAAGAAATGGTTAGTGAAATGCTCATGAAAAGTTACAGTATTTCATTGAAATCACATGGATTCTCTTGGCTCATGTGGTCAGTTGGTGAGGTCTCACTTAACATATTCCATCAGGTTATTGAGGAGGACCATTAAGCCATTATATAAAAGGAGAAGAGAAATTCACATTTAAGTTTGCATAAAAGCATTTTCAGAAAGTAATACAATAAAATAACACTAGTACTTGATCTTTAATTCTGGAATAATACTGAACTTATCCCATATGTGTAATGTGAGTGAAAGGCCAAATCATCCCATCACAGAGAAGACATGAGTAAGGGAAGGTGAGGAATGGTAAGTCAAGCAGCCATTTATTGTTTGCAGAAAATATACGGTAAATTCACAGCTTTGTATATTCCACAAAAAACAGAAGCCAACTGTGAATTTCCATTCTTATTTGGAAGAGAGCTATGGAAAGATACACAATTAAAATGTAGACACGTATGCAAAATTTAATGACGCTTGTTTGGAAGAATGACTTCATCAACCTGAGCCTCACCTTTGTTTTATGGTATTACTGGATGTCCTTGGGCTTTCCTCTTTCACTAGACGTAATGTTAGTCATGCACCCTGAACTTTCCTGTTTTTAAAATCTTCGGACACTGTTGTTACATAAGATGGGACACTGCGATTGAAAGAGACATCTTCTCTAATATCATACTGTTCTTTGCACCGCTGTGGAAAGTTTCAGTGCTTCAATTTAAAACTTGTACAGAGTGGAAAACAACAAGATAATTTATTTAATGGCAAATTCAAGCTGCTAGGATAATATTTAACATCATTACTGCATTTATTAAATTAAGTCAAGTACACATTTATATTTTTTTAAGAAAAATTCTGGTATAATATGCAGCAAATGGCCTTTTTTTCCAAAAGAAAATTTGTAAAGTGAATTTCCTCTAAATGAAAAGCATCTTTTAAAAATTATGATTTTTATTTGTTTTCTAGTTATGGATACCCTGATCCTGGTTACCTGATGCGTGTCCAGGAAGAGCTAAAAGCAAAAGGAATTTACTAAGAGAAGGAGATGAAAGTTCTGCTCCAAAATTCTCATGTACAGCAGTCACATAGCAGAACTCAAATGAAGTAGGTGTAGTTGAAAATTGCATAACTTAAAAATTATATTAAATTAAAAACACTAGTGCATTTTGTTGAATGCATACATGTTGGCACTGGTAAATCATATACAACACTGCTGTCAAATTTAAGTGTATACTTAACTTACTACAGATTTCCAGCTGAGTAAGTCTGTGTCCTGAAAGCCACTATGAATGTGTTAAAGAGCTCCATGGTCATTAAACATCAAGCTTGAATTTTACTATTATGTACTGCAGAGGATCTCTGCACTTTCACATGTATATCTATTTATCAGTTCTAATGCTCATTTGATGCATATGGTATTTGTAAATATGTACATTTTAATAGCATTTAAGTTTGTAAATTTTGTTTTGTGGAGTTAAGCAAGGTTTTATAATTTTAACTGTTAGAGAATAATAATCATCACAGTGTTGCATGTAAATGGCATCATTTATCCCTTAATGGAAAGTAACAATAAATGAAGTGTAATTAAGCAAGTTTGTAACATAGTTAGTTGATTTTAAAACAATAACTGATCAGCAAGTTTTGGAGCAAGAATATTTGTTTTTATAAAAGGTAAAAAATGTTAGCTGTTCCACTGAGAAGAACATTGACCCTGATATAAGGAAAGCAGGTCCAGAAAGAACTCAGTTCATTAAATCTGCATTGTTGCTTTACTGATCTTGTCATCCATAGTTTTATGCACCTTTACAGATCTCATTTACAAGTGGGATATTTAACATATTAAGAAAATAACCTATTGTAACAAACTTTGCTTTCATAACATACATTCAAAACAAGCTCATTTTGTGTGTGCTTTACACATCTGAATGCCATTCTGAATCTTTTTTTCTTAGTGTTTTTGAAAATTAAAGTGGATCACAAAAATACATAGTAGACGCTTTGCAGCAACATATAAAATTAATCTACAATAATGTTGTGTATTTCTTCCAATATTCACATTTTGTTCTATAATATTCTGAATTTGATACAGATTAAATTAGGATTTTTCCCTCACTGAGCTACAAAATTGTTTTCCATGTTAAACAGAAAATGTACTGAAATGAGAAGAGAAACTAAACATTTTCTGGAATAACTTTCACAAAAAGTCTTATTTTAACAGTCTCAAAAACAAAACGGCTTGTGTAGCAAGGTATTGCAACTGGCCAACCACATTAACTACTTGCTCGGGGCACTTTTACCCACAGAGGTCCTGGTGGAGCAGTGTCTAATCAGGCCACCTTTAGAAAGGCTTTTTAAGGCTGAGGTCACAGCAGGACAGAGGCAACACTTAGACAATTACCTGTACATTCCATAATAATATCCTGCAACATCACCAGAAGTAAGGATTGCTGCAGGCTGCTATGTCATGTGCATGTGTCTGTGTTAAGAAACACTAAGGATTCCAATTGCACATCAGAAGACCACTGTCAGGCTGGTGCAGGTACTGCACAGCTGAAACTGCCAGCGGACACAAAGCCTGCATTAGTGAGGGACAGGCTCCATGCTGCTGGCCTTAGAGCAAGGTGACTTGTCAGAGGCCTGCTGTCTGAAACTTCCAACATGACCCAAACCTCTACAGCAGCGCCACGGTCACAACTGTCCTGAGGAATGAATGCTGGTGTGTACAGGTTGTCTTCTCTCCTTACCATAATCCACAGAGCACTTTTGGGATGCCCTGGACTGTAACAAGCAGACACAACGCTTTAGTAGGATTGGGGTAACATCCACAAGTGCAGATTCATAGGCTCACTCGCTGTGTGGACCTCTGCTATCAAACACTGGTGGCCATAAGAGGCTAAAACAGAAAATACTGAAGAACTGCAAGATGGCTGTTGTTTCTGTTCTTCCTGTTTTGTATTTGTTATTTTGCCAATTAACACTGATGCTTCAGTCCAACAAGAAGTGTGTATCTTTTTTTCATCAGTATATTAAAACGTTTCAACAGTTTACCAGAAGCAGAAGAGCACAAGACATCACATTAGAAAGCATTCAGTCCTTTTGAACTGACAGTCTGTATTTGAATTTTACCTCAACAAGTCACACAGTCTATTAATGGAACAGAGTTTAAATTTGAGAAGAAATCTCCCCTGTCCCTGTGAGGTCCCAGAATGTGTCAGAGACCTGATAGAGGTGTAAGAAGGGTGGGAGATCACAAAACCATTTCAAAGGCATTGAGAAACTCTTGGAGTACACTGCAGTCCCCATTCACTTACTCGCTGGTTAACAGGGGCAAAGCATTAAGAACCTACTGCAAGATTAAGTCAGTGGCTGCCATTAAGGATAATATTCACAAATCTACAAGGTATACCACATGGAGGACCTTTGTAGTTTAATGTAAAGGCTACAAGGTCTGAGGATTCTTTTCCACAGACTATTTGTAAAATGTCACTTAAATTATATGTGATGAAAAGTCTCATGGTCTGATAAGGCTAACAGAGATGTGTCTAATCTGAATACTTAATAAATGTGGAGGAAGTCAGTCATGGTCACAGCAACTAGGAGGAGGTTTGGTGGTGGTAGCATCGACTAATGGGGATAACTCTTTCCAGCAGGAATTGGCGATAGTTATTATAACTGACTGAAGCACGATTATTTTGTTTTATATTTGTAATTAATTTAGACCACTTTGCAGGGATCTGTTATAATGTTGATGCTAAGAGATTTTCTGTAGATCAGTGTCAAAAAAGCCAAATTAAATCTACTGTGATTCAACAGTAAAATGTGAAAACATTCAAGGGGGTGAGTGTATAGGCTCTGTAAATTCAACTGAAATATCAGTGGCAGATCTCAGTTGCTGTCCTTGTGCTTTCCCCAATTAGTTTGGCTCAGCTAGAAGTTTTCACAGAAGAATGGATACACCTCGAACCACCACAGCCTACAGACTTAATTACCCAAATGATTTACTAATGCTATTACTGCCAACAAACCGAAACAGGAGAACCTTAAAACAGAAAGATGACTTGAATGTTCTGTTGTTTTATTGTTTGTTATTCCGTTTGTGTGAGGGGCTGATTTACAAATACGATTTGGGTGCCAATGTAAAGCATTTTCAAGATGCTGTATTTTACCAGGGAGCATATGCAGGATAAAACGTAGGCAGCTGGCTATGGCATTAAAGACGACTGTACAGTGATGGACAGGTGTACATGGATGTTGCACAATCACCAGAACCAACAAAACATACAGTATGTTATTTGAGAAACTTGACACAAAAAATCCATTCATTGTCAAAATGAGTGCTTTTGGCATGGTCACCCTTAAGGAGGCCCAGGGTGTCATTATGTTCCACACAGTAAATTCCCACATTTGTTCAGACCGCATCAGTTATATTACAGTTTACACTTTATAATTCAGCATATACATAAATACATACCTTGTATAATGCTGTGATCACATGAAAATGTTAACTGATGAAGGGAGAGTTTTGTTCTTTAACAAACTTCAGTTTATTGAAAGAAAACCTTTACATAAGCTTCTATTTCCATCACTAGTAAAAAGCCAGAAAAAAACCAGATTTGATTGCAAAAGAAAGCAAACAGCTGTAAAAACCGAATACTGAAAATATTTGGCCTCCATTTTTGTGGCAGTATTTACATTATGTACAGTACTTTCATTTTTTCCAATACTCTGTTTCTAAGGCACCAAAGGCTAAGTAGCATTTTATTTTATTGTTACTATTCTGTGCAAAAGGTACAAAAAAAAAACAAAAACAAAAAAAAAACACAGTTGACATTTTAGTATTGGAAACCAATTTCAAATGAAACAGCTAAAACTACAAAACCAGATGAATGCAGGCACACCAACAAACCACTTCAATCAAAGAGGATCTAAACTTTATTTTAACAAGTGCCCTTCATGGACACCACTATCATGACAGTCCAAGCACACAACATGAGAAATCCAGACAAAGAAAGCATTTGGCTCTCTGCTGCTGAAGTCACTTATACAAGTATCGTGTAATCGAATAATGGACCGTGTGTTCTGATTTTCACTCAAATTATGCGGAAGTAAAAGGCCAAAAATGCATCACAAAGTCGTGGGTAAAAATTTTACTTGTGGTAAACACCAAAATAAAATACAAAAAAAACCCCACAAAAACAAAAAAACTTTATCTTCACATTAAGAATTAACGTTATTGCCATTCTGTGTTTTGTCACTTTTTAAATATTAAGCTGTGGCCAAACTCTTGTCATAAATACAAATATGTAAATCAGCACTGTTCATTCCTAAAAAAGTATTTTAGGAGATCCTCTTTTCCTTGAGGCGGTACTCTGAAATGGAATAAGTTTACTCAAAATGATTATTCTGCCCTGAAGTCTGCTTGCTGTGAGCCTTTCTGATTGGTGCATCGTGAGGGGAGACACGTGCAATTCATTAAATAGCAGTGACTTCAATATTTATACAGATACAAACTGAATGCAGAGTCACATACTAGGCTACTTGACTAGTCCTACTGACAAACAAGGTCAGTCATGTGATTTTGGTGCGACACATTTTCATTATAAATACATTTTCCTATTTTAAATATTTCCCAGTTAGCTGCAGGTGAGAACACCTCCTTGTTTTTATGCAGAATCAAATCAAATGAGCAAATATAATGTTTGTACATATAAACAGTGTATGTTTAGAGCATTATTGGGAAAAATAACTCTCAACCTTTATATTCCAAAAATATTTATAAAAACCTGAAAAGTTGGCTTTGCATTTTCTTGTCTTCAAGTAAGCAATCTAACGTGGAAAACTGCCAAAACAAAATCAGCATGACAATTCAAATTGCTGCAGCTGGCTTGTTGCTTGAACTGTGTGGTAAGTGATTTTGTTTCAAGTTCATGTTACATTTTCATGGCTGTTCCAAAAGTGTTCATTTTTATGAAACAGTAAAACAAAAACCAGAGTCACATTATTCACTCTTTATACCCAAATGAGAGATTGAGGCAGGTATTCAGAAGTGCTAGTGAAATGACAGTTACATGTAAATATTACAGTGGTGTGTAAGGGCAGGAAATGTGTGCAAAGCTAAATAGAGAGCGAGAACGACACAAGAGATGCAAGATACACATGATGGGGTGCTGCTGCCAATGAGTGGAAGCGTACACTGTTGCATGGTTTTTATTTGTAAGTATGGAAAATTCACATTAAAATAACAAATGAAAGTTCAGTACAGTACTAGCAGCGCACTCAATTTGTATACATGCATACATGGTATGCATGTGTTGTGTGCAGAAAGCTGTTGCATTCACTATGCCCCGTTCTCAGATTTCTGAACTTTATTATAATCTTATGGAATCACTTGACATATTGTATATGCGGTTGGACGCTGCCCAGATGGACATTATGCTGCATGCTGCTGTATTCTTATGTAAACTAATGCTACATTCATGTGCTCTCAGATGGTAAATATGAGCTTTCAAATCAGAAATTCTATGCGAGTGCCCCACCAACCTGCAAGTCAGACAATTCAGACAAAACAATTGTCTAAGTTGTGACATAACACTGACCTTTCGCCTTAGTCAATTTTTGGTTTAACTGAATTTGGAGTGTAATGATACACATTTAATACATATTTTTGCTCTTTATTTCCACAAAAAATGGTGTTTATCTTTAATTTCTACTTGTTTTCCACAGACCAAGTTGCAAATCGACAGGAACCTTGCGTTTCTCCAAATACCCCAAATGGAAACCCCACATGAATGCAATAAAGTGGCAATGTGAAATGTTACAACTTAGGGTTCCGAATAGTTTACGGCACATGAACACAACATTACATTAGCACAGGGATCTTCACTCATAGTCCTGGAGGGCTGCAGGTTTCAATTCTAACCAGTTTTCTAATTAGAAGATGGTCCTTGCTGATAACAGTACTTCATCCAAAACAAATTTTCTTTTTATTGCAGAGTTTCCTTTTCTGAGAACATTATCCATGTTTCCTGGACCAAAACAAATGTACACTTCACGTTCCTCCCATTTTTTCTCTCTCATTTATTTCTAAACATTTTAGTTATGTAGATACTGTACTTCATAATGCACATTCCCAATTGTAAATGGAACCAAGTTAGCTGAATGCTGGCAGTTTGTTATTTGCATTTCATAATACACTGGTGGCTGGTTAAGATGGTAGGAAACAATTCAAACCTAAATTCATCTGCTTAAAACTAAAATAGGAAATTAAGGGTTCTGAATCGTAACAAGGGAGTTAGATAAAATTAAACCAGAAAAACATTGTTTCAGCAAATAAATGGGTCCTAATGGTTGAAGTGAAAACCTGCAGGTACTGTGTGGCCCTCCAAAACCGTGAGTGGTGATCCATGCTCTACAATGTAAATAAAATTGTAACTTCAGTTTTCAGGTCTTATATGACTAATCCAAAAGTAGAAAAAAAATTTTCAAACTATAAACAATATGTTTGAAATGGCACTCATCGTTTGTGTGTAAAGTGGGTAAGTTCAAGTTTCAGGTTAATCTTATAACTGGTCAAAAATTTGTACACTGTTCATGACTGTAATTGCTGCCATGATCAGCTACGGATCTTGGTGACTGGGTGAATAATGTTTACAAAAAATGCTACTTCAAAATTACGAATAAAATGGAGCGACTGTATGAGCAGAACTCTAAGGCTTTTAACTATTATACATACTTTACATTTAAAAATAAGCAGGCTGCTTAATGGCTTTAAATCTGTTATCAATAAACTGCATTAATGTGATGTCACAAAGATGAGAAGAATGAAATATATTAGTATTATCACAATAATTAAAAAAGCATTGCTGATAGTAAACATATGAAAATAAAGCTGAACTGAAATCTGGAAAAAAAACACAAAAAACCCAGTGCTCTATACTGCAAAACATCTTGACGTTTTGGGTGAAAGTTCAACAAAGCCATTAAACAGCAAATCTGTCTGCCTAGTATTTCCTAGACTTAAGGATTCCCACACACCATGCCTGTGTTTTTTTGCAAATGACTTATTATAAGCTAAAATAATAATTTATATTAAAATAAAAAATTGCTTTAGTTGAGATTTAAAATTGGTTTACCTGTTACTCTACATTTATCAACTGTTAATATTTTATTTATGATTTATGTGGCTCACTTGTGAATTGGCATTTAGTTGAAAGTCTAAACAGGGTAACTTGTTTGACAAACAGATGGTGATGAGTAAAACTGTTCCACCTCGGACATGTCTCCTACCTCAGGCATACACTGGGGCAGCTCATTTGCACACAGTTTCAAGTGCTGCCATGCTTTTAATTGTGGCACTCAAAAACGCAGGCTATGAGCAGCACAAGTATAGAACTTAACTACAAATATCCTTTGATGTGTATAGAAGTTTTTTTTAACATTTAATCTATTATTAGTACCATTTTAATCACTGTTTTACACTGCTGGGATGAAACAAACATTACATCTGACAGCCTGTCGATTTTATTGGTGCAGTCCTGGAGAGACTCTCTCAACAGGGTTCAAGGTATTCTTAACTGTCTTTACTACCCATGTCCAGAAATTGTAGAATTAAAAACTGATTAATATGGTGCCTAACTCATTGCATCCTAACATAAATAGACTGTACTTAACTTTTAAGAATAAAAGACATGGCCAAAGTCAACAAGTTACAGTCACCACACACTTGTTCCAGGCCAGTAACATATAGTATTGCTTCCATTTTGTATTTGTAAATAATGTGCACTCTAATTTTTATTACATATATTTTTTTTAAAACTAATGAGCATATATGAATAATATATGACCTAATACTTACCATCTAGTGTGGTGAGGCACCAGTGATGGAGTTTCATGGATCATCGGCACATGAATGACAAAATTGGGGTGGGGAGCTCCCCATATTGAGTGTTGAAAACCTCCTACACACAAATGACGGGCACCCTTGAGAATTACTGAGTGTCATGAATATCCAATAAATGATCGAATTGAGGGGGTTGACTCGTTTAGAGGAAACAGAAATTGTAAACTCTGCTATCAAAAACACATCCAGTGAGAGTCTTAATACTTTAGGTATGATCCAAGAATTTCTACTGCATTGCCTAATATTACCTGTTTAACTGACAAGACTCCAATTTTTGGTTCCTATTTTTGTCTTTCAGTTATGCAATTTTTGGTAAATCTGTTGTTCTAAAAATCTACATACTACTTTTCAACCTTGCATAACCCTAATATACTGAGATACAGACCAGTGATTTGTTTAGTTCTCTGCAGTGTTTAGTGATTGGGGGCACGATTAACAATAAACTTGGGCCTATCCACACTACTACATTTTTGTTTAAAAATGTAGACATTTGTCTCTGTTTCTGCTTTTTCGTTCACGCTACACTGCTGTGTTGAGATGAAAAAATTGAGGACCTTTGGAAATGCTCTCCATAGCTGTACAAAATGCAACTTGAGCATTGTAACATGGACATACAAAAATGTAGACTCTAACCACACTCTGATCTGTTCAAGCTTATTACGTTGACCTTCCCTAAATTGGATCCTGCTTATTACAAGGTCTCATTTCTTGATTAGTATTCCACCACAGAGGACATAGAAGATTGTTTTCCAATCTGATGTCTGATGTGTTGCTTACCTGTATCAATCTAAATTGTGTTTTGTACAGTTTGAATGTTGCATTACATGCACAAAAGACAAATAATTTACTGGCTTCTACAGTTTGGTGATCAATCCCGTGGCTGGCAGTGTTACCACCCCTTCAAGGATTTTTTTTGCAAATGCAGTCGTGCCCAGTGTAAGCAGACATCTATGTCGTATGTATTTTTGGTCATTTTAGTGTGGATGGAGACACTTTCGTAAACGATGTGAAAATGCTGGTATGGATGGAGATTGCTTTTAAATGAAAATGAAGTAGGGTCAACATAGCCATAGTTTGTACTTGCATTTGAGCAGATACAACAGCAACCTAAGGAATATTAAAAATGTCCTCAGTCACTATAGTATTACAACTATACAATGCAGAAATGATGCTCACTCTTAAGTAAACAAATTTCATAGGAGACACAGCTGGTTTCACTATTAAGTGTCAACAAAATGTTAATTTTCCATACTATGAAAAATTGAATATAATGGGTTTCACCCTCAATACTGTGGAAAAGTTCACAACAATGCATATTACTAGAGATGATGCAATATCTTCTGTCTTTAAATGTATTTGTTATTTCTGGAAATTGAAAAAACTGTCAAAATTTAAATACAAAACTGTAAACTTTTTGGATTTTTAGAGTCATAACATTCTCAAACCTGCTTCTATTTTGGGATTACAGAGAGCCGTTGCCTATGTTGCCAGCCCTAGGCAGGGTGGCACTCCATCACTGGGCCCACTCAAGAACACACCCACAATCACTCAGTGGCCAGTGGGGACCTCAGCATTTTAAGATACAAAGTGTACTGCTCTTTCAACAAGAAATGCAAAATACTTATCAAGGGATTGTGCTAGAGAGGTGCCCATTCCTGCAGGTAACTGTAGACATAAAGACCAAAAAACTTGCATTTTTAGGCTCAGTGTTTAAAAATTAACTTATTATTTAGTTACTTTTCAATAAAGGTGGGAAGAATACTTAAATTCAGCCATCATTAAGCTAGTGAAGAAATTACCATAGTTGTTTTTCCCCTCTTTCTTCAACTCAATGTTCACATGACTCTACTGTCTAATAACAAAGTGTTATAATTTAAAATATAACAACATTAAAAGTACTTGGGATAGAAACCTTGTAACCCTTGTGGGATTTCTAAATATATTTAGATACTTAATAGTGTATTGGATCTTAAAAATGATTAATTTACCAGCTCAAATTCCAGCTCTGAGACTGAAGAAACCTATTTAGGCATCACTAATAATATGCCATTTCCTATTTTCCTATTACTAATCACTCATATTTTTGCTCATCCAGTGGCAGTCTGATTTCCTATAACTCGGAGTATTTCCTTATGGATGCTGAAATCCTGGGTATTTATGCTTGTATCTCCAACTTGACCATCCTCGTACCTGAGGACAAAGAGAAAAGCACAACTTACAGTAAATTTCCTTTTCAGAGAAATATGACTGGCAAATTGACACTTTTATATTAACAAATAACTATGTTGCTTTTTGAAGAACTAATTTTTGGCACATTAGTAAGATAACATGAAAAAGACATGATGACAAAACAAACATATTAGTCTTGACTTTATGTTTAGCCACACCATATCATGGAATACTTTACATCTATTCATACAGAAATATACTCAAGTCAGTGCTTTCACTGTCAGCTTTTTCCTTGCTTACAGCAAATGAAGAATGGGATTAAAAAGTCTGCAAAGACTGCCAGAGTTCACCGTACAATTAAATTATGTTTTCGTATTCTGATCTTTCAATCATGAAAGGTTCAAATAACAAAAAGCAAAAAATTACTTACACAAAGAAAAACCTTGTGCAGACATGATCTGTATTAGGAACTACCCATATATCACCATGTTTGTGCAGATCAGGAGAAGTAATAACTGCAATTAAAAAGAAACTAGTGTCAGTCTGACATTTCCCATACAGAAATGACAAGACCATTTTGTCCACAGTCATACCTTCACATAAGGCTATGCACTTCAAATTGCGACTTTGCAAAAATTGTGGTTGGAATCCTTTTTTCTGCAACTAAACACAAAGGAAATAATTCAGCAAAAAATGTCACAAACGTTTTACACTTTAAAGCAATTATAATTTTCTTTCATCAAAACTGAGGCAACATCATACATTCTTCCAAAGAATTAAGACAATGATTTTAAATGGCAGAAAAAAAATTACCAAGATTTATATTACTATATAAATCTACTGGCAAAATGTAAAGAGGCAACATCTGTAGTAGGGATGGTTAGAGCTTCAGATGCAGAGAGAATAACAGTTGCATTCATTTATTCAGCAGCTGAACATCTAGATTATATACTGTATTATTGTAGTATTTCCCTCTACTTACCCTTTACCTGTTTTCTTCAAGGGTAAGTGTACTCGTCAAGTTCATTACCGGGGTGGTCTACTGTTGCACTTTAAGATTAACACACACATACAGTGGGTATAGAAAAGAATCTTCCCCTTCGAAATATTCCCATTTTTTTGCTTTACAGCCTTAAATGAAAATACACACAAACCAATATTTCTTCCCAGCTTTACTTACTCAATGCAACCTATAACATCCAATTGAAAGATATCACAGCTACAGTTCAGAAAAATTCTAAAAAAATCAAAAACAAGACATACTGAGATTAATAAAGGATCACCCCCCAATGTCAATATTTTGTTGAACCACCTTTGGCTTTAATGACAGCCTTAAGTCTGTTGGGATACTTCTCTATCAGCTTTGCACATCTAAATTGAGCAATATTTGCCCACTCCTCTTTACAGAACTGTTCAAGGTCAGTTAAATTGGATGGTGAGTGTTGGACTCCTATCTTCAAATCTTTCCACAGATTTTCAGTGGGATTTAGGTCTGGGCTCTGACTGGGCCACACAAGGACATTCAGTTTTTACTCCTTCGGCCACTGTGTGTTCAATTTTGCTGTGTGCTTTGGGCCGTTGTTGTGTTGAAAGGTGAACATTCTGCCCATCTTTAACTTTCTGGCAGAGGGTAGCAGGTTTTCCTCAAGAATTTTTCCTTCTACCCTAACGAGACCCCCAGTCCCTGCGGCAGAGAAACACCCCCACAACAGGATGCTGCCACCTCCATGCTTTACTGTATGTATGGTGTGCTGTGGATGGTGAGCTGCATTGGATTTCCGCCAGGTGTACCGTTTGGTATTGAGGCCAAACAGTTTGATTTTGGTCTCATCTGACCATAAGACCTTTTTCCACTTGGCATTAGAATCTTCAAAGTGCATTCTGGCAAAGCTCAAACGAGGCTTAATGTGGCCTTTCTTGAGAAGTGGCTTTTTCCTTGCGACTCTCCCGAACAATTGTGGAGTACTTGTGAAATTGTTGTCACATGCACACAATGACCACTCTTTGCCATAAAATCCTGTAATTCCTTCAAAGTGGCCATTGGCCTCCTGGTAGCATCTCTTACCAGTTACCTCCTTACTGTTCCATCCAGTTTAGAGGGATGACCGGACCCAGGGAGGGTCCTAGTAGTACCAAACACTTGCCACTTCTTTATTATGGACATTACTGTGCTCCTTGGGATTGATAAAAGCCTTTGAGATTTTTTTTGTAACCATCTCTCCTGCCTTATGTCTGTCCACAACTCTATCCCTGAGATCTTTTGAAAGTGGCTTGCCACCCATAGTCAGTTGTACTACCAAGCAAGGGAATGCTCCTGGAACAGCTGTTTTTATGCTCCACTAATCACACGGATTACAATTGATCACAGGTGGAAGCCAGTAACCATGGTCTGCAATGGAAATGGTGGTTACTTACACCTGATTGAGTTTACAAACATTGTTTGGGGGTGGGGGGTGATCCTTTATTAATCTCAGTATTTCTTGTTTTTTATTTTTTTAAATTCTTCTTAACTGTTGTCTTTCACTTGGATGTTATAGATTATATTGAGTAAATAAAGCTGGAAAAAATATTGGTTTGTGTGTTTTCATTTAAGGCTGTAAAGAAAAAAAAGGAATATTTCGAAGGGGGTAATTCTTTTCTATACCCACTGTACATAACTATACGCATACACAAAGAAACTCAGCAGTGCCCTATGAATGACAAACACACAGCTGGTTAATCTCTACCACTTTAAACCACACAAGTGTTTTAGGAATAACACAGCCTGTCACTCTCTCGGCACTTCAAGAGACTTACCGGCATGAACAACATACGATGTTAATGATATCTCAGATCTAAATATTATTTTTGGTCTACAAGAATACATTTAAACATACAAAAGCTCAGCACTCTTGACTATAGGCCATTTATCAGCCAAGAATGCCTTACTTTATGTACTGTTCCCTACTATGGGATGGAGCTCTCACCTGCAGCCTTAATAAATCTCACAGCACAGAGGTAATGGCAAACCTCCGGCTGCACCAGGTGCTCAAAGAAATCTACCTAATTACTTCAATCACTCTAGACATTAAGACAAAACATAGAAAGTTAAAAGCAGCATGGGATTTATTACAGGAATAATAATACTACCAGTGGAACAAAGAATAATAGACGATAGAATTGTGAATTTCCCCTTGGGATTAATAAAGTATCTATCTAATAGGACTGATAGTAAAGTCTGGATATATATAGTCTTTAGAAAAAGCTTACAAAAACTTAAAGATGACTAGGATGAATGTTGCAGGGGGCTTATGATCTAGCACTCGTCGTTATTCATTAGATGCTTTTCTGACGATCAGATGGAAACAGCTGCACGTTGACGTCGCTCTGTTCTCTTCTGACATCTTCATCCCTTCTTCCTTCATCCTTCCTCTATCGCTCCTCAGACGAGGCATATTTATTCTAAAATTCTACCGGGGGGTTTTGCAAGATGTGATTGTTAGATATTCTGATTGACTGGCTGTCGATATGATGAATGATTTCACTGTCAGTTTTCCTAAACAATAAAACTTTTTTGATGTTCTCTGAGGTGTCGGCAGGTCTTCCTTTCCCAGGCTGTAAAATAATTAGATGACCATCCTTTCTCAGGTTATAAAGTAATTGATAGCCTGAGCCACCAGCATGTCTTCCTTCCTTTCTTTATTGGAACAGCTGTTTTAAAAGTGAGGTATAATTGGGAAGAAGACATGCTTTGATTTGTCCTGAATGTAGTTCATCTGTTGTCTTGAACAAAATATAATGGAAATATAAATCAAAATGTACAGATTTTGTACCCCACAACATATACAATTACCATAATAACTTAATAATTCACCCATAATAAAACAGCAAATCAGAGGAGCTTCTTATTTTATTTATAGTAATGACAGCCACAGTCCAACGAAGAGTGTAACTTCTAGATGGCACAGCAGGGCTATGATTTTTCTTAATTTTATCAACGAGCAAGAAACAATGAAATAGGAAGCTTGAATTAAAAAAAAAAAGTCCAGCAGGGTGTGTCTTATCATGCATGTGTGCCAGAGATCCCCAATCAGCTCAGCTCCTGAGGAAGAGAAGTGGCACTGTTGCGAATGGTCTCCTCTCCCTTTTCTACAGCTAAGAAGACATGCCCAGGGAGGGCAACCAAACCAGACAGTAAGGTCAGAAGTCTCACCCCTTCTGGTATTGGGGACATAAACACTGGAACCCCAGGAAGGTGACTTCGTCTTGAGAAGACCAGAAAGGAGAGAAGACAAGCACCTGCATGCCATTTAAGCCATTTAGTTACGATTGTTTCAGTCCCTTTGAAGCCTGAGTTCATTTGGTCAGGGCTGTTATCATTTTTTCCTTTCGAGTTAAAAAGTAAACAATATTACTGGGGGTGGTACCCCACATTTTTGCATTGTATAGATGACAGAACTAGTTGCTTTTTGCTTTACAATATGTTTAGCAACAAATAAAGTGCTTTATTAGTAATATTGTTTATCTTATTACTTGAGACATGTCGGTGTATAATAGGTGTATAAAGGGAAAGAAAACTACCTCTAGTCATATACATTTTGAAAAGTATTGTGGCCCGAGTTATTTTGTATTTTCTATAACATACTCAAAGCACATAAATTGAATTGACCCACTTACATATGGTCACATTGTTCAAATGATTCCAATGAAACAAAACAAGGTTTATCAGAAGGATATGTTTACTTGGCCTTGCCAAACTATTAACAAAAAATAAAATCATAAACAACATTCAAAATGACAGAAAACCAATTATGATCTATCTAAACAAGTGCTAGGTGCTCACTGTAAATGCAGGGCCACTAGGGTAAACTCTTATTTTCTTCCTTGCTCTTTTACCATATTTAAGGCTGGTTCTTACTCTTCTGGAGAACCCCTAGCTTTGCTTCCTACTTTAAGCTTTGTGAACTTTCAATTCTGAAGGGCCTTTATGACATATTCATACCTAAAGCAAGGGTCAGCACTCTAAGCTGAGTCTACAACCACAGCTTAGCACTCTTAACCCACTTTCTCTGTAAAACCAGGTCATTTGGTTTGCCTCTTATTTATTGCAGGGCTGCCATTATCCTATCCTTGTGATCCCCGTGGACCAAACTGCTACCATATTATTATTCCTGGCAGAACAGGGGGCCAACATGTACCATTTTAAATTGTGGTTGATGATTTTGCCAGTGGAAAACAAATCCTTAAAACAAGGTTTGGTTGAGAAAAAAATATATTGTGTGGAGAAGTTAGACAAAAAACAGCGGTGGTAAAGTGGATTGGACAAATTGTGGTTGGTACCAGTAGTTGACTAAAGGAAAACACTTATAGACATCTACAAAAGCACATGGAAAATTGACACACACATAGGGTGTAGATTACAGAATGCAGAATAACGCCTGCATCAGTTTATTCTACACTAGCGACTACTGTCAGATCACAGACAGTTAACCTGCCATTGTGTCAGATTAATCTGCATTGTCACCTTCTGCTTTAGGATCCAAGGTTATGGTCAACTCTGATGGACAAGACTGCATCCACAAAAGGTACAGACTGGAGAATGGGTTCTTCAAGAGATAATTTAATGTGGAATATCATGTGTTCTCAACACCCTGGCATGGTTACAGAGCTGCACCATATGACAGAAAAACCCATTTCATCAACATTAAGTGCACTATGACCAGTGTCATACACGTGCGATTAGGAGACAACTAAAAGGCCTGAATAACAGTAATTCCATGCCTGACCAAGGAGCTGCAGAGTGCACTAATTCTCTCTCTCAATTCCTTACAGACCATTTTGGAAAATCCCGCCCGGTTCTGGTGCTGCCAACGACGTCACTTCTGGTTCTAGCCCTGATGACATCACTTCCTATCCTTGCATTTAAAGGCCGCCATTTTTAGGCAGCAAATCAGTTCTGTTTTGGACTCAGTCGTGTGAACATGTCTGTTCTGTTTAATCAATTTTGCAGCCGGGAAGTATTATACAGGTGGCTGCCCCAAACCTTTTCAATGACTCTTTGTTGTTCTTGTGACACCAGTTAACAGTAGGTTCACAGGGTGATGAAACCTTCCATGATTCCCTTCATAAGCACCACTAAAAGCAGGGTTTTCTGGCAAGATAGTGAATGACCATGCACTGGAACCAACAGTACTGAAGTTCTTGAAACATAAATACTGAGAAGCCCACCAGGTACTCCAACCTCAGTCTAGCTAGGTATGCATGAACTTTAGGGTTCATGGAAAGGTTCAGCTGACCAGGAACATGAAAACAGACATGAAATGGAACAATATCCTCAAAAACCTTATCGACTATGCATACCTTTGGCTGAAGAACCCCATTCTTATTAATGACTTTTTAATAAATCTATCCCATATAATAATTTTCTTTGTATTATCAAAGGAAAATTTTGCAGAAATTGGATGTGTTTTACCAATATACTGTATAATATACACATATTCACTTTACATTTTATACATGTACTATCAAGTCAAGTCAAGTTGGGGAGCATGCACTGGTACAGTGCGTTGCTGCACCCACTACATGACGAAACAACTCGGGATCCCGGTTAGGAACCCCCAGGCAGACATTCACTGTTGAAGAAAGATTCACGGATTTATACATGTACTATGTATAAAAAAAATTCTTTGTCTTTATTTCACTTGCTTTTTCATAGGTAAAGATAATGGTGACAGACTAGTTTTCTTAGACAAGGCTTTTCTACCTACAGAAAGGTTCACCAGCTAATTATGAGAAATTCCAAAGTCATCCAGAGACACGAGCTGTCAGCGGTGCCCAATATGCTGATGCATTTTGCAAATTCTTTCAGTACCATGGAGCTTTTCTAGAAAATCTAAACTGTAGGGTTCCTCACGTGTGTGACCCTGGTGCTGCTCAAAGGCAAGTGAATCGCTATTATGAGTTTCCCATACTTACACAGAGTAGAGAGATACTGTTTTTTCTTTTTTTTTTTTTTTCTTTCTTGCTGTCCAGTTTTAGCTCTGTTGACCAGTTTCTACAGGCTCTGCCTAATGATCTGGGTTGAGGTGTTCAGCAATTCTTTCTCCAAAGTTCCACAGTGTTCTAACTTGGCCAGTTGTTTATGTATGCTTATGCATTCTGAAGTAACTGGATGTTGCACAGGCAATGGTGCTGCTTTTCAATAGCGTAATTTTTGTTTTACAGGTGACCACACCAACCCCCAACATGTTATCCATTATCAAACCATCTTAATTGAAGTCAGGGTCATGGAGCAGGACTTAAGGAGACTTCACTTTATCCTGGTAACATTAGCTACAAGGAAGACATCTCTATTAACCCTGATTGGGATGCCAGTACATCTCATGGAACACTCATCATGCACACAGCTGCATTCATTTATACCAAGCAAATATGGAGTCACCAATTAACCTAACCACCAAGTCTTTGGGATTTTATTGGAAAACTGGGAGGGTGTTTTAGGAGACACACTCACACTGTTGGAAAGTAAGTACCACGACCCTTGAAATGCAAAGGTATCAGAATAAACTAATTTTATTTACAATTTCATATTTGTCTGCTAGTAGGGCGAGGGAGAGAGACAACAAACTTATTTTTATTGTAAATGCAAGCATGATTCCAGGTGCTGAAGTGTGTTTAAATTCATGTCACAGTTTATTTTTTATTTTGAAACTGTGTAGAACAGACTGCACCATTTCAAAAGGTGTGGTGAACATTTCTCCTTAGAAATTAAAATCTCCATTGATGTTCACAGTGAAATATTTATTTCTGGAGTTTAATATTTTTACTTATTCACTGTGACTTTCAGTGACTGTTTGTATAAAGCCTTGCTGTGCTCATGGTCCGTGTCCTTGTCTTATTGCATTTGTCTCCCTAGAAGGGATGCTGTTGTTATCCTTTTGTCTGTCTTTAAACTGACGTGTGGTGTCTGCTTTCATGTACGTAGACATAATCAAACAACTTTTACTGTATATGCAGTAGCACCTTACTGTAGCATACATCTTCACAAGGTGTTTTGCATGTTAAAAAAGACAAAAAACAGTACTGTGGTTTTCATTTACATTTTCACAATGGAACAAATGCATTTTGAATGACCGTCAGTCACATCTGTGAACCACTGAAGGATACTAAAAAGGCAACAACTCTTGGCCAATGGTCACTTTACAGGAGCTTCAAATTCAAGCTAGTGTTCCAAATGAAGCAGTATGCTTTGCTAAAGGCCATAAAACGGGCAAAGAGTCCTACCATACATGTGGTTTGTCGCTTAGTGGTTGGGCAAGAAGCTGGCATGGTCCCTGTTGAAAATTAAGTGGTATTATATGAAGGCAGAAGGTAGCTCAAAGATATAAAAACCCCTGGAAAAAGAAGCAAACTTCTTTAAAGTGACAGTGAAATAAATGCAGGAAAAAAAGTGCAGAGAAAAGTTGCTAAAAGGTTCTGACATGGGAAGCACTATTAGAAAATGAACTCTTTAAAACATCCAAATGGTGTGTTTTTAAAGTGGAAACCGTTTGACTACACAAAACTCAAGAACCCCACACCCAGAGTCAGAAGTTGTGAAATGTCAGTATAAGGGCCCTTAGATTCTTTTAAGAGGATTACAGCCATCTCCAAAGGAATCGGAGTAAAATATTAAATGTAAAGTATCAGTATTACACCACAAATAATGGCTATATGAAAAGATTGGCAAGATAGGAGTCATAAGCACTGTCTCTTTAGGGAAAAGTCCTAAGGCCCGGGAAGAGGTCATTTTCTGGTCTGAATGCACTTGTTATCCCTATAATGAGGCACATCACTCTGCTCACACTTTCACTATATCAAGTGTTGATGGCAGAATCAATCAAGGTAACCAAAGCTAGACTCTTTCTATGAATAATACAATAGCGGCCAATGCCTCCTTTTTTGAACAGTGGCTGACCTATTAAAGTTAAACGTTGCTCCTACTCAGAAAACAAAACCTGTGCCTGAGAAGAATGTGTGTTCTTGGATGAACTTCTGCCATTTCATTTCTAGAGCAAAGGCTAAAGGAATGAATGAACATGGCCTTGTAAGAAGACATACTGAGATGCTAACAAAAGGAGGCACATGAACCATAAGTGTACCATTTGTTTATGTCTCACA
Organism: Erpetoichthys calabaricus; assembly: GCF_900747795.2. Lineage (NCBI taxonomy): Eukaryota > Metazoa > Chordata > Cladistia > Polypteriformes > Polypteridae > Erpetoichthys > Erpetoichthys calabaricus. The sequence goes on from NC_041400.2 coordinate 161,462,401, forward strand.
AAATACTGTTAACAGAAGTATTTTTAAAGGTTTGCATATAAAAAGCAACGTTGTTGTAAAACATAGATCTTTTTAAAAGAAATAGCTCTTTTTTTCTGATTTTAAAAAGTCTACTCAAATACTAGTGATGTTGAATTATATTTTGATAAATGATGGTTCTACATTGCTGAACCATGATATTTTTGGTTGAATTCCTTTGGTGGGGGAAATTAAGCCAATGGGTTTGGGACAATCTTTTTATCTTTCATACTTTGCATTATAACAGAATACGCAAACCCACCTTAACAGCACCAGTTCAAGCAAAAAAATGCATAAGCCTTACAATTTGGTAATAGTTTATAACTGTGGCTTTAAAGACTATGCAACTATTAATAAAATAAATATATTACTTTGAAGTTCACGTTCAGGTTTGTGTGGTTTTATGATAAAGAAAATTAATTTGGACAACACAGTGTCAAAGTGTTATGGAACTCAATCAAGTAAAAACACAGACATGGACAGCAGTGGGACAACATCTGTCCGCAAATAGCTAATATCAAAATAAAGGGAACACTCATGAAATGTGGCATCTGATATGGTTGTTCTTTGCACATATAGATAACCAAAGATAACAAGTGAAAGTACTAATTCTGTGTCTTGCATCTTTCAAATAATGAAGAAATACAGTATGTATACTGCTTTTCTTCCTCATGTATAATATGCTGTTTTCAACTAGCTCTGGATTTAGTTGCAGGGAAAACATAAAATTTGAGGATATTGTGTCCCATTCAAGAACTGGCCATGTGGGACTTGCAGATGTAAAGAACTTGCTTATGTAGAAACTTTTCATTTCAGACATCAAAATTGGGTTTTGTCCAGCCCAGTAAAGTTTCCAGCTATTCACACGATCAATAAAGAATAAAGGGAGATATATTCTTTAGAATCTGATGTGAAGTCCTGCTCTACATCTTTCTAATTTGGCAACTAAGGACTGTGTATTTATAAGGCAACAGAATGAATTCAAGTCATGAAAACACAGCTGACTGACACTAAAGGAAGAGGGAATCAGAAGCTTGTTTAAATGTATCCCTGTGGTTGTTGGTGAACTTAGTGGGATGCATAGAATTTTAACAAGTCACACCCTACAGGTCAACAGTTGTGGTACCAGTTAAAATTTATTCATATTTGGTTCCTTTGTGATGAACTTCCAATGACTTTTTGGCATAACATCACAAATGCCTTGAGGAATACAGCAGTGTGCTCACTCAGCTACCACTGAATATGCAGTTTTCCCTCATTGCTTTGTGCTGTCAGTTATGTACTGTTGTTTATACTAGAATGTATGTTCAGTATATATATTTTTCTGCCCTTCACTAGTTACTGCTTTTTAAATCATTCAACCAATGATTTAAATTTTTACATAATTAAATAATGCAGCAAAAAAAATAAATAAATAAAGGAAAGTTTAAGTATATTGATATTCAACTATTTATTATATTTATCCTTTTGGCAGTTCTTGGACTGTGCTCTTCTGTGGTTTAGTTATTTCAAGCATGAGAGTATTACTAAACAAAATTAACCATGAAGTACAAGCTATAGGGCACAAATCAAATGGGATATACTACTGTATGTGCATGGAACTTGTATTAGATCATAAAGATGAAATTCTAGGAATCATTTTCATTTAAAAGCAGTATAGGAAAAAATGTGTTTTATTACTTATGATTAATTAGTATAGTGGAAAAATGGTGCATATAATCATTTTTAAAGAAATCTTTCCCAGAACCAATTACCTATGCTTAGACAATTTGTGTCTTTAATGAATGGCAAACTGTTTTACACATAGTAAGGTATTAATTTATGTTATGCTGCTAGTTATGACAGATGTGCTGTGAGATTTCTCAATTAAGGAATAAGTTTAAAGGTTCAGTAGATATAATAATGGTGCCAGAGAGTGGGGACATGTCACATGTTGATTAACACACACACTCTAAACTTTCACTGTATTCTGCACAAGTGACAATAATGACCCTATAAAGCTATTGCCAAAAGTCTGACTAATGATCTTCAATTTTTTAAACAAAGTGGCTGAGCACATTCATTTCGGTCTAGATGGTTCAAGTTTTCTCTGGCTTACCTGCACAGAAGCATTGGTTCTGTTGCTCGAAGTCACTTCATCCTTAGATGCCACTTTTTGCTGCTTTTTGTTCATCCCTGTGACATTTGAAGACACAATTAGAATAAGGCACATACAACAATTAATTTTATGAATCTAGAACACTTTTTAATTAGTATAGCATCGAGTCAATGAAACTTATGGGATATTGATCTGGTCAGTTAAGTAGCAGAGGGGGTTGTTAATCAGTTTCAGCTGCTTTGGTGTTAATGAAATTAACAACAGGTGCACTAGAGGGGCAACAATGAGACTACCCCCAAAACAGGAATGGTTTAACAGGTGGAGGCCACTGACATATTTCCCTCCTCATGTTTTCTGACTGTTTTTTCATTAGTTTTGCATTTGACTACGGTCAGTGTCACAACTAGTAGCATGAGGCAATACCTGGACCCTATAGTGGTTGCACAGGTAGTCCAACTTCTCCAGGATGGCACATCAATACATGCCATTGCCAGAAGGTTTGCTGTGTCTCCCAGCACAGTCTCAAGGGCATGGAGGAGATTCCAGGAGACAGTCAGTTACTCTAGGAGAGCTGGACAGGGCCATAGAAGGTCCTTAACACTAGAATTACCAGAGCCTACAAGAAAACTCGTAAATGTGGCCCACCTTAAATCCGTTTGCACCTCTCCATCAGCATCTTTTGTCCTTTAAATATGCTGATTAAGACAAGCAGCCGGCTATTCCATCCCCCCACCATCGCAGAAAGTTCACAAAATTGTCCCAGCTCATGCCTTGTTTGATTATCTGGGAGTGAGTGAACTGCTGGAGTTTTAGAGTGCAAATAATGGATCGTTATTTGGAACACATGCATTTCATGTGTGTTCCGTTTCTACAGTAATCTGTGTAAACACATTGTTAAAACAGAAACCTTTTCATATTTTAGTAATAAATGTTACAAAATGTAGGCATAAACTATAGAATGTGTGAAGCCTGAATTCCAAAGATCAAATAAACACTTTCACAAAAGATTCAATGACAATACAACAGCTTCTGTGGCGTAGCGGTAAGATTTGTTGACTTGTAATCAAGATTTACTGGTTCAATCCCGACTGCCTCCTATGTTTGCCGTTTTCAGTAGTGAGGTGCTCTTATTGTTAATATTATACAGTGCACACATACATTTGGTTTGCGTCTGTAACAGACTGTGTACGTTTATAGTACTGTACTTGTAAGAGTTACCTTTTTTTTCACTTTTACTCTCTCAGTCACGATCACCATACATACACCGCCCTAGGGATCTGATGCTGTTAGTTTTTATTTGAAACTGGGAATAACTGTAGATGGGAGTAGTGTTTTGAGGCAATGGAACTGGACATTCTCTGGTCTGGATGGATAAAAGTTGACACACAAACACTGGTGCATCTGCCTTCTTCGTATCTCACCGTCACTTTATTTTTTTTTATTCAGTTTTATTGAGTGTTCCTGCTGCACTGAATAAGCTCACGGCTTCTGGTGCACGATGTCCACACAGCACGGAGGAAAAAAAAAAAAAGACAAATATCAGGAGAGGCGGGGGTTGGGAGGGGGGGGGTAGTTAAAGCGTGATTGTGATTGAGAGAATAAAACTGGAGCTTATTCAGTGCAGCCTTCTGGTGCACGATGTCAACACAGCACGAAGAAAAAAAGAAACAGACAAATATATGGGATATTGGGTATAAAATTAATCAGAAAACATCATCATACTAATGTAATATTAATTTGAAAACGAACAGCATCTCCTGATCTGACTCTAAGTAACAGCGCCACCGTAAATTCACCCCCGATCTGACGCTGTTCGTTTTCAAATAATATTGCATTAGTGCGATGATGTTTTCTGATTAATTTTATACCCATGTCCCATATATTTGTCTCTTTCTTTTTTTTCCTCCGTGTTGCATTCACATCGTGCACCAGAAGACGTGAGCTTATTCAGTGCAGCAGGATCAACGCACATGTACTGTGCTAGGCATGCACGGAAAAAAAAAAGAAACAGACAAATATATGGGACATTGGGTATAAATTTATGGTACTTGTAAAAGTTAGCTTTTTTCAGTTTTATTCTCTCAATCACGATTACGCTGTAACACCCACCCCCCGCGTCTCCTGATCTGACTCTAAGTAACAGCGCCAGCGTAAATTCACACCCGATCTGATGCTGTTCGTTTTTAAATAATATTGCATTAGTGCAATGATGTTTTCAGATTAATTCTCCCCGAGCAGCCATGAGTCGAAGTAAGTCTTGGTAACGAAAACCAATCAGATCGCTTTCTGCTACCAAGATTCTACCAAGAATTGAAAGCTCGTGCCAATCGCAGCCCGTATCAGCTACCAAGAATTGACCATTCACAACCCATTTCGGCTACCAAGAATTGGCCAATGACGGCTCGGTCAGCTACCAAGTATTGGTGAATCATGGCTTGTGTTGGCTACCAAAACTCAGAAAGGGCGGGCCAGCCTCTTGTCAGTTAATGTATTCTGCAAAAGCTTGTTCGAGTCTGCACACAGATGCTTTGCGATTTGCGTTTCATTTTGAACTTTCTAAAAATGTTACTCATGATTGTGCAGATATATTTACATTCATGTACACATTTTTTGAATGATTTTTTAACCATTCTTGGTGCAATTTATTACATTTATTAAATATGTGTGCAAAACGTGTAAAGACAGATATAATAATGTATATATGTATAATTAACTAAATGGTGTGTGTGCTGTTTACTATAAGTATATAAACATTTCCCTTTGCAATATTTCCAAATATTTATTTCTACCTACTTCAAATTAATTAAATGTCAGCAGGAACACTCAATAAAACTGAATAAAAAAAATAAAGTGACAGTGAGATATGAAGAAGGCAGATGCACCAGCGTTTGTGTGTCAGCTTTTATCCCTCCAGATCAGAGAATGTCCACTTCCTTTGCCTTAAACACCACTCCCATCTACAGTTACTCCCAGTTTCAAATAAAAACTAACACCGTCAGCTCCCCTTAGTATATCGTGATCGTGACTGAGAGAATAAAGGTGAAAAAAAAGGTAACTTTCACAAGTCCTACAAATGCATACCATCTGTTACAAACGCAAATCAAATGTATGTGTGTACTGTGTAATATTAACAAATAAGAGCAGCTCACTACTGAAAACAGCAAATACAGGAGGCAGTCAGGATCGAACCGGGAACTCTTGATTGTAAGTCAGCAAATCTTACCGCTACGCCACGGAAGCTGTTGTATCGTCCTTGAACCTTTTGTGAAAGTGTTTATTTGATCTTTGGACTTCAGGCTTCACACATTCTATAGTTTATGCCTACATTTTGTAACATTTATGACTAAAATATGAAAAAGTTTGTTTTAACAATGTGTTTACACAGATTACTGTAGAAACGGAACACACATGAAATGCATGTGTTTCAAATAACGATCTATTATTTCCACTCTAAAACTCCAGCAGTTCACTCACTCCCAGATAATCAAACAAGGCATGAGCTGGGAGAATTTTGTGAACTTTTTGCGATGGTGGGGGGGATGGAATAGCCGGCTGCTTGCTGCTTGTCTTAATCGGCACATTTACAGGACAAAAGACGCTGACGGAGAGGTACTAACGGATTTAAGGTGGGCCGGATTTACGAGTTTTCTCATAGGCTCTGGTAATTCTAGTGTTAACCCATCAGTAGGACCAGTATCTGCTCCTTTAGGCAAGGAGGAACAGGATGAGCATTGTCAGAGCCCTACAAAATGACCTCCAGTAGGTCACTGGTGTGAATGTCTCTGGCCAAACAATCAGAAACGGACTTTATGAGGGTGGCCTGAGGGCCCAACGTCCTCTAGTGGGTCATGTGCTCACTAGCCGGCACCGAGGAGCCTGATTGGCATTTGCCATAGAATACCAGAAATGGCAGGTCCACCACTGGCACACTGTGCTTTTCACAGATAAGAGCAGGTTCACCCTGAGCACTTGTGACAGACGTGAAAAGGTCAGGAGAAGCTGTGGAGAACATTATGCTGCCTGTAACATCATTTGGCATGACCAGTTTGGTGGTGAGTCAGTGATGGTCTGGGAAGGCATATCCATGGAGGGACGCACAGACCTCTACAGGCTAGTCAACGGCAACTTGACTGCCATTAGGTATCGGGATGAGATCATTGGACCCATTTTCAGACCCTATGCTGGTGCAGTGGGTCCTAGGTTCCTCCTGGTGCACGACAATGCCCGGCCTCATGTGGCATGAGTATGAAGGCAGTTCCTGGAGGATGAAGGATTTGATATCATTGACTGGCCCCCACGCTCGCCCGAACTAAATCCAATAGAACACCTTTGGGATATTATGTTTCGGTCCATCCGACGCCGCCAGGTTGCGCCTCAGACTAGCCTGCTGCGTCATTTTTTCACTGATTTTCAGGGTGTCTTTGAATTCAGTCCTCTGTAGGTTGATAATTTTCATTTCCATCAAACAATGAGGCATCCTTTCATTCCTAACACATTACCCAGTCCATATCAATATAGATTTCCAGCATGATTTTTTTTTCCACATTTAGATTTGATGTGTTTTCAAAATGTTCACTTAATTTTTTTGAGCAGTTTACTTTATTTTAGATTTTTTAAAGAGATTAGGTAAAGAACATTAAGATTTTTAATTTTGCATTTTAAGTCAACTACAGTGGTGCCTCATAGTTCGAATGATTCTAACTTTGAACATTTCAGAGTTTGAATGCTAAATTCCAAGAGAAATACGGCCCGGAGTTTGAACAATACTTCTAAGTTTGAACTGTGTAAGCCGTGAAAAAAATGCAGCAGATGGCACTTACACAGCAAACATAAATGTATTTTGTTGTGTACAGTCTTAGTGTTGGTATACTAGCTGTTGTTGACATAAAGGCAAAACTCGATAGCTGTATCCGGAATGAGTGAATGAAGCCAGGTCTCTGTAATTAGCAGAAAGCAACTGTCCTTAACAATCTTATTTGCTGTAACCTGTAGCTTTAATTTGCCCATCTTATTTGCAAATAATCTTGCGTTGGAGAGAAAAATACTAGGAAGAGACAGTTTGTGTGGTGACCACCATAGCCTCTCCAGCATGGCAGCCCTGCTAACCTGTTTCTGCCTCCTGTCCTTGTGCAACCTCCGTCTCCTACCTGTGGGGATGTTAATCCTTGGGGAGCCTGGACGCCTGGTTATGTCTGCTGGGATGTCGTTGAAGCAGAGAAACTCCGCTGTAACAGTTTTCTTGTTGCATAGTCCTATTTTTAGGAAATCTTGCCAGCTGTAGACATTATTCGCCCAGCAGAATGTCATTATGATGAACAGCAACACATACACAAAAGGACAAATAAAGCGCCAAATGGAAGAGCACCAAGCCACTGCGTCTATGCGTGCCTCCTTATATTTCATTTTATGATACTGTATTTATGTATTTTATTTATTGTTTTCATGTTTTAATGTCCTGTTTGCTTCATCAGGCCGTGATCTTCAACTCTCTCTGGATCGGTTCGCAGCTGAGTGTGAAGCGGCTGGGATGGGAATCAGCACCTCCAAATCCGAGACCATGGTCCACAGCCGGAAAAGGGTGGAGTGCCCTCTCAGGGTTGGGAGTGAGATCCTGCCCCAAGTGGAGGAGTTCAAGTATCTCGGGGTCTTGTTCACGAGTGAGGGAAGAATGGAGCGGGAGATCGACAGGCGGATCTGTGCGGCGTCCGCAGTGATGCGGGCACTGCATCGGTCTGTCGTGGTGAAAAAGGAGCTAAGCCGCAAGGCGAAGCTCTCAATTTACCAGTCGATCTATGTTCCTACCCTCACCTATGGTCATGAGCTATGGGTAGTGACCGAAAGAACGAGATCGCGAAGTGGCTGAAATGAGTTTTCTCCGCAGGGTGTCTGGGCTCTCCCTTAAAGATGGGGTGAGAAGCTCAATCATCCGGGAGGGGCTTAGAGTAGAGCCGCTGCTCCTCCGCATCGAGAGAAGTCAGATGAGGTGGCTCGGGCATCTGATCAGGATGCCTCCTGGACGCCTCCCTGGTGAGGTGTTCCGGGCACGTCCAACCGGGAGGAGGCCCCGGGGAAGACCCAGGACACACTGGAGGGACTATGTCTCCCGGCTGGCCTGGGAACGCCTTGGGATTCCCCCGGAAGAACTAGAAGAAGTGGCCGGGGAGAGGGAAGTCTGGGCATCTCTGCTCAAGCTGCTGCCCCCGCGACCCGACCTCGGATAAGCGGAAGAGGATGGATGGATGGATGGACGTTTTAATATATTATTTAGGGCAGGGGTCTCCAACCTTTTTTCCCCTGAGAGCTACTTTTACAAAAATGAAAATGGCCGAGAGCTACTCATGTTTTCTAACGTTTATTTTCATAGCTTATTTCAACCCAAACAAACTGAATACGCTTGTTTTACCTGAACATTTACAAAATCTCATTTTGCATTAAACATCACAAAAAATATTTAGTTCACCTGCAAGTGCATTTTGTATGAATGCTGTCAAAACAGTGCAATTATAAATACACAGATATTACTTATTCATTTGTCATTTTGTTACATGTCACTGTTTCACTTCACAAGAGTATTCACATGTCCAGTTGCATGTGTGATGTGTTTTTAGTTAGTTAGGTGACTGGCATTGCATGGAGTCAACAAGAGAGGTGTATGGTGGAGTGTAGCCATACATTTTGGTTAAATTTGTGACTTCTCTCATTTCGCTATGTATCATAGTTTGCTTGCAATACCAATTTATTTGTGAGAATCCGAGTGAGACGCAGCAGGCAGTGGGGAGCGGGGCCCTCCTCACTCACGCTGCAGCCTTGGGGCGTGTTCCTTATCCCCGCTTAGCTAGCAAATGAGAGAACAATAGATATTTAAAATAAAGTGTTACTTGGGTCTTGATGAGTTTGAGTCTGGATATTATCTTAAGTGTATGCCACATTGAAAAGACAGATTGCAATTCAGATTGTGGATCGCAATTTTCTGTTAAAAGGATCATATGATTTTTTGGAAAGATCGCCCACCCCTAATTTGACTAATCAAGTTTTCAAATTTATGTAGGATTCATTAACCTTTTGGCGAGCTACATAGAAAGGGGTTGCGAGCAAATGGTAGCTTGCGAGCAACATGTTGGAGATTCCTGATTTAGGGCATATAATTGTGCTATTTATACCTTAAATTATGTGTATTTGCTGTTTAAGTTTATCAAAATGGGTATTGCTTAGTGTCAGTGAATATATTAATTCACTTTCCATTGTTTCTAATGGGAAAAACTGATTCAAACTTCAAACAATTTTGTTCGAAGTACGAGGCACCACAGTACAATAAAAAAACATGCAGTTTCTGCTTAAATTTAAACAAATGATAAGCCCAGAAAAAATGCTACAAAAGCAAACTGTAGGAGAGTTAGCTATATGCCTGGCCAGTGTGCACTACTACTACATAAACTGGCTTATCAATCCAAAACTTGGTTCAGCTACAGATTTTAAAAGACTGGGGGAGCTTAAGGAAGCCACAGACAATGGGTGTTATGAGTGTTATTTTAGAGGGATAGCTTCAGTAGGCCATATAATTCCCAGGAATCCTTAAGGTTGTTGTGAAGAAAAAATTTACAGACAAGGAAGACAGGATGCAGAAACAGAGAGCTCATCAGACTGAATATCCATCCATCATGCAGTTATCAGTCCTCACTTAAGCTACTTCGAGGTCACACAACCTGGAACCCATTCCAGTAGCAGTAGACAAAAGCAGGAACCAGTTCTGAACAGACTGATAGCTCACTGTAGGTCACATAAATCAAACACCTACTTTTACAGTAGTAGCAGTAGACAAAACCAGGAACCAGTTCTGAGCAGACTGATAGCTCACTGTAGGTCACATAAATCAAACACCTACATTTACCGTACACATACTGTGACAACTGGACATATTTGGGTTTTGGGCATAAAGTTTGAATATCCAGAGAGAAACCCACACACACTGGGAATTTGGGCAATTAAACACACGGTATTCAGTCTTGCTTAACACTAGAATCCCTGAAGCCTACGAAAAAAGTTGTAATGCTGGGCCACCTTAAAATCCTTCTCCATCAGCGTCTGTTTTTCAAATGTGTCAATCAGCACAAGCAGCATGCTATCCCATCCCCCACCGACACAGCTGAAGTTCTCCCAGCTCAAGTCTGTTTATCTGGGTGTGAGGTGCCTGGGGTTGTATAGGGTAAATAATATATTGCTCTTCGGAATACATACTTTTCATGTGTGGTCCATGTCTACAATAATCTGGATAAATGTAGGATGACAGGAAATGCGAGGCAAGAAATGTTTTTCATGTTATACATTTTCCATGGTATAGTTAAATTAATAAAATGTTGATGTGAAATGCATAATGTGTGAAGACTGAAGTTCAAATATCAAATACATTCACAAAAGGTATAACAAAACAAGTGCACCTTTATTCAAAAATATAACTGAAGAAAAAGAAATTATTCAATTTATATATTGCTGCCAGTATGTAAAAAACAAAACCCAAATACCAATTACACAGCTGGTGTAGAGGTAAGAATGGCTGCTTCTAAATCAAGAGGTTGCGGATTTGATTCTGGATCTTCCCCACATTTTCCATTTTGAGTAATGAGCTTCTTTTATTATTACTATTATATAATAAAAACATAAAATTCAAGGCACCTCACACCCAGATAAACAGACTTGAGCTGGGAGAACTTCAGCTGCGTCGATTTTGGGCTATGGATAGCAGGTTGCTTGCTGCTTGTGCTGATTGACACATTTGCAAAACAAAGATGCTGATGGAGAGGTGTGAAGGAATTTAAGGTGGCCGGCATTAGGTTTTTTTCCATAGGCTTCAGGAATTGTAATGTTAAGGATCATTGCCATTGTCCTTGAACTTCACCTAACTTTCTGGGAGAACATTCAAGCAAACATATTCAAAGTCTTTCTCCTACAGGAACCTTTTGAGTATTACCAAGGACAGAGTCTCAGTTGCAGGGTTTACACAGAATGGGCAGCAACATAAAGACATGTACAGTAACTAGACAGGTACTAAATAAGGCACTGCATCCACTTGCTGGTCATAAAACCCCAGACAAAAGAATTTTCTCATATATAGACTTCAGGTTGCTTTTTGCTAACGTGCTACATGATCTCAATCATCTGTTTTGACAAATCTCCAGTGTATGTTCATCTCAAGCTAAACCAAACTGTCATGCAAAAAGTAATAATGTAATAATATAAAACAAGGGATCCTTGCTCTCTTCAATCCGAGTGCAGCATATGACACCACAGATCATAATATTCTTACAAACTGCCTTAGACAATGGGGAGGTAATCTCTGGTAGTGTCTTAAATTGGACTCTCATTAGACATTCAGAAAATTGTCAGTTATGGTAATTTTAGCTTGTGCATCAATGATATTATATACAGTATAATATAGGGATTTATTCTGTGCTCACTGTTATTTTCAATCTACATGTTCCCATTAGGCCAGATTCTATTAAACACAAGATGAACTACCACAGTTATCGATGACACACAGCTTTACTTATCTATAGCACCTGATGACCTTGATTCTCTGGCCTCTCTGATCCAATGATTTACTTATATCTAAATAGGAAAGTAGTACTTTTCTCAAGGTAAATAAGGAAAAAACAGAAATCTTATTAGCTGACAAAAATGGTAATAGTGAAAGTCTTACAAATAAATGTGATCGTTTTGCATTAAAAGTCAAAGCGAAAGTAAAGAATTTTGGTGTAATCATGGCCACTGACCTAAACTTTAAATTACAGATTAATCATACTACTAAGACTGCATTTTTCCTTTTAAAGAACAATGAAAACAATTTTATAACACTGCAAGATACAGAGAAATTAATTCAATCTTTTGTCTGTAGTCAAATTAGATTATTGTAATGCATCCCTAACAGGAATACCTAAGAAATCAATTAGTTGCAATTAGTTCAGAATGCAGCAACAAGAACCTTAAAGAGAGGAAGAAAATTTCAGAAACATTTCACCAGTTTTAGCATTATTACCCTGGCTGCCTGTGTCACTTAGAATTGACGTTAAAATACCACTAATGGTATATAAAGCTTTAAATAATCTTGCTCCTTCCTAAATTTTGGAATGCATTGCCCCTTCCATTCCAAGTGGTAACATCAGATTTTCAAATAATGCTTTGTTTAATATTCCAGGAGCTAAGCATAAGATAAGTGGTACAATGGACTTCTCAATCCTCTCAGTTTGTGTTCCCACGACCATTTCTCAGAATCTCTGGCGACCAAACAAGGCCAGCATCCTTGTCCCATTGCCATTCCTGAGCAACCGTGCCACTTCAAAAGAGAAATCGGCCACTTCTGCTCCTGTTCATTGTTAATTTCCAGTGTAATTGGAGACTTTTGTGTGCTTACTGCTTTCTAGCAAGTCAATTATTAAGGAAAGAAATAGGAATGGACTGGGTATATCAAAAGGGAAAAATATAATTGTGAGTTACAATAATGATATAAGGTACGCTATATGGCAAAAGAAGGAGGACACCCTTCCAGATTTTTAGGTTTGGGTGTTTCAACCACTCCCAATCTTAACAGGTGCAAAAAAAAAAAATCAAGTACACAGCCAAGCAATCTCCGTTGACAAATGCTGGCAGCAGAATGGGTTATAATAAAGAGCACAGTGCCTTTAAAAAATGGCATTTTCACAGGATGCCACTTTTGCCACAAGTCAACTGTAAGAGCTATTATTGTGAAGTGGAATTATTAAGGAGAAACAACAGCTCAGCCAAAATTCATGGAGCAGGGTCTCCAAGTGTTGAAGCACACAGTGTATGAAGCACACAGTGTATACAAATCACCTATCCTCTGCTGCATCACTTGTTAGCAGAAGAGGTGACATAATGTTGATGTGTTGAACTTAACAAGACAGAGGATAACAGTTTTTTAAATTCTTAAATTTAAAAAATATTTGCTATATACAGTAGAAACTAATTAATCACTAGAAATTAAAAAAAACAAAATGCAAAGAAAGCAAAGAGAGTCTCAGATTATATGATCATAACTAGGGTTATAATACAAATGTAAAGAATGCAAATCTTGTTTTACAAACCTGAGTAACCAAAGGAAATACTGGACAAAGGGCTTAGATATATTCCATTTCCATAGATGGCACCATGGAGCTAAAAGACAAAATATTATAATTAAATATACTGATATTGTGGAAGGGTTATAGGCAACACTACTAAGGAAGAAACGGAGGAGAAAGAGAGAGAGAGAGAGAGAAATATACCTGGGGTGTGATCTGATTCCCAGACATTTTTCATTCCCGGGAATGAAACTGCTGTAATTCCCGGGAAAACAGGAATGGCCAAGCTTGCATATATAGTGTGTAAACGTGTAAAAATCGATCAAGAAATAACAGTGTTATAGTTGAACATAATTAAGGTGGCGCCATTGCTGCAGCTTGCACTTCATCAGGCAACAGCTTTGAACAGCAACTTGAAATTACAATGCGTCAGTCTGTTGCATCCGCATTATCTGTGCCAAGAAACTTGCCATCACAGAATGATGACAAGAAACTGGATGCATCAGTAAAAGCTGAAATGGTGGTGTTTCAGAGCAACGGCAAGCATGGGTGTTGTTTAGAACAAGTCTATCAGTATCTGATGACTGTGCTGCCTACTTCAGTGGAGGCACAGCGTGCTTTCTCAGCAGCTGCCGTACTCTGCATGAAGGTGCGCTCTCGCCTGGACGACCGCACGCTGGACACGTTGTGCTTTCTACGCTCTTATTACCGCAACTAAACATACATGTACTTATATGACAGCATGAACTGCTTGTAGATAAGGTTAGTCTTTTATTTGTGTCAACATATTGCAGTAGGTTTATTAAAAATAAGTATCGGTCATTCTAAAACCATTCACATGTGAGATGCCCGTGCACTGTGTCATCCCCGGGAGCCCCGGATTCCTGGGAATGACATGTGGGATTCCCGAATACCCGGGAATGGATAAACCCGTCCAGGAACGGATTCCCTAGTGTGATCCAGAAAGAACCAAGGTCCTGACATATTTTAACAGAGAAAGCAAAGAAGACTGACAGAAGGCCAGAGATGTGCCTTCTTAATGGCTGCAAATAAGTGAAGGGTGCAACTGTCTCTGTGGCCACTATAAATTACACTGGCTTGAGAGTCCCAAGATTTTACGGGAGTGTTGCTAATTTCACAGGTGGTTTTACGAGAGGTAGAACGTGACCTTACGAGTAAGTTTATTACTTCTTCAGGCCAATGGCCCTCTGAATGTAAAGCTAAAAAGGGATTTGAGGGAATGATAAAGAAAAAGGCAAAGTGTGAGAAGAAAGAGGTTTATAGTATGTTCCAAATGAGTAAGCCACTTTATATTTTTGTACTAATTTCATTACTGTTAACACATTCCCAACTAGTTCAATACCAGTTAAAGACCCACAGTGGCAGCACTGTTTTATTTATATTTTGATAATTCAGAACAGCGTTTTGAACATTTTGTTTACGTTTCTCCTTTCCTTTGTGTGTGCTAATTCTATACCAATTCTGATAAAGCTAAGTTTGAATGTTTTTTTTTTTTTTTTTACCCCATTCCTGTTAAATCTACACATGTAAAGTGTTCAGGGACAATTAATGTTGACAAACTAGGAGTCCAGCGAGGGCATGAGGTTCAAATATCATGGAGAGTATGTCTTTCAATTACATGATTAAGTAGGGTGATCCAGACTAACAATAACTGAAATAAAGTATTTTGTGTTTCCTGGTTACTGATTTGAATGCACTCTGACAAATGGAAGGAAACTATTCAGTCAACAAAGTTCATATAACAAATAGCAAGGGTGTCAAAATCATCCATTTACTTTTTTTTTTTTTTTTAAAGTCATGAAGATTTCTGCCTCAGCTACACAAGTTGGTAGTTTGTCTGATTACCAGAGCCATTTCTGTGATGAAGGGTTTCCCAGCATCCATCCTGAATGCATAACATAACCCGCATTCTTAAACCTGCTCAATTTGATTTATACAGCAATGTTGGCTGCACTTTAATTTCTACCAGTGTCCTCAAATAGATTATTTACTATTTCATTAAAACTATTTCATTTTGATATTAATTGTGGTGTTCTTTAAAATTATTTATATAACTCCATTCTTCTTTGAATAAATATCTCCTAAATAAAAAAAAAAATCATTTTCATAAATCACTGTCATAAATGAAAAAATGTTTATTCAATATGATAAAAGACTAGGATGTGTAGTGAGAAGAACAAAAGCCTGAGGACATTGGGAGTACCAAACCTCTGTTCTAAAACAATACAAGGTAAATATCTCTGCAGTTGAGTTATGATGCAGCAAGTTGCTAAAGATTTGTGTAGTACCTTATATTAAAAAAGAGAGGACTTTATACCTGAAGTCTGGTGTTAGATGCTACAACTAAACCATTCCTCAATATAGAATGCCAGTTTTCGATATGTGAACCACTGCAAAAAAAAAAGAAAGATATTTTGAGAAATAATTAACCAATGGCACTAAGGAAAACCAGTTAATAGTATGCAAACATTACTTCAGCTGTAAATAAACCTACTGAAAAGCAAATGTACTTCCAAAGAGTTTTTTGGCAGCTCTAAAGTTGGATTCTTTGGCAGGTGGACTGCTTAGCAGAAGAAATTGATGAGGGGTGTGCATGAACTTCAGTTGCTGTCAAAGAAAATGCAAAGCATTAAAACATCAAATTAAAATCTGTTTTACCATTAATATAATGAAAATGTATCTCAAATCACTAGAGCTTTATCATTAGAACTTAAAAACATATGTTTAACTGAAACTCAAGGGAATATTATTCCACATAAAAATACATCAGCAAAGTTGGCAATAAACAGGCCATCATTATACTTGGCCATCAAAAAGATAAGTCAGTTTAAATGTCTCAATTAATTTATGACTAGGAACCTGTCTGTAACAGACATCTACAACTGTTGTCTCTACACATTGTATACACTGGTCTTGAACCTTCAACTGTTTGATCGAAAATCCAACATGCTAACCACTTGACCTTGTATTGGCTAAAACACATTATATGTGTAATTGCCAAAAGTATAAAATTAAATTTGATGTAATTAATGTACAGATCCCGGGTCAAAACTGATGAAATATTGCAGTGTCACCAGAGATCGGCATGCATGCAAAGTTTGAAGGAAATCGGTTCAGTAAAAGTGGGTAGAAAATTGATTGCAAAATTTGACCCAGACAAACAGAGAGGACAAGTTGAATAAAATCGTGTAATAAATTGTGATTTGGGGGAAAAAAGAAATGACCCTCTATGGTAAATTATCAGTAATGCCATCTTAAAAACAGAAACAAGGAATGGGATACATGTGTTTTCTCATCAGTGCTCACCCTAGAAATTCATTAATTTGAAAATCAAGACCTGAAGAATCACACATTTACAATTCGTATATTTTTTTAAAATTTACTTTATCTTGCTCCAACCAAAATCTTTCCAAAAGTGAAAGTTTTTTTTTTTTTTTTTTTTTTTTGAGTATTTAATAAAAAAGTATACCTTTGCGAAAACAATTACTCACTCTGTTTGCTGGTAACTTTACAATGTGTGACCGGTTACTTGAAATGATCCTAAACAGAAACAGAAAAGTTGATGAATGACCATATATGATACAGTATGTCAGTTATAATGAAAAAGTAGAGTATACAGTATAGGATAGAATTTCATGTTAATGTGCAAAAAGAAGAACAAAGCAGGTAGAATAACTTTTGGGCCAAAAATATTTTAATTAATTACATTTCAGTATTTTAAATAAACAAGATAGTACCAGAGAAACAGTTTCATGCCAGTATGCTTGTAATAATGGTTCAAAAGAAAAGTAGAAGTGAGATATTAAAATTGACAGCTGGAATGAAATCAAAATGTCTGATTGTAAATATAAGAAAGAGAGATGCTAGGGGCTTTGATGAGTCAGGTGCATTTCTGTACAAATTGTATCAAATGTGCTGGGCTGTTGCATATGTATCCATAAAATATATAGTGGACCAAGGGTTAAATAGCAGTAGTATGGTTAAGTTTAAATGTTGCTGTTTTGGTAACATGTTTATTAAAGATGGATTGTCAGACAACAGTTGTAGCAAGATTGGTTACAACTAGAAAGGTACAGAAGCTATCATCAATTTTGCCTTGTGATATAGTCTCCCTGGCACTGATGGGAAGCATTAATGCATGCTGTGTAATAAGCTGAATTTTTTACAATATGATGTGAAACACAGGCACTGAAGTAATATTACATTGATCAGAAGAATTACTGGGTGAATGTGCAGAGTTTTGCTGAAATAAGGAACAAAGAAGCAGGGCTATGAAAAAGGATAGCTGTAAAAGAGGCAATTCAGGTACTGAGGATAAACAGATTAACACATGACTTGGGAATGTGGCCAAAAAGACAAAATGAGTGGTTGGAGAGGGTGTAGTATAATGATGCTGCGGGTGTAGGAGGTAAAGATAAATGAGAGGCCATAGATGGAACTGGCAAGTGAATGACATGAGAAAAATGGGTGTCACCTCTAGGAATGTGGAAGAGGAAAAAATAAGAAAGATATCTGGGAAGATTTCAGCTACTAAGTGTTGCTTTCATATTGGTGTTAAATCAGTTTCATATGAAACAAGATGTCTTATTAATTTTTGGTTTATTGTTGATCTTTTAGTTACAGACTTTATGTAAGATACAATATTCTCAAATTAGTATATTTACAAAAAAATAAATAATTACCACTGTAAAAGTGGATGAGCCAGTGAATCAACTTTATCCATCTGTTTTTTAATTTCCAAATAAGGTGCCTATATAAATGTAAGGAGAGCAAAACACATTATTTCTCCCATTCAAGACTGTCAGCATCAGTACATATAAAAAAATTTATAAAAAGATAAAAATGAAATCATAAGGATATTAAAGTTATGCACATTTAGATATATAGGTTACAACTTAAAGAAATACATTCTTTTCTTAATTCAGGTATTTTAAAGTTAAAAGTCTACAGTATACACAAAAATGATAGTAGTCTGCTCCATTAAGGATTAAAGGAGGCACTATATGTTATTATAAACTGTTATTAGTAAAAGTAACCATTATCACCCTTACCCTTACCTGGGTCATTTCTCTAATGGATGTAAGGCTGTCCAGGGCTCTCATTACTCTGTCATAGTCCTTTTTCTTAAATTGAAAAGTATGCAACAAAAATATTTTACCAAAAGAAGGTAATGAAATATTGAAAAAATACATTAGGAAAATATTCTCTTAGACACAAACATAATTTCTTCATGGCAATAAACCATATGATGGTACTTACCCTTGGATTAAAGGCAAGAGACTGTGAATCATTAGGATCAACTACTGAAGGATATGGCTCAAAAATAACAACTTTCCTTGGAGACTCTAGTGCTGACCTACACATGGAAACTAATAAATCTACAACCTGAAAACAGGAAAAAAAAAAAAAAAAAAAAAGGTTAGTAGACTCTTTTTTTTTTGGAAAGACTGAAAAAATGTATCCACTCCATGGCCCATCGGTAGCAAAGCATAATAATGTAGAGAATTTCTTCCTGGTTGTTAATGCTGCCATTAATATGTTGCACGCAATTTTGTTTTACTTTCTGCCCACATAAAAGTTTAATAATATTTCGAATAAAATATATTTAACATTACTCTTTCTCTGTATTAATATAGACTTGACTGAAAATAAGAATAAACAATAAGATTAAATTCCAACTATAGCTTATCAAGCTAGCTTACTAAAATCTCGTTTACACTTTTCCAGCCAGACATGATTTCATACTGAAATTTAGTACCATTTCTAATGAATTATTTTAATAAATGTGCATAAAAATACAAAATGTACTAATATAACTTATTAGATCTTGATGTGAACAACATTTGCACTTCTACATGTAGTACACCTCAGCCGGCCTTATCACTTCCTAAAATGTCATTTAGCTAAATTATTTTTGTATAATGTAATTTAACAAATAAGACAAACATCAACATGCACAAAAATACAATTATTGTAAGAAATACTGTATGTGTCTTCTTTGTCTTTCTCTTTTGAATGGATACTACAAGGCAGAAGATAACCTAGACTTGAGGTGAAAAACTTATTTGGGGGTGGGGGCACATTGTGCAAAAGCCCAATTACTTGTTATTTTTAATATACTGTATGACTATAATAATTAAATTATAATACATATATTTATAATATTTATTATATTTATAATATTTTAATTATAATATTTGTTTTTTAGTCATCATTATTGCATCATCAGCTTTTTGTTCTGATGCACCTAAAATTTGGAATAATTTACCAGTAGAAATACGCCAAGCTAAATCTGTGGAACATTTCAAAAAACTTCTAAAAACCCTGTTTTTAAATCTGGCTTTCCAGTAATTACATCATAATATAGTGATCTGAATATAAGTTTAGCTCTTTGATGTGTTAATAAGAACCCAGGATTAATTCATTGCTTTTTTTTTTTTATGTTTTTTGTCTCCATCCCATGTCCTGCTCAAAGTGCTCTATTCTGCAGTCACCTGGGGTACTGTAAGAAACGAGAAGGACTTGGAAACCTTATTATCAACTGTGCTAACTGTATCAGCTGTGCCCAGTAGAGGGTGGGGTGACCAGCTGGGTCATTCTCAGTTTCATGATGCAGAAACTGATGCCCATCAGACCTACTATTTGATTTGCTCGTTTCTGTTTTCCAACTGTGGCCCTCCAGAGGTTTATTTTTCTCCTATGGCCCATCGCAGGAGTTTTTTTCTTTTCCTCTCCTCTGTGTCAGCTGGTCAAAGAATCACATTCAGGAATCAAGAACTTCATCTACATTCTAAATCAACTGAAACCACTAAGGACCGTTTTATTTGCTTTTGTATCTTTTCATTAACTTTAATAACATCAAATTGTTCTCATACAGAAATACGTAAAATGTAGATATATACTGTATATATCTATCCATCCATCCATTATCCAACCCCCTATATCCTAACTACAGGGTCACGGGGGTCTGCTGGAGCCAATCCCAGCCAACACTGGGCGCAAGGCAGGAAACAAACCCCGGGCAGGGCGCCAACCCACCGCAGGTATATATCTATTTTTATATATATTAATTAGATCTGGTTGTTCTATTGTCAACCTTAATGTATACATATTTTCATTAGAAAACCTTTTTCTTGTAAGAGTGAAGGTTTGTTTTGTGCTTTACTGGGAAAATTTTGCTTACCAATATCTGGTTGATTGTATTTAGTATACTTACATTTACCCTAAGTTCTTGTCTATAAGCCGGACTCATGTATTAGCCGGAGACCAAAAATCATACGAATTTTTAAAATAAAATCGTATCATAGATAAGCCGGACTCATGGATAAGCCGAACGTACTATAACCTATAACTAATAGAAGGGAGGGAGGTCAGTGGTCTCACTCACGCCCATTTAATTTCTTTAAGGGGGGAGAGAGTGTGAGATATTGGCGTCTCTCTCACTCCCCGCATGGCGCGGTTGGAGCGGCCGGAGCGCGTTCTTTCTGCTCTGGGCGTCGCCGAGTCAACACGAGCGCGTAGCGGTCATTTAAATTGTGATTTTATATGTAAGCATATTTAAATATATATCGCGGATTTCTGCGGACAATGGGTCTTTTAATTTCTGGTACATGCTTCCTCAGTTGGTTTGCCCAGTTGATTTCATACAAGGGACGCTATTGGCAGATGGCTGAGAAGCTACCCGGCTTACTTTTCTGTCTCTCTTGTGCTGACTATCTGTGATCCTGACGTATGGGGATTGAGCAGGGGGGCTGTTTGCACACCTAGACGATACGGACGCTCGTCTAAAAATGCTGAAAGATTATCTTCACGTTGCTATCTTTTGTAAAGCGGATTCCTGAAAAGACATGCTGCACAGTGCTTCGCATACTTAAAAGCTCGAAGGGCACGTATTGATTTTTGACTGAAAAACAAACTCTGTCTCTCTCTATCTCTCTCTCTCTCTCTCTTTGTCTGCTCCTGACGGAGGGGGTGTGAGCTGCCGCCTTCAACAGCTTTGTGCCGCGGTGCTTCGCATACTTAAAAGCCAAACAGACATATTGATTTGTTTGCTTCACTCCTTTGAAGAGGAAGATATGTTTGCATTCTTTTAATTGTGAGACGGAACTGTCATCTCTGTCTTGTCATGAAGCACAGTTTAAACTTTTGAAAAAGAGACAAATGTTTGTTTGCAGTGTTTGAATAACGTTCCTGTCTCTCTACAACCTCCTGTGTTTCTGCGCAAATCTGTGACCCAAGCATGACAATATAAAAATAACCATATAAACATATGGTTTCTACTTCGCGGATATTCTTATTTCGCGGGTGGCTCTGGAACGCAACCCCCGCGATGGATGTATAAGCCGGATTTATGTATAAGCCGATATTCTATTTTTTCATTTTCACAACTTTTTTCCTTAGATAAGCCGCGGCTTATAGACAAGAACTTAGGGTAATAGAAATTATCATAGTATTAATTAATGATAATAATCCAAGTAAATGGGGTATCTCTTTGTTGTTGTTGATTAATCGGTGGAAAGCACCTTGAGTTGCATGTAAATGTATGATAAGGTGCTATATAAATTAAGTTATTAATATTATTGATATAATAATAAAATCACTTTGTATTGCTAAAGATTATTTCTCTAAACATCGTGCAAATACACATATTGCTAAAATCCCATGAGTGGCTGTCCTTGCCATTAATAGAGTACTTAGTGAGTAACAATTTTTCAGGTTAGTGCACATTCACAGCTAGTGAGAAAAAAGGGTTAACTTCAGTAAAATAACAAATAAATTACCAGTTCTTAGAAGTCCATGACACCTGGACTCCTGTTTTTAAACAGCACATCAAAATCTAGAGTGAGGCTCTGACCAATAGAAACTTTCCTTATGTTGTTCAAGTGCCTGGGTCAGGCGAGAATGCAGTTTTAATTTATTTATGTTCATAACAGAAAACACCTGCTCACAAATGTAGCTGCTTTTAAACATGCACAAAAATCACTGACGTAAAAAGCTATCAATTTTTCGATATTTTGGGACAAGATAATGATAGAATGTGTCCAAGTATACATTGGTGATTTTTGTCCTTCCAACACAGAATTGCACTGTAATTTAGTCATTTACATTTACAGGTCTTCTGTCATGACAGATGGGTTGATCATAAATGCCAGGGTAAACACCCTAATTTTTGGCTCAGGTTGGTTCAGGACTTGAAAACTTTGCTGAAACTGTCTTTAGTCATGTTATTTCAATTTAGAATTGATCCATGTTTTAATCCCTGCCTTCACTACTGTTTTTCTTCAAAAAGTTTCACTGCCTTCTACAATTTGGACACTGTGGTCTCATCCACGTCCACTTCCAGTGAGGTTGTGGACAATATGGTTCAACATCTTGCTATTGTTCCTGGCTGCTGCTCCCTGCGCTTCCGTTCCTTTCTTCCCCAACTAATCTGGTCAGTCCATGCGACAGCTGCATTGGACAAGTCAATCCAGAGCTTGGTATCATTTTACCAGTTCCTTCTCAACTTTGCCAGTCCTTTTCTGATCTCTCTGCACCCAGGAGCCACAACAAGATCAAATTACAGTGAAGATGCTCTAATATACCTGGAGAAAGCCTTATTGTGGTTGTGCAACGACTCTTGGCATTCGTTAATGGTGCCTGTTGATTGCCGACTAGGTGTAAGAATCAAACTATCAAAAAAAGGTGATAGCAAAGATTTTAAAAATTGGCAAAGCATAACACAGTACTGTCAGTCCCTGGAAAGGTCTTTTGCCTCATATTATTATAATGCCTATGTGAAGAGGTCAGTATCACAAAATGAGAAGAGCAGAAAGGCTTCCAAAAGGGGCCGTTGCGCAGCAAGCAGATCTTCACACTGCAAAACATTATCAAGCAGAGTATCAAATTTCAGAAGCCGGTACTGATCAGTTTTATCGATTTCAAGAAGGCCTTTGATAGCATGCACTGGGACTCGCTATGGGAGATATTATGCAGCACTATGGTATTCAACAGTGGTTCATCGCCATCTTCCGAAACCTGTACCTGAACTCCAGACCGACAAAGGATTTACAAACAGTTTTGCCATTGAGACTGGCATATGACTGTCATCTTTTAAAACTGCTACAATAACCCCAATACTGAAAAAAACTGGAGCCGATCCTACTAACTTCAATAATTTTTCCCCTATTTCTAATTTGGCCTTCATTTCCAAAATTCTTGAAAAAAAATAGTAGCTACCCAACTTCACACCCACTTATCTCATAATAATCTATATGAAGAGTTCCAGTAAGGTTTTCGCCCCTTCCATAGTAATTTTAACAAGTGTCATTTCTGTACTAACAACCTCCTTATGGCTGCTGACTCTGGTTTAATTACTATTCTCATCCTCCTTGACCTGAGTGCGGCCTTTGATACTATTTGTCATACCACTCTCCATAATAGATCATCTTTGATTGGAATGACCCGCACTCCACTAGATTGGTTCAGATCCCACCTCTCAGGCCGCACTCAGTTCATTCAGCTTAAAACTTTCACATCCCAACCTTCCGCTGTTACGTCTTTTTATTATTTACCTTCTTCCCCTTGGCAACATCTTTCTTAAGTATAACATTAATTTTCACTGTTATGCTGAGGACACCCAGCTCTACCTTGGTAATAAACCCCACCTCTTATTTTCCACCATCTTCACTTATTGACTGCATTGCTGAAATTAAATCCTGGTTTTCTTTAAATTTTCTTAAATTAGACAGTGACAAAACGGAGGTTCTCCTCAATGGTACAAAATCATCATTATCCAAAGCCGATAATCTTTCACTTGCTATGGATGGGTGTCATCCTTGATAGTACTCTGTCTTTCCAATCTCACATTAATAATATCACCTGGTCTGCTTACTTCCACCTACATAATATTAATCGCACCCACCCGTCCCTCACTCCCCATACTACTGCCATTCTTGTTCATAGTCTTGTTACTTCGCTTCTGGACTATTGCAATTCACTCCTTTTTGGTCTCTCTAATAAATCTCTCCATAAGCTTCAGCTAGTCCAGAATTCTGTTGCTCGCATCATTACTTGAACCCTGTCTATTCACCATATTACTCCAGTCTTGCAGCAGCTTCATTGGCTCCCAATTAAGTTTCAAATTGATTTTAAAATTCTGCTGTTAACATTTAAGGCCATTCATAACCTCACCCCTCCATATCTGTCCAACCTTCTTCATGTTGCCATTCCCTCCTGTAACCTTTGATCCTCTTCCTCCATCCATCTGACTGTCCCTCTCACCCGTCTAACAACCATGGGGAGCACAGCATTCAGCCGTTCTGCTCCCAAGCTCTGGAAATCACTACCTACTGAGGTTAGAAATATCGAATCATTTTCAACCTTCAAATGTAAACATAAAACCCATCTGTTTAAAATGGCTTTTTCTTTATGATTACAGTGACTTTTTTTGGTTTTAATTTTTATATTTCCTGTATTTTCTGATGTTTTAAGTTTTGTTTATAATGCGTTTTTTATTCATTGTTTGTTTGGTGTCCTTGAATGCTTAGAAAGGTGCCTTGTATAAATAAAAAAATTATTGTTATGACAAGGATGCATCCTATCACCCTTCCTTTTCATCCTCCCAATGGATTTCGTCATGAAAAGGGTGGCAGTGGGTATACTTACAGGTATCCAATGGAAAGACCAAAAAAGGCTCACTGATCTGGACTGTGCAGACCATGTGGTGCTACCCGTAGAGACCCAACCAGCCCTACAAGATTTTACCATGTGGCTTGAACACAAAGCAGGATGGGTTGGATTATGGATCAATGTGGATAAGACAAGTCATGGGGATTGGCTGAAGTACAAAGCTACACGTCAGTCTTTTGCAAAAACCAGAGGGTGAAGTGAAAGGATTCATCTAATTAGCTAGCATTATCATAAGGGACGGTGGCATGGACGGAGATATCAGGTACAGAATTGGAAAGGCAGCATAAGTCTTCCAACAAATGCACAAGATTTGGTCAACAACATCCATCATCAAAGCCATGAAACTGCACCCTGTACAACAGCATCATGGTCCCAACCGCCGTATACACCAGCGAGACTTGGAGAATGAGTGGCATAGCCCAGAAGCTCAATGTCTTCCATCAGTGGTGCATGCGACTGATCTTGGGTATTACCTACCATGATAAAACCACAAACGAGGAAGTGCTGCAGCAAAGCAGTTTACAGAAACTGTTAGATGTCGTCATTGGTTATTATTATTATTATTATTATTATTATTATTATTGGTTGTCGCATGTGCCTATCAGGCAATGTGTTATGTCTGCCCGATCACCAAATCCCGATGACAGCAATAGATTGGAAACCAAGGAATGCAAATGGAAGCAAGGGCACCCCGTTCAAGACCTGGCTGGTTACTTTTCAAGAAAATCTAGAAGCCCTCGACATAATAGGGAATGATGCCGTAGCCATGGCTAGGGACCGGATCCGATGGAAAACACTTGTTGCCCAAAGCACCGCATGGCACAGGAGGCACCAAGTCTAAGTAAGCAAGTCTTCGCTACTGATGTCTCTCAGAAAGGGGTAATGTGCAGGACTGATCTCCACAAATTGTGCCTACCACTGACTTAATTTCCGCGGAAGTGCAGAGATGCTAACATAATATTCTGTTACAAGTTTTTTGTGACCTTGCATGCATGTGTTTAGAAAATTTAAGTAATAAACGATATCTACCATAAATGTAAGATTATGAATACATTGGGATCTCTCAATTCCATCACTATTTCCCTGTTTTGATTAATGAAAAGTCTGATTTTCATACACATTTCATAAAAAGTTCAAGAACAACTGCTCAGTTTAACACCCTACCTCTGTATGGTAAGGAGGCTATGGCTAACATTATGCTTACTCAGCAAACTGACAGTGGTTGAATCCTTTCATGTGGATGGAATTCACTGTTTTGATAACAACTCTCGTGACACGGTCCGTTTTATGCACTTTGCTGAATAATGACTCTTAATGTACAATACAGTGAAATGTGCACAAATCTTTACCTCCACTTCATTTGACTTTTTCCCTGAAATTTGGCAACAACTCCTGATTCACAACCCCCCACCACATTGACGGTGCACCATTAGTGGCCAGACTAACAGTGTGTGCCAATTCCATACCACGGATCCAACCAAAGAACTGAAAATGTCTCTATCACAAGTTGTGTCCATTACAGGAAGCAGTTCAACAAACTCTTGTGACATTCAAAGACTCATCCGTAACATCGATGCTCTCAATTGCTTCAATGGAGAAACAATTGCCTTTACTTTCTCTTTTAATTTCCTGTCCAAATCTTGTGTTATTTCAAAGAAAAATTTTGATGGTGTCAATTTCTCTTGGAACATTCAAAATTCACCTTACATTTCTTCGATAAACAATTTTATTTTTTCTGGTCTGTTTCAAATAAAAATGCTATTGTAACTCCTCCTAATGCTGTTACTATAGGCTACTAATAAAAGGCCTCAAGGAAAGCTACAAAGGACATCTACATAAAACTGAAATTGCACCTTACAGGTTTTTTTTTTTCTTCACCCATATTTGACCAAACCATCATATGGCCATATGTTTTGCACCCCTGGCCTAGACAATTATGGAAATACATTTAACACTTAAGAATACTTTCATAGCCTGGTACCTCATGATGGATCCCAATCACCCTTGACACTTACTGTTTTCATCTGGTTTCCTTGGAATATCTACACTTTGTACTTTATTAATGTTGAATTGTTACTATTGTAATTTAATGCTACCATGTTGGCAATATGTAACATTTTATTATTACAAGCTATTTAATGCAGAAGTTCATATTCATATTACCCTAAGTTCTTGTCTATAAGCCGCGGCTTATCTAAGGAAAAAAGTTGTGAAAATGAAAAAATAGAATATCGGCTTATACATAAGTCCGGCTTATACATCCATCGCGGGGGTTGCGTTCCAGAGCCACCCGCGAAATAGGAAAATCCGCGAAGTAGAAACCATATGTTTATATGGTTATTTTTAGAATGTCATGCTTGGGTCACAGATTTGCGCAGAAACACAGGAGGTTGTAGAGAGACAGGAACGTTATTCAAACACTGCAAACAAACATTTGTCTCTTTTTCAAAAGTTTAAACTGTGCTCCATGACAAGACAGAGATGACAGTTCCGTCTCACAATTAAAAGAATGCAAACATATCTTCCTCTTCAAAGGAGTGAAGCAAACAAATCAATATGTCTGTTTGGCTTTTAAGTATGCGAAGCACCGTGGCACAAAGCTGTTGAAGGCGGCAGCTCACACCCCCTCCGTCAGGAGCAGGAAGAGAGAGAGAGAAACAGAGTTTGTTTTTCAGTCAAAAATCAATACGTGCCCTTCGAGCTTTTAAGTATGCAAAGCACTGTGCAGCATGTCTTTTCAGGAATCAGCTTTACAAAAGATATCAACGTGAAGATAATCTTTCAGCATTTTTAGACGAGCGTCCGTATCGTCTAGGTGTGCAAACAGCCCCCCTGCTCAATCCCCATACGTCAGGATCACAGATAGTCAGCGCAAGAGAGACAGAGAAAAGTAAGTTGGGTAGCTTCTCAGCCATCTGCCAATAGCGTCCCTTGTATGAAATCAACTGGGCAAACCAACTGAGGAAGCATGTACCAGAAATTAAAAGACCCATTGTCCGCAGAAATCCGCGAACCAGCAAAAAATCCGCGATATATATTTAAATATGCTTACATATAAAATCACAATTTAAATGACCGCTACGCGCTCGTGTTGACTCGGCGACACCCAGAGCAGAAAGAACGCGCTCCGGCCGCTCCAACCGCGCCATGCGGGGAGTGAGAGAGACGCCAATATCTCACACTCTCTCCCCCCTTAAAGAAATTAAATGGGTGCGAGTGAGACCACTGACCTCCCTCCCTTCTATTAGTTATAGGTTACAGTACGTTCGGCTTATCCATGAGTCCGGCTTATCTATGATACGATTTTATTTTAAAAATTCGTATGATTTTTGGTCTCCGGCTTATACATGAGTCCGGCTTATAGACAAGAACCTAGGGTATTAAAATGAGACAAAAGTGAAATCTAGAGATTGAAAGGGGAGTAGCACTGAAATGATAATTAAGGAAGAAGGTGGCTTTAAGTTAAGTGGGCCCTTATAAAACAACTCTTAATCAATCAGAAAAAAAAAATAATCTTCAAATGACTTTTCTGTAAGTTCAAAATCATTCAATTCAGAATAATGTTTATTTATTAAGTAAACATTTACATTACAGTGATCCCTCGCTATATCGCGCTTCGCCTTTCGCGGCTTCACTCTATCGCAGATTTTATATGTAAGCATATTTAAATATATAATCGCAGATTTTTTGCTGGTTCGCGGATTTCTGAGGACAATGGGTCTTTTAATTTCTGGTACATGCTTCCTCAGTTGGGTTGCCCAGTTGATTTATATACAAGGGACGCTATTGGCAGATAGCTGAGAAGCTACCCAACTTACTTTTCTCTTTCTCTCTCTTGCGCTTTCTCTGATCCTGACGTAGGGGGTGTGAGCAGGGGGGCTGTTCGCACACCTAGACGATACGGACGCTCGTCTAAAAATGCTGAAAGATTATCTTCACATTGCTACCTTCTGTGCAGCTGCTTAGTGAAGCGACATGCTGCACGGTGCTTCGCATACTTAAAAGCTCGAAGGGCACGTATTGATTTTTGACTGAAAAACAAACTCTGTCTCTCTCTATCTCTCTCTCTCTCTCTCTCCCTGCTCCTGACTGAGGGGGTGTGAGCTGCCGCCTTCAACAGCTTTGTGCCGCGGTGCTTCGCATACTTAAAAGCCAAACAGCCCTATTGATTTGTTTGCATTCTCTGTCTTTATGACAGTCTCTGCTCCTGACGCACACTCCTTTGAAGAGGAAGATATGTTTGCATTCTTTTAATTGTGAGACAGAACTGTCATCTCTGTCTTGTCATGGAGTACAGTTTAAACTTTTGAAAAAGAGACAAATGTTTGTTTGCAGTGTTTGAATAACGTTCCTGTCTCGCTACAACCTCCTGTGTTTCTGCGCAAATCTGTGACCCAAGCATGACAATATAAAAATAACCATATAAACATATGATTTCTACTTCGCGGATTTTCTTATTTCGCGGGTGGCTCTGGAACGCAACCCCCGCGATGGAGGAGGGATTACTGTACTGTGCTTGCAATGCAGATACTAACACAAATACAGGCAAAATCATAATAATCTGTACAGTTATATCAAGCTCTTCATGGTTACTTTCTGTGTCAAGTAGTATTTCTTGCTTACTACAGTATAAGGTTAGTAGGCAATATTTGCTCATAAATTAGCTATGTCATGTATTATACCTCAGTTCAGCAATACTAATCTATGAAGCTTTACCTTTTATACCAAAGAATGTAAAAGATATAATGAAAAAACAGATCCTAAAATATATCCAGAACAACTGAATATTAAATACAATTTAATAAAAATGAAATCTGAATTTACATTCTTGGTCATTTCTGAGAATTGTACCATGCTAGACCAAAATCCTATTTTTAGGATATAAGCTGGATCACTCTATAGAAAAACAAATGATCTTTGTATGATCTGTATTTAAATTAGACTTTCTATGAAACAATTTTTTAGACTTTAAAAAAGAGCGCCAAAAATGCACACTCGAGTAATTAATATTAAGTTTCAAAAATTAATTCAGTATTTAATGATCACAGATTCCAACTGGTTGAATAATTTTATTTTTGTAAGCCATTAAGTACCTGGGCTCCTGTAGCAATTTCATCAGCGGCTTCATTCATTACACCCAATGTCTGAAATGCGAAGACACACAGCTCACGTTCACAAACTGTAGGCTAAAAAAAATACACACAAATAAAATTAAAAAGGAATTTATAAACATAAAATAATATCAGCATTTAATATACAGTAAAATAGATTACAATGTAAGAATAAACAATTGTAAACTGCATAAGAAGATGGACCTAAAGCTACAATCAGAGGTTCACATCCTACTACTTACTCACTAAGCATGCTAGTCAGCCTGTATATATTTCTTTTTTAAAACAAATTAAAAGAAAATATTTTGAGGTGCTGTAGGTTGTTGTAGATACTACAGAAAATAAAAACTGACCAAAAAATATCCTTTCCCTTAACATTGACTCTGGAAGAAGTCATACTGGCTTGAAGAACTTTTATTGCTTTGAATGTTTTATTACTAAATTTGTAAAAAAAAAAAAAAAAAACTTCCAAAAAATCTGGAAAGACCTTATGAATTGAGTCTAGACAGTAAGTGAGTGTGGAGTGTACAGTCTCTCAGTGTGCCTAGGAAGCATTACAGAAGAGGAACAGGTTTTTAAAAGTATCCCAAAAATCAAAGCCAAAACAAATAGATCCACCAGACACTGAACAAATATATTCTGCTATCGCTCTGCAAGCAGTTGCTGCAGTAACTAAACTGACATACTTAAAAACTGCTGGACAACAATCACAGCCACAGTGAAGGAGTTAAAGTATATATTAAAAACTGCTATTCAGAACATGGAACACACTGCCTCACTGACATCGAACCCAATAACTGATACAATGTAGTTTTTGATTGTAAGTTTTCAGGTTTGTGCATCCATTGGATTCTCCTATGTATGGGGCCTATTGTTATGTTATAAATTTGTTTAGTATGTGGTTTACTTTGGAAGATGCAACATAAAACATATTTCAAAGACAAACAGAGCTAATTTTAACTTGACTGAAAATATTGAATGTTGCTTATGGGACACAACATACCAGAAAAACAAATATGATTGATATACATTTTCTTCAAAAGCTCAAGATGCATGTTTTTCTTCAAAAAGTATGCAACAAAGGGAAAATCCAAAACATTTCTCAAATATCGAAATACAAACAAAATTCAACTTAGTACAACTTTTACTACTCTTCCAAGCAAACATTCATAACATTATTGTATGCTATACTTATTATTACCTTTTATACCTTATAAAATTAAAGAATACCAACATTCCCATCTAGGCCACATGAGATCAAGGTACAAAATTACT
The DNA here is from genome assembly GCF_900747795.2 of Erpetoichthys calabaricus. Taxonomy (NCBI): domain Eukaryota; kingdom Metazoa; phylum Chordata; class Cladistia; order Polypteriformes; family Polypteridae; genus Erpetoichthys; species Erpetoichthys calabaricus. Next base: position 161,493,666 of record NC_041400.2, read on the forward strand.
CTGGCTGTGATACCAGTCAATTACTGGCATATCCATGGGTCAACAGACAAGCTCCAAAATACATAAGTATCATCCTTTGGTATGTGCAGGGAAACCCCAAAACCCCTTGAGAAAGTCCAGACAGACATTGTGAAAATGTTCAAATTCCACACAAATCAGGCAGAGAATAAAATCTAGGTACAGTACCTGGAATAGCAAGGCAGAAGCACCAAACACTGCACCCACATATCATGTGTACATTCATTACTTTTTTATTCTGCTTTTCAGCAAATAAACATTCAAAATTCACCTCTCAGTAACAGTATGGTGAAATATCCAGGATGTATTCCTGCCTTGCAATGAATGAATCCTTATTCAACATTTATTCCACACAAAAAAGGTTATTAATGGCTAAATATTTTAACACTATCTGATTTAATCTAACACATATGCTTTTCTTAGAAATCAGAATATGCAAAATGGTTAATAACCTTGGAATAAAATGCACATTATCATTTTTTTCATAGAACAGCTGCCACATAACTATGTATAAGCTGTAAACTTAAACACATTTAATTTCACACTTCAGCTAATAGAATGCAATACAGGCCATGTAACTGGCACTTATGAAATATCAAAATGTGCTGTCTTTACACTTCATATCCCAATATGTAGTTTTTCAATATTATTAAACAAATATATATTTAAAAATATAAAGCTTAACAGTTTTCACTGTGTAACATAAATGGCAAAAAATAAGATTAAATGCTACGACCTAAAAGCTTTGAATTGCTCACATAGTAAATTCTATCCATTGTTACTGGTAAGGTATAATAGGCTGGCAGTTACCATACAGTATATGAAAGCAAACTTCTTGTTTGTGCCAGAAAAGGGATATGATTTATAAAATGACTCTTTTAAAAATGTGAGTAATTCATTAAAAGGAAAATATAACCTAAACATCTTCACAAGTTAGATATGTATATATATGTTTAATTCTTCAAATTATGATGAAATGAAAGCATTGTTGCTATCTCAAGAAAATGATTTATTAAAACACAGGCTACTTTTGCACTCTCAGTAGTGGATGTGTTTATAACACAGCAAGATTTTAGAAAGGCTGTCAACAATGATCGATTGGTGAACTCTTAAGGGATTACACTATCCAAAAATGGTATTTTGTTATGTTACTTACCCTATGTAGCTTGTATTAATGACTGAAAAATATTTTAACATTTTGCTTTCATGCAGAATGGTGGTAAACAAGCTTATATTATAACACAAGCTAACAGTAACCAACACTATACAAGAAATGATGCGAAAAATATACATGGAAAAAAAAGGTCATGTCATTTATGTCACATAATGCACATGTCAGTTGTCTAGACATACTGTATATACTCAAAACCTGCAAAACACATACATTTTTTGGTAAAATATTGTAAAATAGATACTTATGAAAAAATTGGTGCACATCATAAACAGGAAATGTAAGTCACATGTAATGAAGTATTTGAATTGAGGCGAGGACTTTAACAATGAAGAAAAAAAAAAGGTTCTTGCCATTACAATAACAATATACTGTACAATATTGTACAAATAATGCTTTTTGCAAAACTGAAAATTACATTATTTTTTAGTAACCTAAACTTTTTTTTTTAAACCTCTTGACAGTTTTCCACTTACCATTATACCTTTTTAGGTTATTCACAAGACTTCCTTAAATTTCAATATAAACTGGAAAAATGAGTGTATGTTCTAAAACCTTTCACTGATGGCGTATATGGAACATGGTAAAAGAGAACACCCCGACGGCATCAAAACATGAAATTGAGATTCAGGTAAGAGCATTATTGCACATATACAAGGTGATACAACGTGGCTTACTCAATACACAGAGTGTCACGGTTACAGCATACTCACATTAAAATCAGAGGTAACCCCCTGTATAAAATACAGGCATGCAAACAGTCATACAGATGACAAATGCCTACCTGGGGTATGAAAGTCTATGCCTTTTTGACGAGGAGGTACATCTAGTAGAAAGAGGTTCATTGCCACTGGCTAAGAATAGGAGACATTCTGTGCAATCCAGTTCTATATACGCTTGATTGAGGAGATGTCCAGTAACAACCTCTAGAACACACTGAACTGAACAGGCAGAATGTGGGAAGGAACTCTCTTACTGGAAAAACACATCTCCCATTTCACCAAAGGGATCAGGACTGTCTAGAGATGTCCCTGACACAGGTAGCACTGGTCAAAGTTACCCCACAAACTCCAGATGCAAAAAAGCACTGCAGGTGATAGTGGCTCACAGTGCTCTGCGTTAGGGACAAACAAAGGCTGATGCAAAGATAGGAATTTCCCATCAATAGATGCTCCTTGCAATAAATTTCAGGAAGCAAACACAGTCAGGATTTAACATTGGCACCTGTAGGGCTACATCTGTTAAGTAAAGATCAACCACACATGAACACAACAATACAAGAAGGAATCATGACCTTAACTAGAAAAAAAATGAATTTCAATACAAATATAAAACACAAGAGATAATCAGGTTACCAACATTTTCTTCAAGCATATAATTGTAAGATCAGATACTTTCTCCAATTCTGCACTGCTGTAGGAAGTTTCGGTAGGCTACCCGATTAGCTAAAGCAAACTCACGGCTGCTAATGATGGAAAGGTTTACATACGCACCCCTGGAAACTGTCTTCCTGTCCCAATTTAGCCAATGTTCATATGTCAAATATTACAAAATTAAAAAACTTAAAAAATAACTGTTTTTTGTAATATCTAATAAACATATCCAGCTCTCTCTAACAATATAACAGAGCTTCCATTGCCTAAGATACATTTTCAGACTTTTTATTTTTATTTTTTAGTGTAGCATAACAATCAAAATGTGACTCCAGATTACAATACCTTCAAGCAAGTACTGACTACCAAGCACAGTAAGGTCAATACATCACTCTTCCTTAATGGCTTTATATTGCTCTTCCTATCTAATGCTTCATTTATTTGCATTATATCCCAATGATAAAATTGTAAAATAAACAGATCGACAATCACTAACTTGTTATTAATGTATGAAGCCTGGCAGAAAACACCAATACTACTACTGTATCATCTTTTTCTCTGATAAACAAATTCATGTTTACTATCCTCTGCTTTGGAAGCATAGTATATCATCTGTGTCATTGCAAAGAAATGCTATCTAAAGAAATTATCTACAAGAACATTTTTAATCTATCTTTTAAATGAATCTAAACAAACACAAACCAGGTGCTGGGATAATTACTACATGGATTCTATATAATATGTGAATTCCTTTACTATACCAATGCAAACAAAGGTTGCCCTAGTTACATTCCTGCCATCTCTGTGGAAGTAGACACACCTACTGGGTACTCTAATGTAATCTACATTAGTGTGTGTGTATACTACCCACACAAGCCACTGCGGTCCTCATAATGCTCTCTTTTATTTAAACAGTCATATAAGTTCAACAAAAGCTGAAAGAAAGACAGGTTTACTCACCTGTAAAAAAATTCTTTCAGCTTGATTTAACTATGCACCAACTTTACCACAAACCTGTCCCACTCACAATCAGTTTTGCCAATTGGAAAGTCATCTAAAACAAAGGAGTAATATATAACAAGCGGACAAGACTATATAATAGAAAGCACGGGGTATACAATGCAAAAAAGAATTCTAAGTACAAGATCATGTTCACCATCTTGTTAGATGACTCAAGTCAAGTCAAGTCAAGTTGGGGAGCATGCACTGGTACAGTGTGTTGCCGCACCCACTACATGACGAAACAACATGGGATCCCAGTTTGCAACCCCACAGTCCCACCCCCCGGAAATGACCTTCTATCTGCCGCAGCCAGGTGTTACGTGGGCGACCCCTTGGCCTGGTCCAGCCACTTGGGTCCCCAACAATGAGGATCTTACGAGCCGGATCACCCTCGGGGAAACATGCCACATGGCCGTAGTGCCGTAACTGACGCTCCCTCACAATGTAGGTAATGTGCCTCATTTGGGACTCTGTTAGCAACCAATGGTATGCAAGGATTCTCCGAAGTGACACAGTACAGAAGGAGTCCAGTCTTTGTCTCAGGTCACTGGATAGCATCCATGTCTCGCAACCATGTAGGAAGACAGGAAGCACCATGACTCTAAAGACTTAGACCTTCATCCTTTAGCAGAGATATTGGGAGCGCCACACACCCCTTACCAGTGACCTCATGAACCCCATACTCTTCCTGTGAAGTCAGAAGACGGATGGGGAGAGTCACCAGTGACATGAATGTCACTGCCGAGGTAAGTAAACCTCTCGACAAAGTTGCCACTCTCTCCGCAGACACACACTGCTGATGGCTGTGCCTAAGAGGTCATTATTAAAGGCATGGATCTTGGTTTTTATTCATAACACTCGCAAGCCCATATGCTCAGACTCCTCGCTCAGGCAAGTCAAGATCAGTGAATCTTTCTTCACCAACAGATGCCCCACAGCCACTGGACCCCACGACCTTCCCCAACATCCAGTCCATGCAAGCATTGAACAGAGTAGGAGCAAGAACACACCCCTGACGAACCCCGAAAAATGCAGAGGTTCTGCCTCCACTCTGCACAGAACTCACAGTATCGGTGTACAGGCCAGCCATGATATCCAGCACCCTTGAGGGGAGAATCACATGGAGAAGCAACGGGAAGGAAATAAAGTTTCAGAGAAAAATTACAGAGCTATCTTATGAGGCTGCACTCGGGTACTAATCTGGATCCTGAGTTGGTTTGTCGTGTGGTGAGTACGGCAATGCGCTGTATCAGCGCGTGCTCCTAACCTTATGAGGGAAGAGAAAAAGGAGTAAAGAACTGTTGACAGTTGCTAGAGTTCTGCAGGAGTTGGCGAAAGTCCTGCCAAAAACAGTCTTAACAAGGAATTTCACCATTAGATGCCAAGAACTAATAAAGGCTATGTGAGCTGCTGAAAACCCTCAAGAAGTTCTTTTGCAAGGGCTTCTTATCAAATGAAAAAGTTGCAGGAATGGTGCACCATACATGAAACTACAATTCCTAGTCTGAAGCCAAGTCAACCTGAAAAGCATAAAGTGTAGAGGACTAGTGAGGGCGGAAATAGGAACATGTGGGGTGTGCATAGCAGCAAGTACCCACAGTATACAAAGCAGGTCACTGATGGAGTGGTACCTATTCACAGTTTGTATATGTGTACAGAGCATTAATTAATGTTTAGAACTGAATGCTGCTCTCAATTATTCTGCTTGAAATAGCAGAATGTTTGTAGCAATAGGGTGAAAATCAATATTATCAGAAGAGGTGGATTTTGTGAAGAATGTCGGATGAAAGAAAGGACCCACAAAACAGGAGACCATCAAGTACATGTTCTGCCTGGGCAAGAGTTTGCTTTTGTTTTGGTTTCTTTTGGCAGAGCTAAACCAGTGAAGAAGCCAGTGGTTGTTTTTGTTTATAGACCACAATGAACCAGAGCATAAACTGAGGCCTGCATTTTTTTTTATTGTTAACACATTTTGGGTATATATTTCAAGGATGGTTAATAAACATAAACAGTACTGTGAGTTTTTGTTTCTTTTAGCATTACAATGCTTTGATGTTTGGTTATGATGTATATTTTTTCCAATTCAGTACAAATGGTGGTGGTTACAGCAATAAAGTAAAGTTTATTGGTTGTGTAATCTGTACTGTATATGAATATTATTAAGACCATATTTCACAAAATCTGCAATTCATTCATGAGAACATGAAGTGATGTTTGCAGTTATGATACCCAAACTACAAAACTATACAACAAATCTGTCACAAAAACAACAAACAGCTATAATTCTGTCAAGTCTAATTATTTTATGTTTAACAGAAAATGCTGGGCTTCAAAATTTCAAAGCATACTTGATGATTGTACCCTTCAACCAAACAAACTATAGTGATTATTCAATACGTTGGTAAATTTCATTTTCTTATATTTGAAGTATAGAATACTGTGGATATCTATAGAGCTGTCTGAGGTTTCATTAGATCACAATTATAATTACAATTGGACACAACCTAGACTTCGACATTAAGAACCTGTAAAGCTCAAAATGAAAAGCATTCAATTAAATTTTTCATACCACATTATATGGGGAGGCAGACCATTTAATTGCTTATCCTTCTACAGAGCCACATTGTTTCAATTTTGATTTGTGAAATTAATGTATCCAAAATGAAGTTGGACCCTGCATTAAAGAAGGGAATGCCTAGATAAAGGGAGTGAGTGTACATTCCACAAGACACCAATGCTCACCATAATCCCAGTGTACTGCAGTGCAGCCTGGTGGCTTTGACAATGGACCATAAATCACAATATTGTTATTCACTTTGTACCATTTCTGTACTGAGACAAAGTCTACCCACCATACAATTTCCAAACATCTTTTTCCTAACCACATTTAGCCTTTACTGTTGTTTCTGCAACTCTAATTGATGAGTATGTTCTTCTCAATTCCTCATCTCATAAACAGTGAGAGAGAGGTTGGGAGCATGCACTGATACAGCACGGTGCCAACCCACCACATGACGACCCACCTCAGGATCCCAGATTAGGACCCAAGTGCAGTTGTGCAACAGGTGACACCTGAGGACCACACTAGTTTGAATGGAATGGAATAGAACAGTGAAAGTTTTTTTTCAGGGGCTTCAATGTCAATTCTACCACTAACCCCCAAGTTTTCCCTGCAAGTTGGAGGACCTGCTTGCAAGGCTGGATACAGGCTAACATAATACCCAGGACAGACCAATTGCAGGTTAAGGCCCTTGCTCAAGGGCCCAACAGAGTAGAGTCACTTCTAGCATTTAATGAGACTTGAACTGGCAACCTTCCGATTGCTAGCACAGACCCCTAACCTCCCCTTCATCCCAAATAAATCTTTCACCTTTTACTAAAGATTTCTCATCTCATAAAAACCACCTTACATTCCTTTACTGCTTTTCCAAAAAAAAAAAAAATAATAATAAACATAAAACACTAATATACCACAAGTACAAAATTTAATTTTTTGTGCCTATTAATTATTATTCAGGGATACAGGAAGCTAGATCTCATCTCTACACCATCAGGGAAAGGGAAGAATCAACCAAGTACATACAGGTGGCTATTAAGCTAAAACAGTCAAATGATACAAATCAAAAAGCCTTCTGTTTCAAGCAAATCTCATTTTGCTTGACTTTTCACTACATTTATAATGGCTAACACGGTACAACACCCTAGTACTACAAGCAAATCTAATTAACTTGAGGTATAAAATGAAAATTCTTCTTTGAAGTCCCTTTCTTATACTGTATTTCATTTAAGGGTCCAGTGTTATCCAGCACACTTTACAGTATTAAGCACCTATTCTTTTTTATTTTTCATGTGGAAAAAATCAAATATACTTTAAATACAATCCTTACATTTTGCTGCTGTAAACTAGCTAGGTGGTGCATTGTTCCCTTCTTTCATGTCTGAAATTTTCTTTAAAATGCTGTCTCAGACTTGACTGTGACGCAACTTTTATCTTCATTTCTACATTTTGTTGTCAGAAAGTGCTTGTTATCACAAACCTCTACAGTGTTAATATCAACAAAGTTGAATACAAATTCCAGCTACTATTTGTTTTTTTTCCCTTCTAAAACTAATATCCAAAGGTCCATCTTTAGCTAAAGCATACATGAATGAAAAGTTAGATCAGCAGTCGGTCCTGTTTTTATACATGCTGCTTCATAAAATTAGCATGTTATGCTGTGTTGTATACAAAAGACAAAGTATGCCTGGTTTTGTTTATAGTGATTAGTCTGGAAAATGTACAAATATTTCTGGAGAGTAGTACAATAAATGCGATTTAAAAATTGACTTTTTTAAACAATTCAGGTATGAACAGTATAAAGAAATCATGAAACTATAAACAGTTCAAGCAAACTACTGAATAAACAGATTTTTTAGTGTCTGAGATGGGTTAACATTGCTCCCTCACAACTTGGGCTCATTTTCAACCTTACGTCTGAATTTTCAACAAGGGTTTCCTCTAGGTACTCTAGATTCTGCTTATTTTTTATAAAGACATAATAAGTCATTTGGTAATTCTGAATCAGGTGTGGGTATGGAGTGGTGTATGTGCTTAGTGTGAGAATGAATGTGCCCTGCAAGGACAGGTTTCCATCTCCAACTAGATCCTGGCCTTACACCCAGTTTTGCCAGGATTGCATCTGTCTGAAAAAGTAAAGGAGGTTAAAAAAATAAATGGATGGGTTTTAGTCACTTCCTAAAAGTGAAATAGAATTTCTAGACTGCAAACATATCAACTTACTCTTAGCATTGGTCCATTCTGGAACACATGGGGCTCATCACAAACAACGCAGTACTCATTGAGAATAGGGATTCTCTGCTCTGCATACTGAACAGTCTAAAAGAAAAATATTGGACAGTTAAGCTGGTATGGAAAATGATAGAATACAAAATATACAGAATTAACCCGTAGTCTTCCCTATTTAAAATAAAAATGAAATATACATGACTGCGAAATGTAGGCAGAAATACCTTCCATGATACTAACCCAAGAGAAGGAGTTGGACCTTTCCTGTATGGTTAGGCACAGGTGGACTAAAGACTTGTTTTTTTTTTTCCTTTCTGTTACTCTTCTTGTTTAACATTCCTTTGTTTTTGTGTTGACCCATGGCTTGACAATGCCTCTTTTCTCAAACAACAACTAGTCCTGCCCTTATCGATCCAAAAGCATCATAGATTTCAGGCAAATGTGGAATGATGTTCTAGACAGACACACTGTTGAGCAGGTTTACAGTAAACAGGACTATGGAATCATGCATGCTGCAGCTGCTTGTCTCCAAAGATCTAACACTGCTGGCCCAAAACAGTTGTTGAAACTCACATGCCAACTACATGTAATATCTAGGCCAGGGTACCGAAGTCACTGTGTTTATCCAACAAATAAACCTTAAAAGTGGAACAAGACAGACAATGTTCCCTTCTCTTTTTGGAAGTGCTTGAAAGCCACCTAGTACATATTTGATTTAAAGTTAATGCTCACACTTTGAAGTAGAGCATGCATTGTTAATGTGATTCAACAGTTAAAGTCTCTGCAATCCTCAATGTCAATGTTGTTTGAACAATTTGTCGAAACTATAATTTGAAGAGGAACTTGCCAATTCTAGGCAGTGTTGAGATTTTCACTATACAGTGGAACCTTTGGTCACGAACGTCTCGAACCACGTACAAATCGGGTTACGACCAAAAAGTTCGCCAAACATTTGCATTTGTTCACGACCACACACTCGGGTGACGAACAAGCCAGTTTCCCTTCCGGTTCGTATGCGCTGATGATTTCCGCATGTGTTCAGTCTCTAAATGTGCAGCGAGAGAGCGAGAGAGAGAGAGAGAGCGCGAGCAAGTGAGAGAGCGAGTGAGTGTATATATATTTACATACAGCTCGTACGGTCTGGAACAGATTAATTGTATTTACATACAATCCTATGGGGGAAATTACTTCAGGTCACGACCAAATCGGGTTACGACCAGAGTTTTGGAATGCATTACGGTCATGACCCGAGGTTCCACTGTATTCAATTCTAAGCCATAGAAGGCGAAAACCTTCCAACAAATGAATGTAATGATTGTGTTTGTCTGGGTGTACTCATCATGACACAGTAGCATTCAGCTGGATGGGAAATTGCTGCTTAACCTCTGTTGCATGTATGAGTGAGAGAGACAGCATTTCTGGTCTTCCATTATAATCCATGAGGACTGGATTGAAAATTCTTGGAGAGGTGCCCTTATGTTGGCAGCATGGTCAGTTAGTGCAGAAGCCATCCACTTTTGAACAGAACCATCTAAAAATCATATCCTGTCTATATGAGATTATCTGGATCTTCCTCAAAAGATGTTTTGGTTGACTTTAGTAAATCCTCTACTTCCATATATAAAACACATTATTCCATTCATACCTCAAGCATGAAGACATGAAACTTATATGTTTAAATACTGATAGATATAAACTGTATCATCAATAATTTACAAATACTCTAACAATTACCTGAACAAGAAAACCATGCTCACTTGCTGGAACTGACTTGGAGGTGTCATTTTGCTGCCCAAAGAATAAAAAGTATATTATTATTATTATTATTATTATTATTAACAGTTAGTTAAATCAAATATTTCACATTACATAGTACATTAGTTATTAAAAATATAGAGTAAACGCAACTTCATAGTTCCAATAACTAACTTTTTTTTTTTTTAAACTTTAAATGATATTAAAACCTACAACTAAAATCAAGTCTGCAAAAGATTTTCCTGGTTGTTGCCATACATGATAAAATGGCTTCCAGTCAGGCATTATTTTTGCCAGCTGCAACCAAATCATTGTTAAATCTTAGCTCCTACCAGAAGATCCAGATATTACCTTAACATAAAGATGTTTCATGCCTTTAGTACAGAAGCTTTCAACCCCACTCTGGCCTTTCTATCCAGTGCCCTAACTAGAAGCCAATCTCTGCTGTTCCCCAATTTTGCCCTTTAATCAGATGTAATAAATTAAATGCAAGCACTGGATACTGTGCAGCTTACTTACCGATTTCTGTATTTCAGTACACTTTTTTCTGTTTGTGCTCATTCAATGAGCTCTGTTATTTTTGATTAACAGCAAATGTGATCATAAAATATGCTTTTTGAATTTAAATTTCCAACCAAATGCAAAGAGTATGGCAACTAGTAGTACTAATTAGATTTTCACTACAGTTTTTACTTGCATGCTTAAACATATTTGTTAATATTCAGTGTACAGGACCATCTTCCATAAATATCTTTTTGCTCAGGTAAATTCTATATGTATAAATTTATATGAGAGCTAAAAAATGACTTTATCCTGGATAAATAAAAATGTATATAGACAGTTTGTGAGGTTAACTATTGCAATTCTTCTCTATACACATAACTTACATTAGTTTAAATTATCTGCAAAAATACAAGTTACCTGTCTTGTCAGAAACTATATGTTCCATTTTGCATAAAGGTTACTGTTCTTCTCAGCAACAATGTATGTGATATATGTGAAAGTAAATCTTTTCCACTACAAAAATTTACTGGCTAAACTTGTAAAACCTACTTAATTCCCAGCACAGAAGCTTATTTTTATTACATATTGTTCCACACCTGGCTGGTCAGTAGCAAAAATACAATTCTGAAGTGATATTTTATTTATTTAAATAAGCAGGATCCATACTTGAATGAATAATCAGCTATAATTAATTTGTGCCATACCGTGTATACATTTTCTTTAGAGGGACATAGATTTATAGAGACATTACTATTGTATGTAGATTGACATTCTTACTTGGCATCTGTCAACAAATATTTTCTCCTTACTTCTTTTTCACTCCAATAAAACTATCAAATTTGCAACTTATTCTTTTTACATGCATTTTTCTTGCATTATAGTAAAATAAAATACGACAATCTTACTGACTTTGTTTTAAATTATCTATTAAGAGAGATCTTAAAAACTGGTTAAAAATAACTTTAAAGATACTTACAACAGGCTGGTAGGATATAGAAGGTGTAAGGATGCCAATAAGCCCTGAGGTAAGAGAGAGTCGCCTGCCCTCAGAATCATGCTCCTTGAAGGGCTCAGCTTTCCCCACTTTGGTATTGCTCGAGTAGGACCGACTTAACAATTTATGATGCTTCAAGCCATCAAGCTCCTCTGTGCGTATAGTGCTAGAACAAGACCTGCTCAAGAGCTTGTGGGGCTTCAGGGTGCTATTGTTATTGTGCTCGCATCTAGGATCACCAGAACATGACCTGGATAACAGTTTATGGGGCTTTAAAGAGGCACAATCATCCTGCTTTACAGAAGGAGAACAGGTCCGGTTCAAGAGTTTATGGGATTTCAAAGCCAATGTCTGTTCAGCCCTTGGGTCACTGGATAAAGAACGTCCAAGTGGTTTATGAGACTTGTTCATGCACCCATCCTCTGTCTTGACTGCACTAGAACAAGTTCTCCGTAAGAGTTTGTGGGATTTTGTCATTCCATCTTGGTCAGGTTTAAGTTTTGTTTTGCTCTTTCCACTGCCAGGTGGGGGATAACTAGGAGATCTGGATCATAAAAAAATATGACGTTGTAAAAATATTTATATTTCATCACAAACTAAATTAATATAATACATTGCAACATATATTTTAAAATAAAAGTTTTTTTTTTTTTTTTTGAGGGACAGTAGTGGATACTGGATACTTAACATAGTCAAGTGCATGCTTCCTTACTCAAAAAATACAGCTTAATTCCGTATTCATAGCAGCTTTGCTAAAAGTTAGACAAAACCAGGTGTAATTACCTGCGCAATGTAGAAAAGATATGCAGGGGGGATTTGACCTTCTTCTCCGGAAGTTTTTTGCTATATGGGCAGACTAATTTTTCTTTACTCTGATTTTTCCATTGCTGAGTAACAAATGTTTGCATTATCCTTAAAAAAAAAAAAAAGAAAAAAAAATTTAATGCACTTTTGAAAATGTCTACAGTTGAAGAAGTCAAAATTTGAAGACACACACAGACAAAACTGGTGCATTCGATATACTATTCAGACAAAAATAGACACCATATTTCACCATACCCTAATATTCCCATCAATATTAAGCATCTGAAACTCAGGGATATTTTTTTAACACACTCCATTGTAACGGTGTCATCTTGCTTTGCACTGGCAGCACTAGAACTCGGGTCATTAGATGCTATACTGTATCCATGACAATATTACATGAGATGTGAGTTGTGATATTCCTTTTCTAGTAAAACTGTTATATACATTATTGTTACTCACTGACTGCAGCCCACATTTTTCTCTTTACCGGGAGTGTCAGGGGCCCTTTTCATCAGTCTGAATGACTGACTGCCATTGAGCAGTTTGTTTCTTGTGTGATGGACATTCTTGTATCCTAGTGATAAGACCAAGAATTGAAATCTCAGCAAAGCTGCTCTGTTTATGCTGATACATCTGGCTCCTGCTATGTTGCAATGGTAAAAGTCACTTAAATCTTCAAAAGGTACTGCGCAGAACAGACAAACTGGTATGAAAACTGCACCCCTGCAGACCACAAAACCCTGCAATGGGCAGTTAAAATAGCCCAGTTCATCATAGATGCCATGTTCATATCCATTCAAGAAATTTATAACAAAACATGTTTTAACAAAGCTGGACACCCAAGTAACAGAATGTATGGCTCTTCTCTATCTAGCAAGCAATATTATGGCAGTTCATGTCTGAAGCAAAAGACACATAAAATATGTTTACCGGCAGTTCATTAAATCAAATACTGTCATCTGCTTGACCTTTGACCAAGATTTACATTGTATTTACATTTATTTGCTTAAAAGAGGCTTCTGTCTAAAGCAACTTACAAAGGAGGTCAACAGAATCAAGTAACATCAGTCTAGGGACTGCTTAAGCATTTATACAATTCCAGTGCCAAGTAATATTACTAACCATTCTGGATCTCAAAACAAATAATAGCCAGACAATACAGGTAACTTATATATTATATAATATATAACTTATACAGTTATATCTCACATTTATTTTCTTTCTAAATTTAATACTCTTGGATATTTACATATATTTGTTTATTGACACTATTTTGAATTAACATATGCCACAGCAGACACAGATTATGATGTATTGTGAGCTGTTTTGTTGAAGCGTTTCATATTTCTAAAATACTTATTCTTTAAACAAAATGTGATATTAGATAAAGTGAACCAGGGTAAACATGACAATACATTTACTTAATAAATTTTAATAATAAAGTTATCTAGCACCTGAATTGCTCAAATGATAAAGTAACTGCCACCTTAGTTACTCACTCAAACCGCTGACCAAAGTTAACTGATAATTAGACACATCTGACTGAACACAGCCAGACCCGGCTGCAGTAAGCCCTGTTGAATTTAAACCTTACCATATACTGATCCTTATCATAATACTGTATTGTAGTAATCACAACAAGGTTTCAAAAAAAAAAAACCACTGTCTCAATCAACGAAAATTTCAGAAGAGAGAAAATAAAAGGTTGTTGAAACTTCTAGGTCAAGAAAGAGTTACAAACCCATTTCTCTGGCCCTGGGACTCCACCGCACCATATTGAAAAGGTCATTATGTACGAAAACAGAACATTTCAAATAATGGTGAATTTTCCCAGAAAAGGCTAGACGGCAAAATTACCCCGAGAGCACAGCAATGTCTCACTCAATAAGTCACAGATGATCCAATAAGAGTGTCAAAGGAACTGTGGGCCTCTCTAGCCTCAGGTGAGTTCAGAGTTTATTACTCCACAATAAGAAAAAGACTGAATAAAAATAGAATTTATGGGAGAGTGACAAACAGAAAACTCTGATATCCAAGAGTAATACAACTGTCTGTCATGAATTTGTAAACAGATGCCTGGATGATCATGAAGCCTTTAGAATAATGTTCTATGGACAGACAAGTAAAACTTTTTGAATGACACAGGTCCCACTATGTATGGTGCAAAGTTAAAACAGCTTTCAGCAGTAAGAACATCACAGCTATAATAAAACAAGTGGTAGTGTGATGGTGCGGAACACTTGTCATTACTGAGGGAGCCATGAATTCTGTACCTTACCAGAATATACAGTCATCTGTCCATTACCATAAGAACAATAACCTAAAATACAAAAGCATGCCTAAAATCTGACGGCTCAGAAAAAACAAAATTTAAGTTCTGAAGGGCCCTATTCAAAGTCCCAACTCAAACCCAATAAATACGCTGTGGCAGGATGTGAAAAATGCAAACTTGCCAATGCATCTGAACCAAAGCAGCTCTGCAAAGAAGACTGGACTAACATTTCTCAACAGGGGCGTGACTGATATAAACTTATTGGAAGCATTTTGTTAAGATTATTACTGCTAGAAGTGTTGCAACCAAGTATTGAAACTATGAGAGGGCAAATATTTTTTCACATTGGTAATAAGGGTATGGGATAACTTTGTTCCCTGAGTAAAGAAAGTCATAATTTAAAAACTGTACTGTGTACTCACTTAGTTTCCTTTTCTCTAATATTACATGTTGTTTAAAAGTCTGAGTCTATTCAATGTATAAATTTTGCAGAAACGGGATATTAGGAAGGGGGCAAATACTTTCCACTTAAGTGGAACAAAAGGATTGGAGGGACATTACTCAGGATGGATTCAAGCTGGATTAAAGTCATTACAGTCAATACACCAGCATTTCTTACCATCATGTACTGAACATTGCATTAGGACAGCATGCAAAATACTGTATGGTTTCTCTTTTACTTTTTATGAGGCGTAATGCTCATTTTAGTTCTTATCCAAACTCCATGAATATGAGTATTGTGACTGTTTAGTTCTTTAACAGCACTTCATCTCCTCTGAAAATTGGGGGGAGGGGCCATGTAGAAAACAGCATTAGTTGGTACATTATAAGTAAAGAAGACCCTACTTTCATATCAGCTTCAGGACAGAGTAATGATCACCACTATAAAAAATGCAGCATACCTTTCCTCCACATGCCCTGTCCAGCCTTAAAAGTACTGATCACTCTGAGCCAAGCAAGTAGTGCCACATCTTAGAGTTAAGGCTTCCAAGCAGTTGCCAATTATGAGATATTTACAAAGACAAATGCTGGCACTGAATACAGTCATATGAAAAAGTTTGGGAACCCCTCTCAGCCTGCATAATAACGTACTGTACTTTCAACAAAAAAAGATAACAGTGCTATGTCTTTCATTTCCTAGGAACATCTTAGTACTAGGGTGTTTTCTGAACAAAGATTTTTAGTGAAGCAGTATTTAGTTGTATGAAATTAAATCAAATGTGAAAAACTGGCTTGTAATTACCCTTGTAATTTTACTGATTTGAATGCATGTAACTGCTCAATGCTGATTACTTGCAAGACCAAATTGGTTGATGAGCTCGTTAAGCCTTGAACTTCATAGACAGATTTGTCCAATAATGAGAAAATTGAATTTAAGGTGGTCAATTGTAAGTTGTGCTTCCCTTTGATTCTCCTCTGAAGAGTGACAGCATGGGATCCTCAAAGCAACTCTCAAAAGATCTGAAAACAAAGATTGTTCAGTATCACGGTTTAGGGGAAGGCTACAAAAAGCTATCTCAGAGGTTTAAACTGTCAGTTTCAACTGTAATGAATGGAATCAGGAAATGGAAGGCCACAGGCACAGTTGCTGTTAAACCCAGCAGGTCTGGCAGGCCAAGAAAAATACAGGAGCGGCATATGCGCAGGATTGTGAGAATGGTTACAGACAACCCACAGATCACCTCCAAAGACCTGCAAGAACATCTTGCTGCAGATGGTGTATCTGTACATCGTCCTACAATTCAGCGCAATTTGCACAAAGAACATCTGTATGGCAGGGTGATGAGAAAGAAGCCCTTTCTGCACTCATGCAACAGAGTCGCTTGTTGTATGCAAATGCTCATTTAGGCAAGCCAGATTCATTTTGGAACAAAGTGCTTTGGACTGATGAGACAAAAATTGAGTTATTTGGTCATAACAAAAAGCGCTTTTCATGGCGGAAGAACAACACAGGATTCCAAGAAAAACATCTGCTACCTACTCTCAAATTTGGTGGAGGTTCCAACATGTTGTCGGACTGTGTGGCTAGTTCAGGGACTGGGGCCCTTGTTAAAGTCGAGGATCGGATGAATTCAACCCAATATCAACAAATTCTTCAGGATAATGTTCAAGCATCAGTCACAAAGTTGAAGTCACGCAGGGGTTGGATATTCCAACAAGACAATGACCCAAAACACAGTTCAAAAGGCATTAATGAAGAGGGAGAAGTACAATGTTCTGGACTGGCCGTCACAGTCCCCTAACGTGAATATCATTGAAAATCTATGTGATGATTTGAAGCAGGCTGTTCATGTTCGGCAGCCATCAAATTTAACTGAACTGGGGAATTTTTGTATGGAAGAATGGTCAAAAATACCTCCATCCAGAATCCAGACACTCATCAACAGCTATAGGTGGTGTCTAGAGGTTGTTATATTTACAAAAGGAGGCTCAACTAAGTATTGATGTAATATCTGTATTGGGGTGCCCAAATTTATGCACCTGTCTAATTTTGTTATGATGCATATTTTCTGTTAATCCAATAAACTTAATGTCACTGCTGAAATACTACTGTTTCCATAAGGCATATCATATATTAAAAGGAAGTTGCTACTTTGAAAGCTCAGCCAATATAAACAAAAATCCAAAGAATTAAGAGGGGTTCCCAACCTTTTTCATATGACTGTAATTAGCTAGACATTTCCTTAAAGTAAGTGAATGGGGGGGAAAAAACTGTTCTGAAAAACCTGTAGCTGAGAAATTAGAAAAAGGGCAGAACATACAGTACATACTGAATTGTGCATTAAGAACATATGCCACGGAAGGAGAAAGCAAGCCCACACCATATCAGAAAATTCAATTGAAATATGGCAATGGCCCACCTGTAAGTTGTTTGAGAGCTAAGCATTACAATGAATGAAAAGTTTATTCCAAGCCAATAAAAACAAAACACTCAAAAATAATATTTAAAAAAGGAATTGTTGGTTTTTACTCTAGGAAAACTAGGAAGAAAACTTATTTTCTTAATTAAACTGTCGGCTCATGTGTTTTATCAAGGTAACTGAAATAACAATTTATATCACTGTTAAATAGAATAATGTACCATAGCAGTGAAAGAACATATTGGTATGGATAAAACTGCTCTATGTAAATAATGTCTCTGAATACTTGAAAAACTTTATATGACAATGTTAATTCTAAAACAACATAACTAGGCATGTACTCATGCACAATTTAGATCTGTTAGAACATTAGAACAATCTACAGTAGACGAGGACAGGCCATTCAGCCCAACAAAGCTTGCCAGTCCTATCCACTTATTTGTTCCAAAAAAACATCAAGTCGAGTTTTGAAAGTTCCTAAAGTTTTACCGTCTACCACACTACTTGGTAGTTTATTCCAAGTGTCTGTCATTCTTTGTGTAAAGAAAAACTTCTTAATGTTTGTGCGAAATTTACCCTTAACAAGTTTCCAACTGTGTCCATGTGTTCTTGATTAACTCATTTTAAAAACACTCTTGATCCACTTTACTAATTCCCTTCATAATTTTAAACACTTCAATCATGTCACCTCTTAATCTTCTTTTGTTTAAACTGTATAGGCTCAACTCTTTTAATCTTTCCTTATAATTCAACCCCTGTAGCGCAGGAATCAGCCTAGTCGCTCTTCTCTGGACCTTTTGTAGTGCTGCTATGTCCTTTTTGTAGCCTGGAGACCAAATCTGCACACAGTACTCCAGATGAGGCTTCACCAGTGCATTGTAAAGCTTGAGCATAACCTCCTAGGACGTGTACTCCACACATGATGCTATATAACCTAACATTCTGTTTGCCTTCTTAATGGCTTCTGAACACTATCTGGAAGTCGATAGTTTAGAGTCCACAGAAAACTCGGCTTTTCTGACCGCCCATTGTGTATTCAAACCTAATATTTTTACTTCCTATGTGTACTACTCTACATTTACTGACATTAAATTTTATCTGCCACAAATCTGCCAAAGCCTGCATGCTATCCAAGTCCTTCTCTAATAATTCCAAATTATCTGATAATGTTACTCATACCATCACCCTCTGCTTCCTGTGTCTGACCCAGTTCTACATCCATCTAGAAACATCACCCTGAAGTCCCACTTCTTTTAGTTTGATGCCCAACCTCTCATGTGGCACCTTATCAAATGCTTTCTAAAGTCAAGATAAATAATATCATATGCTCCACTTTGATCATATCCTTTTGTTACCTCCTCATAGAATTCCAGCATATTAGTAAAACATGACCTCCCTCTTCTGAACCCATGCTGATTGTTCAGAAAAACTCCTGTCCTTGCCAGGTGTTGCTCAATCTTATCCTTAATCATTCCTTCCATTCATTTTCCTGTGATGCATGTTAAGCTTACTGGCCTATAATTGCTTGGATCTGTCCTGTCACCCTTTTTATACAATAGGATGATATTTGCAATTTTCCAGTCCTTCGGAATTTCTCCAATGCACAGTGACTTCCTAAAAATATATGTCAAGGGTTTATATATGTATTCTCTAGCCCCCTTAAGAACTCGAGAGTAAATATTACCTGATCCTGGTGATTTGTTTGATTTCGGCCTATTTAATCTGAGCAGTACTTCTCACTCTACAATTTCCAAATCCCTCAGTACCTCCTTAGTAGTCCCTGTTACCTCTGGGAGGTTATCCACTTGTTCACTTGTAAACACCTCAGAAAAATGTAAGTTTAGGGCATCCGCTATTTCATTGTCTGTATCTTTAAATTCCCCTTTACTATTTCTGATGCACTTGACCTCCTCCTTAACTGTTCTTTTACTACTAAAATACTGAAAGATGGATGTTCTTTTACTACTAAAATACTGAAAGATGGATGTTCTTTTACTACTAAAATACTGAAATAATTTATTAACTGTAGAAGCTTTCTTACTTTTTTAACTGATGTCCAAGGCCAAATCTGTCCTTTGTAGAAACCTGGAACACATCAACTGTAGGAACTGCAAAAGAATGGTGATCAATAAATGCTTACTGCAGGATAATAATCCAAAAATCTGCTATTTGTCATATAACACCAATACTAACTAATGAGAGTTAGTTATCAGTACTGTATGCCAGCCAACAGTGTATTTTATGAACAGATAGATTATTTAGTACTATGTATGCTAACTCGTCTAATCATCTTCACACTACTATAGTACATCAATTCTGAAAATAAAAAATAAATGTAAAATATATTAGCAAAATGTTTTGTAGTTCATGTCACATTTTAAAGTTTTCCATTATATACAGTATGTTGGGTAAAATGTCAGCATACATAAATGAAAAATTCCACAGTATACGACTGTACAATTGAGTGCGTTATCAAATGTATTTTGACATTTGTATAATTCCATATTCCAAAAAAGGATTATTACTGTATATTTAAATAAGTATAAATGCATAAAACTGAGATTAAGATTAATGGGGTTCTCACCGGGTCCATTTAAATACTGTGTAAGAGAACAATGCAGCCTCACAATTACAGGTTCCTTACGAATAACATCCCATGCAACAGCAATTTCTTCCTGTTTAAAAATAATATTTAATTATTGTTCTCCCTAGAAATTTATGCTGAATAATATTTACATTCTGAAAAAATGTGCTTTTTGTTTTTAAGCTAAACAATAAATCAACATCCATGTCTTTAATATTAAATGATTATTTGATATTACACAAACCTAAACTAAAAAACCTAAAATATGAAGGAATGTCACAAATTCAATAATGCTGCTACTTTTAAGTGTTTTAATTTAAAACATGTTTATTAATTACTGAGTTACTAAACATTCTTAAACCCGGAATTTCCATACAGGTGTAGTTCTTCAATTAATTAACTAACTAATGTGCTAATGCACTCCAGATGCATACATAAAAACGCTAGCTGTGTTTACTGCTAGCTAGGACAGAAAATGAAACCTCAGTGACTTGGAATGAGGCATGACTATGGGAGCATGTTTGTCAGGAGCTTCAGTGATGAGACAGCTCACCTTGCTGATGTTTCACAAGGAACAGTGTATCTAAGGTGATGACTGCCTGGAACTTGGGTTGGAGATCATCAGCAAAGGGCAACTGTGGACGGAAGTGCATACTCCTGGATTGTTACGTCCATGCATTAGTTGGAGGTGCAAGGCTAAACAGGCAAGCAACTCTTAATTAACCAATATAAAATTTCAGTTTAAGATATGTGCAGGAAATTTCATCAAAAAAGGTATGTTGAGAAGCCAAGACATTGTTTCTTATCTGTCAGGTTAAAGTGATAAATGACTTCCTAGTTGCACTTGTTGAGAACAGTGGTGTAAAAAGCAAAGGCAATGTACCATAAAGGTGAGATGCAATATGGACAGGTGATGCTCCGATCGATTGTCCATCAATCTAAATCGGCCAATTTTCACAACAAAAAGATTCTATCAGTAAATTTGCCGATCATTGGGGGGTGGGATGAAAAAAAAAAAGATATGCTTTTCCAAGCCATACAATAAATTAGTTGTGGTGCTCCTTCATAATGGGTTTTACAGTAGTTGAGCTCTTTAAGAGTGCTGGTGTTAAGTACAGTAGCTCACATTTTCAATTAGAAAAAGAAGAGATAAAGATGATTTTGAATGCTTAACAGCAAAATATTTGTCTATGTTACTTGTATACTTGTTAAGCATGTTATCCTTTTATCTTAATGACAAACATTTTATGAACATTTCATAGATTTGCAGCTATATTAAAGGTTTATACTGTATTTCTTATTTGCATGTGTCATACAGCATAGGTTTTGGTAAGAAACAAGTACTCCATAATTAAAATGGTAATCCATATTTATATTTACACATCAAGAATTAGGAATGTCTTGTTGGCACAATGGAAAAAACTATATATCCATCCATCCATTATCCAACCTGCTATATCCTAACTACAGGGTCACAGGGGTCTGCTGGAGCCAATCCCAGCCAACACAGGGCACAAGGCAGAAAACAAACCCCGGGCAGGGTGCACACACACACACACACCTACACACACACCAAGCACACACTAGGGACAATTTAGAATCGCCAATGCACCTAACCTGCATGTCTTTGGACTGTGGGAGGAAACTGGAGTACCCAGAGGAACCCCACGCAGACACGGGGAGAACATGCAAACTCCACGCAGGGAGGACCCGGGAAGTGAACAAAAACTGTATAAATATAGTAAATGTATACATGAGTGGCCAAAAGTAGGTTTACAGTTGTTCATAAGGAAAAAGACATGCACATTAGGATTATTACAATACATTTATTAACTCAAAACAATGTCACAATGGCACAGTGCACTTAGGTACAATGTCAAAAGTGCTCAAATTGCCGGTGTTCATTATGTACTCATTCTTGTAGTCTACTTGCTACACTCAAGCACACAGAATTTCATTTTGTTAATAAACAATGAACAGGTAATACCTGTGGTCTATAATTTAAATATAAAAATACTACAATTAACACTTTAATATAGTGCATAAGGTTTCTTCACATCTGGATTAGCAGGAGCTTAGTGAAAAAGTTTTTTAAACAGATAAAGAACAAAAAATAAATCATACTCCGATGATCCAGTAACATGATCAGTGCTCTGGTGATCGGTATAAACACAAAAAAAAAACCTGATCGGAGCATCCCTAACTTTCTGCACAAACGGATGAATACATGCATGTCACACCATAAGAAGCCAACAGATCTAAGTGCTTAGTCCAAACATTATTGTTTCGGAGTGCAATTTCTGCCATGGACCAAGTACTTATTCAGTTACAAGGAAAATTTGATGCTAATCACCAATTATTTTTCTCATGTTAACATCTTCATGCTAAGTATACAGTATTTAATTTCCATTAGGTGCCTCCCAATATTTAACAATGCCCCTCTAGACACAGTGTGCTCATTCACAGATGTGGCAATTATGTTAATAGTATGCAACCTAACTTTTCAATCAACAGATCAGAATATTATTATAATGCATATGATAGGCAGAAGGAGATCACCTTTCCTTTAGAAAAGCAGTGCCACAATTCTTCCAAATGTGGTATGTGAAAGAATTTCATTTTACGGCTAAACAGTAAAGTTAAAGACTTCTTATTGGTGTTTCCACTTTTTTGGGTCATATCACTATACATGCAGAAAACTAAATAAAACCATTAATTAATTAATGTTACAAGACTTAGACATTTATATTTAAAATGTGTATACTTTTTTGAAATATTTTATAGTACATGCAAGCAACAGTCATATGTAAACCTAAGTCATACTACGTGAGAAATATGATCAATGTGACATTATGTATAATGGCTGGGGGGGGGGGGGGGATTTGAAAAAAAAAAAAAAAAAAAAATAGCAAAGAATATGTAGCAAACACAAGCAACAAAAAGAATGACAATATTCAATCATATCAGTCATTATTGGTCAATAATCATCTGAACATACAGGTACATGAGACATAGCCTCCTTAATCTCTTAAATCAGTTTTTGAAAATAAAATGTACAGCTGTTTTCATATGACATTGAAAAATGCATATTACTTCTGAAAGAGATTAGTTTGAGGGTGTTGTTAATTAAGCTTGTTTTTATAAAGGTGAAAATATTTGTGTTGTAAGACTTATTTACTTTGGACTATACCTTGTACTGTATTTGATACACAAACAAAAATACTGTTACTATATGTATGGAACACCTTGTATCAAAGTGGATTTATAAAATAAATATTTTTATGTTATGCTTTCATTTAAAGACAGTGATGAAAATTAAAATAAAAAAATAAATAAATACTTACATCGAGAAAGCTAACATCGATGTGTAAATCGATATCTACATCATCAATTGCACCATATTCCCTGGAATGGGAAAGATATATTTTACTTAACACATAAGGGATATGCTTAAAGAAATAATATTCAGAATACCATATTACTGTATGTTTGTGTTGTTTTATTATTTTTTGTTTTCAAGCACTCTACATAAATATAACAGCATTTAGGTAGACAGCATAATCTTTTAAGTAGATTTAACACCAATTACTTTAAAGCCAGTAACTTCAGGTGCAAGGCAGGAACCAATCCTAGATGGGATTAGCATATATGTGGTTGAAACATAACAGGAAACTGGAGTAACAAGAAAGCTTCAGGAGACAAGACAGAAAATATAATAACGTGGAAACAAAGAGTGAATGTTTAGCAAGAAGCTACAGTATGTAGAACTGAATAATCTTTTATTAGAGAATTTCTTTTAGTTTTAATACAGCATATGAGTGCACTTTAAATGTCTATTGTTTTCCATTGTTGAGCAAGGTAGCCAGTAATCATATTATTTCTTATTCATTTTGTTACATGACAAACATTTTATGGGTTTAACACAGCTGCAATTCTAGGGGTGTACAGTAAACTGATAAAAAAAATGCGTGGAGATTTAGTGCTTTTAGTTTTGGATGAGGCACAAGACTGCTGGTTCAGTTCCTACCTCTGCCTCACTGCATGACGTTGAGCAAGTCAACCTGTTTTTACTCCAAAAAAACAAAAAAAAAAAAAAAAAATTGTGTAAATAGCTATACTGTATCCTTATCTTGTAAGACAGTTTGGACAGAAGTATCTGTTGAAAATGCAATAATAATAATAATAATAATAATAATAATAATATGTACTTCCAAATTTGATAGATCATTATCATTTTAATTACTTACATAAATGTTACTAATTGAACTGGTGGAACACTTTTCATATCTATATACCATAAGGCAGATTTTTTGTTTTGGCTAGGGGATTTTAGAATGGACATACAGCTAATGCAAAAAAAACAAAAATAATGGAATCATCCATAAATACAAACAAATGATAGTAGCTTTAATATGAAGAAAAACAGTGTCTACTGAAGGGCTTATTTGGTAGGTACTGTACATACAGTACCATAAATAAATTTGAGGAATGTTTTTGTTCATGGTTGTGTATAAGGAAAGATTCAACCCTAGGTCACTTTTTCATTTTAGGGAGCAGAAAATCAATATTATAATCATTATGGCTCTCCTTTATTTATGATTTTGGGGAAATGAAAGATCATATAATTTAAAGACCTTGGAAAAGCACCAAGTAAAATTGGCAGCTACTGACTATTAAAATGGTGAATGTACCAAAATGACTTCATTATATAATCTAACTGCAGTTCTGCTCCCATCTTCAAAAGCAGCATAATAAAATTTCCCTGTCTATTTGTAATTACCCACAGTATATCCCAATAGAATCTTATTAAGCATTTCTCTTGTTTATAATACTTGAGTTGTTAATCAAGATCATCTATGATTATACAAACAAAGAAAAAAAAAACCAGAAAAACAGAAGTCCTTTACTGTTCTTCAATCACCAAAATTGCTAAGCCTATTGATTAAATCAGGAAATGCGGCCCCAAATGCCCATTATCTTGTGAACACTATTTGGCCAGATGATATGGAAATGTATGCATGCATGAGTAGATAAGCTGCTCTCTGTCAATTTGATTTCTAAATTTGGCAGGAAAGCTAAACCACAGATTAAATTCACTTTTGTTACAGGTGAGTACAAAATAATCTTTCTAGGAGAGAAAACAGTCATCTGCAGTTATGCTGTAGTTTCAGTATTAAGGTATTATTTCAGTATAAAGGTAATAAAACTGTAAAAATTCTGTTGAACTGAATCCAAGTTCAGATTATTTCTGTACATCATGCAGTTTCACAGGTAGGCATTTATTTAAGATTCTTAAAAAAAAACAAAAAAAAAAAAAACCTGTCAGCTAGCATCATTATCATCTGACAAAATATAGAAATATAGATTTAGATGCTATTATAAAAAAAAAGAGAGAGAGAGAGAGAGACCCTCGCAACCATCCACTGCTCATGAAAGCCTGTTTTCCATCAGCTTCTTACACTGAAACAGCAACACCGAAAGGGTTAGAATTGAACAGCATTGATGTAAAAATGGATAAGCCCATTGCTTTTTATTATTTATTTTTGCCCATTGGGTAAGATTATATATCATTGTGGTCTGTTATTTCATTACTATGTAGATTACAGTCAGATTTATATTCACATTAAGCCTACCTTTGATTTCTCACAAAACTCACTGGTTGAGTGCATTGGTCACATTAATTCTTAGTGTGCCACAGCTATTTAAAACTTAATGGAGACAAAACAGAAGTGCTGCTTATACGTTCTAGAAGACTCTTCTTAAAATCTGTTAGCAACTTTAACATTGATAAAATGGTTGCGCAATCTCTTCTTCTTTGGAAGTCTGGAATTTGGGTGTTGCTTTTGATTTCAAGTTGTTATTTGAACCTTACATTAAGAATGTTTCCAGATCTGCTTGCTTAAAGCAGTGGAACATCTCTTGTATTAGATCTTCTTTTACTGATCATGCAGCTCAAGCACTTGTTTATGTTTTTGGCACCTCATTGGCACACCAACCATTGTGTTAAAAAAAAAACAAAAACAAAAAAAAAAAAAACAACACCTCACACTGTTCCATTCCATTCAAACGATTCAAACTAGTGTGGTGCTGTGGTGTCACCTGTTGCATGGCTGTATTCAGGTCCTAATCTGGGAAATTCTGCAGCCACAAATTTAACACATGCTTAGCACTGGGAACATACAACTGCTTCGCTTATTCCCTTGCATTGGCTGCCTATTATCATAAATCTTCTAAAACTCTTTTTCAAACATTTGAAGCTCGTAATGGCAATGGTCCAATCTATATTTCGAGCATGTACAAACTCTGCTGCAATTTGAGGTCATCCAATGTAGAATTACTTGCTATCCCGCATATACTAAATGTAAGGCACTGGATGACTGAGTTTTTAGCACTGTAGTTCTCTGGTTATGGAGCTCCCTACCTCTTTAAATTCAACAGTCTCCTACAACTGCTGGTTTTAAAACTAATTTAAAAGACATACCTTTTTAAACAAATTGTTATGTGCTCATTTTTAAGGTAATTTTGACTTTTATTTTCTGTTTTTAATTTTGATGGCCTTATTTATATGTTTATTTTTCTGTTTTTATTGTAATCTTTGTTAGCACAGTAGGATTGCGAAAAGCTGGTGTGAATATTGAATTCAAAATTTTAGTACAGATGTAACACTAATGTACAGCCCCTTGAGTGTTTGTGAAAGCTAACTAAAAATAAAATGTATTTTTAACAAGTAGACTACACACACTGCACGGCTCAGACTGCACACTGTACATCTGACAGCACCACAAACTACCACGTGTTCTGGTGTTTCATGGTCAGTGCAAGGCCAACAAACAATTAAAAAAGCACTTCCTACAAACATACCTGTTCTTTTTGTGCCAGGACTCTGTGCTTCTTTGAAACACAAAGTGGAAGAAGAACACAAAGGTTTTTGCAAATATAATGTAGTCCTCCTTAGCAGTGGCCAAAAATCAAGATGTCATAAATTCTTGAGAACAATACATTCCTGATATTGATTGCCTCTCTCTTTTTTCAGATTACTGTGGCTACATTTAAAGGAGCAAATGGTTCTTTCCTTTTAGTACCTCATTGCTGGCTTGTGTTACAGTATATGGTAGAGATTAAGATTAAATTACTTAGGGAAGCTTATTATTTATTTTGTACAACATCTGTGCCCCATTGGCCCTTAAGACAGAACCACCACTTCATCTGAGGCAACCCATAAACCTGACATTAAATGCACATGAAATTACCGTGCATGGTAAACTACAGTATCACTAAATATTTTAGAAAATACTAAAATTACAGTGCATGAGTAAGTAAATGTAATGCATATACAATGCACAACATACATACACAAAAGGGAAGCATATAAGTAAAACAAGCAAAATAAATATTCACTGCTTTTTAACTATCCGTATCAGAAGGCAACAAAGAAGACATACTATACTAAAATTGTTTTTCTTAATTTTTAACATCTGAAGTAGACATTAAGACCACTACAGGAATTATAAATCAGGAGAAGACATCATCGGTTTTAAAAATGCAGTTTTAATGAAAGATTTTGAAACATAATGAAATAAGCCTCACCAAATATTCAAACTCTTCTACTGGTGATTTCCTCTTAAAAGCAGTGTTGTGCTCTTGAACTTTAGGTTGCGTATTCCAGTTCTCATTATTGCATATTCAGCTTCTTTCTAGTTACATTTTAATCTCAAACATGGGTGTTAATTTTATTATTAATATTACTTTTTTAACATGTCTGTAGATGTGCACTTTCATTTTTTGAGTACTTTTGTGATCTTCTTTTAAATTGGTGTTCAATAGTATGTGGCTCAGCCCAGACCTCCTTGGTGTCACCTCACCAGAGTCAAACTACCACTTGCCCTTTTCTTTATATAAACCCTGTACCACGCATGAGGTACACTACATGTGCTTTCCAAAAATATAAGTGTAACACATGGATCAGACAAAATACGTACAGTACATCTGCTGTTTATTTACAAAGTCTAAAGTAGCAATCAATACAAAACCCAGACAACTTTAGGAATTTTATAAATACTAGCCAGATTGCCATTTTAGGTATCAAAAACAGGACAATAATGTAAAAAGAGGATGCCTCTTCACTCTGTATCTATTCATCTATTAATTATTTTTTGAAAAAGGTTTTAATAGATCATTTCTGGTCGCATTGTGGAAAAGAAAAAAAAGTCATACACAGATTACTTTGATCTGTGTGATGTTTTTTTCCCCTCCATTATAGGTTCTGCTGTTTTAAGACTCCACTTCAAGTGTCTTTTAAAGGGGAAAGCAGACAGAAGCAAAATAAAGTTTAGCTGGACATGGAAAAAAGAGGATGGATACAGGATGGAAATTTGTCGAGATCTGCTAACAGTGGGCTAAAACTATAACAGAAGCAGTTTGGAGTGGGACTGAAAAATCAGTACCATGCAGACATCTAGTCTAAAGCGGCTTCTTTCTACATGCTACTCAGTCCCTGTACTGCACAGCGATATCTGCACCTATATCCAAATACATTTAATAAGTTTAAGACTTGTAAGACTTTACATAGGGTTGAGATGGACTGGCTATTGGGATTACTAGGACAATTCCCAGTGGGCCATTCCTTTAGCAAGAAGGAAAGAGAAAGAAAAAAAACAGGCATATAATGAGAGTTGCCCTCATTGCACGCTTTGGGTACTTCTCCAATCACCTCTCTCCCCAATATCCCCTGGGCCACTCCCCCTACAACACTGTCCCAATTGCAAGACACAAATGAGAGGACAGATGGAAATGGAGAAAAATGGAATGAGGAAGCTGAAAAAAACAGAAAAACACTAGCAATCGAAGCTGCGTGATTATAGTAATGATCAGCTCAGCAGCCTGTTTATTATTACCACATACATTAGTGTACAAGCAAAGACATTTAATTCTTCAGAAAACAAATTTAAAAAAATTTTAAAGGATTTACTCAGCAGCAACTGCAGTGGTGAAGGGTAAGTGGAAAGTTTAGGAACACAGTGTTAAACAAGACAATGTCATAACTACAAAAAACACCTTCTCTTTTATTGTAGTTCCTCTACTTTAGTGTGGCAAATGATCTCAACTGTTTCATGCTTTAATTTACAATTTTTGTTCCAGAATTGCTTCAGAGAAAACTAATCCAGTTATGTGTACTCTTATGTATCTGCCAGTGGATTATGAGTTTCTTGACAGGTAGGCAGTGGTATGTGAGACTGTGTTCTTTCACCCCTAACTGTTTTCACTTTATACAAATGACAGGAGATCCATGGACAAATCTGTAAAAATCCTAAAGTTTGCAGATGACACGACTGTAGTGGGTTCTCATTTCTAATAATGATGTGTCTTCCTATCAAAGAGAGTTGGACCATCTTGTAGAATGGTGTTCTTGTAACAACTTGGAGCTCAATGCTATTAAGACAGTGGTAATGAGGATTGATTTCCGCCGACAAGTCACTAACTGTCGACCTTTACAAATGAATGGCCAGACTTGGTCTGTGGTTCAGTCATTTCAATTCCTGGGGACTACTTTCACTAACACATTAAAATGGGACAAGGACATCACCATCACATCACCATTAAATTTTTACTCAGCCATAATTGAGTATTGTGACCTCCTCTATTACCGTTTGGTTTCCTTCTGCCTTCTCTCTTTCTAAGACTCAGCTGCAGTAGGTGATTTTTTCAACAGAGAAAAACACTGGCTGTTGCCTCCCAACATTAAAAGATCTGTTCATCTTTACAGCGAAAAAGAGAGCAAGAAAGATTGCAGCTGACTCCACCAACCCCAACAGCCATCTGTTCAATAAATTGCCATCACAGAGGAGGTACAGGTTAATTGCAAATCGAACTACACACCATCTCTGAAGCTTCTTTCCTCAAATTATTCAAATCCTAAATAAACTTATATAGGGTTACTCCTAACTGTTTTTGCAACATATACCTGGTAACTGTGCCGTTTGTCTATTTGAAAATACTTCATACTTGCTCAGTTTGTACTATTCTATATTTATATTATTTTGTATAGTTTCTCTATTTATTTGACTTAACTACCGAAGTTTACAAATACAGTTTCCTGAATTAAACATTTATATAGTGATCTGCACAGTGTCAGGCTAATGGTGGGTTGAAATTGTGTTGTCTCATTTGTTATGGCTTTGCATCTAATGTTCTGCATCTAACCAAAGTCAATTCTGGCATGTTTCACATGTCAGCAATAAAGTGATTCTGAAAAACTGCAGGTTACTTAAGTGTTCTTTAGAAGAATTAAAACCTTCAATCAATGGATTTGTGTAGACAGGGAGAGAGACAGTGTCTGTGAATGTGCGAGTCCAGTGACATGTGGACAACCTGTTCGCGTGGGTTCCTGATGTGCACCCAATTAATACTGGGACTGCAATTCCTGATGGTCCTGAAATCTTTATTTGGATTAGTTATTGTCTAAATTATTTTAAAATGCTCAAGTAAGCAGCCTTTAACAAAACCTTTTGAATAAATCGAGACAGCTGGAAACATTTACATTACATTTCTTTAACATGAAAAACGATTTTTGAAGAATTACAGAATCCGGGAAGTAAGAAGTTCAAGCAAAAGGAACTCAGTTAAAGATGCAAAACTCTTTTATTTTTCAATCTAGGGTTCAAATTTCAAAATATATTTTATGAAAGCTTCATACAAATTATAATAAAAAATGTATTGGCCTCAAGAAAGAAAAAAAAAAAAGTTTTAACTATTTACAAAGACTATCCCACCCTTTTACTGGATATACTCTTAAATTTTCAGCAAGTCAGAGCATATTCCTACAGCACCTTGGACACACCCACTGACACAAGGACAATTGAGAATCTGTAGATAGCCTAAAACATGTCCTTGGAATGTTAGCATAAAACTAGACCAAGATGAAAACCCATGCATGTAACCTTATATTGACTTATGCCACAATTTTAAGTCCATCTCCTCAAGTATATGGGGAAGATAGACTACACTATAAAGGTTATTGCAGAAATACTTTGTTATAAAATATTTCATGATGATGTACATTATTGGAGTTTATTTTGGATATAGACTACATACAGAAAGAGGTAACTGTAGTAGTGAGTTGCAACGTGCTATTCTTAAAAGTGCACAAAAGTATGGTTAGGTCATATATACTTAATGTAAGGAAAGAATAACAAAAATTAGAATAAAAATGCCACCTCTACCACAAGAGCAATTTTTACAAAATGAATCACACAACCCTAGAGGACTACAAGATATTCATCTCACACAATTGAATCAAATATATTTTACATGCATATCAATAATATTCCAGCATTCTACCTACCTGACATTCACAATCCAATTTGAGGGGAGCTGAAAGCCAAAGACCACTGTGACATAAATTAGATATGAAGTAGGAACCAGATATGGTTAAAATGCCAATCTATCATGGGGCATACTCATTTATGGGCAATTTATTGTCTCCAATTTTTTTTTAACATTAAAGTCTTTAAGGAATAGAAAAAAAATGGCAGACCCAGAATTCCATGAACTTTTTAAATTAGTAAACAATTGGAATTTCTAGTATATGTTACTCAACCTAAACATCACATTTATTATTTCATTTCATTAACTGTCAGCTTTTATTGATGATGGTCACCTTCAAGCTCCAATGTATAATAATCAAATATATTGGGACTCAATGATTTAGGTTTATTTTGCATGCAGACATAGCCAAGGTAAAGAAATATACAGGATAGTCAATCAGGGTAGCACACTGATAATGCTTCCATCATGGCAGACACGATAATCATAGAGATTGCAACCCCATTGGATTCCTTATTGTGGTAGCTCTAGCATCTGAGAATTCCTAAAATGTTTCCTATAAAGGTTCTTACAGAGCAAAACAATAAGGATTTTTTTTAATCAGTCTTCCCAGTTATACCAAATTGCAAGTTATCATGTATACGCGTATAGTCACCAGTCCATAATTCAGCTTGACAACATTTTTAAAGAAACACACACAAATTAATCTGATGGGAAAATCTCGCAAAGACTGTTAACAGTACTTAGGAATTAAACAGTAATTATTAAAAATCTGAAATTCTGTTTTAACTAGCAACTTTTTATGTACATTTCTATGCCAAAAAATACATTTTTGATGTACATCCTTCAATCTGTATATAACATTCAAAATTCAACACAATACTTTTTTAATGTGTACAATCTACACTACATTTTTTACTTCTTTTTACTAGAGAATTTCTATTTTATTTAATTACCTGAGAGATACCGCATTAGAACCATATAATTCCCTCACTGCTGCCAAGTCTGCCTCAAGCTGCAGATGCTTATGGAGTTCCCCATCATAATTCACCTGGGGGGGAAAAAAGTCATTTGTATATGTTTGATTCATGAGGTTATCAGTCTACAGTTTAATACATCAGAACACTTTATCCTCTATAAATAATCTAAAGGGAGTCATTCTTCAAAATCAAAAGCTGAATCTCAGGCTTCTTAGGAGAATTAAAATGGAAGTCAAATGACTTTGCCCATAGAAAAGATCCTTGAATTTTTTTTATTAGAAACTTCATAGTAGACTCAGGTTTAACTCATCAGCATTCCTGTCTGGATTTTAATTTCTTTTCATAGAATATAAAGAATAAGTATCTTAAAAGCAAATGAACAGAAGCTGGGGGAAATAAAGGCCAACTAAGTAAAATAATTATATTTCAGTCACTGTCATTTTCAGATGGGCAGCTCATAATGTACATTCATACTAAAACAAAAAGGAAAAATTATGTGCCACTAGTTACATCTCAATGTAACAGGGAAACAGTTTCACAGATTTTCTGAGTGAAAATGGTATTTTATTTCAAATACTTTTCAGCTTGATGCTTCTCTTTGGACAATATGTAATCCTTAAAGATGATGAGGATCATTACTTTCCCTTCCTATAAGACTAAAGTAAAGTTATATGCCACATACAGCTAGTAACTTAACGGCAGCATTACTTTCCCATGGGTTGGTCTGAATGGTTTGGTATGTTAGTAATTTTAATTAAATGGAGTAGAAAGTTTTTGGCCTCCACCTACAAACAATTATTATTTTACTTGTAAATTAAAAACAACCCCCACCACATACACATATATACAAATACACAGACAAGAGTACAGTGCCCACCAGTAATACAGGCACCCTCAGTAAATAAATGCATGATGTGTTGTGAAATGAAAAGTCTTTACTGCTAATTCTCTGGATCATTCATTCAAAATATTGACAATATCTAACCTTTAATTCACTTTAATTGAAGTGAAATAATTGTTAAAGTGAATTTTGAGCAGTGTCTGGCAATACGAGAATAGGTTAGAATTCGAGCACATGTTGTTGTTGTGGTCATATTACTGCTCTTTATTTTTCTTCTAAGTAC
Organism: Erpetoichthys calabaricus; assembly: GCF_900747795.2. NCBI lineage: Eukaryota > Metazoa > Chordata > Cladistia > Polypteriformes > Polypteridae > Erpetoichthys > Erpetoichthys calabaricus. The sequence goes on from NC_041400.2 coordinate 161,527,219, forward strand.
TGCTCTCAGTTTTTTGTCGACCTCAGCTTCAAAGCGAGATACTGTTGACAACCTATTCGGGTAAGATCAAGGTGTTAGGTTTTCTCTATCTATTGCCCAGTGTTGGTAATTAGTGGTTACATAGGGCTGATTGGCAGTACAGTGATTTACTTATTTAAGCAGCTAGTAAGAACTTGTCTACTAAAATCTATGCTTGTCAAGAGGTTTTCTTGGTCCTTTAGGTAAGACAAAAAATACCTTTTTGATTCAAGTAGTTTTCGGGTTGCCTAATGATCATTCAAGTGAAGTAGTGATACTCCTCAATATCCAGTTTATCTACAGATCTTGCTTATCACTGACATTTGTTTTTCTAGCATGTTTTCCTACTGTTTCTTCCTGATACCATGTCTGTCTCCCACATGGACAGGTCTCCATTTCTTCCAACCTAATCTCTCTTTCTCTTCCCTCAAGGTCTTTGATTTCTGGCTGACTATGGAACTGTTGAACAGCCTGCCTCCCATCTATCACTTGATTTCCAAACTGACAGAAATGTGGATCACTTCATGCAATTCTGTTATCTCCTACTGCAGTTTCCTCTTCTTTCAGGTTTTCACACACTCCACACACCTCTGTACAATGTGGTAGCACTGGTCTTCTCTTTTCCTCTAAATGGATATTTACTGTTTCTGATTATCTTAGTACCTTCTCATTTTTTTCTTATGAATTTCATGCTGTTCAAGTAATCTTCACCAAAAACCTGCCTCTCATCATGATCTATCGTCCTGCAATTTTGTGGGTGAACTTGATTTCTTTCTCTCTTCTGCATCTCTATGCTCAGATCCCATTATACTCCTAGGTGACTTCAACATCAACCTTGACTCTGCCAGCTTTTCTGGTCTCCTTACCTCTCCTCTTGATCTTATTATTACATACAACCTCTCCTGTCCACACTCCCCATCTATCACTCCCTTGCTTATCTCACACTAATTTTAAATTTCCATTTCTGTTGATATACCTTCTCCCCTCCTCTGTCTTCATTTCCAGTTGTCAAAATGTGACATAATATTTCTTCTCTATGTCCTGTCATCTTTTCTACTTCTGTCTGTCTGTTGTGCCTTTTCCTAATTACTTTGCCCAGCTCTCAATAGACGCTGCAGCCAGCACTCTTTTTTTTCCCTCTCTTCTTACCTTGATACCTACTGTCCTTTACACCATTGACCTGCTCATACCGCTTCTCCCCAACCCTGGCTATCTTTCACCCTCAGTTCTACTCGCAGGGAACTATGCTCAGCTGAAAGTGCTTGGCAGAAGAAGGAAAAACCATCCCACCTGGAAAAGTACACGTACTTCCTGTCTTCCTTCTCTGTATCTCCTGTGATATGTAAAGAAATCCTTCTTTCAAAACTTAATCACATTCTCTGAAAGGAATTCCTGCCACCTCTTCTCTACTTTCATGTCTCTCTTAAGCCCTCCTGTTGCTCCAAAACCAACCTCCTCTTTTTCCTAATGATCTTGCTTCCTTTTTCTCTTCCAAAGTCACCAACACTCAAAAACAATTCAAGACCCAAAACAAAACATTCTCTGACCCTCCTCTGTACCATTCTCATCTTTCCTCCTTCTCCACTGTAAATGTCTCAGAGACATTTCTGACCTGTTCTGTAACCACAGACCCACCACCTGTGCCCTGGACCCCATTCCTTCACATCTTCAGTCCATCACCCCTTTTTTGATTTTCCAAATCTCTTCTCCTTTCAATGTCTCACTGACCTCTGGATCTTGCTTTCTGATTTCAAGAAGTGTCATGTAATTCCTGTTCTCAAGAAACTCTCTCTCAGCCCATCTGGTATTGAGAACTACCATCCTCTCTCCCTTCTGCTTTTCCTACCCACGACTTGAGAACACATAATCCACAAAGAACACTTTTCATTTCTCTCTGAAAACAATATACTTGGATCTGCTTCAATCTGGATTCTGCAAGGGTCACTCTACTGAGTCTGCACTTCTTTCAGTCACAAATGTTCTTAGATCTGCTCAAGGTCCTTCATTCTCCTCTGTCCTTATCCTTCTTGGCCCTTCATCAGCTTCTGATACCACTAACCACTCCCTGCATATCTCTTCCCTTGAAAAACTCTGAATTAGCAGTTCTGCTTTAGACTGGTTTAAGTCTTTACCACTTATGGACTAACCCCTTGTCTTTTTCATAGAACTTTTCCACAGGTGTGACTAAAGGATCAGTGTTGGGTCCACTTCTCTTTTCTGTCTACATTCATTTCTTAGGCAAAGTCAATGCATCTTATGGCTTCTCATACCAGCTTTATACTGACGATTCACAGATCTTCCACTCATTTCCTCTCTCTTACAACCCACAGGTTTCTGCTCAGATCTTCAGCTGTTTCTCTGACATTTCACCATAGATCAAAGGTCATAGCCTTAAATGTAACCTTTCAAAGTCAGATATATTGTACTTGTTCTCTGATTATCCTTTCTCACATTGTCCTTAAGCAACACTATTGAAGACTCCTCACTTTCATTCATTAAGCATACTGTATATCTTCAATAACCCAGTCCTGTTGTATCTCTTTCTCTATAATATTCAGAGGATTCAACCCTTCCTCACTAATTATGCCACCCATCTCCTTGTTCATGTCCCTTTTTCTCTTTCAACTGGACTATTGTACAGTAATCCCTCCTCCATCGCGGGGGTTGCGTTCCAGAGCCACCCGCGAAATAAGAAAATCCGCGAAGTAGAAACCATATGTTTATATGGTTATTTTTATATTGTCATGCTTGGGTCACAGATTTGCGCAGAAACACAGGAGGTTGTAGAGAGACAGGAACATTATTCAAACACTGCAAACAAACATTTGTCTCTTTTTCAAAAGTTTAAACTGTGCTCCATGACAAGACAGAGATGACAGTTCCGTCTCACAATTAAAAGAATGCAAACATATCTTCCTCTTCAAAGGAGTGCGTGTCAGGAGCAGTGACTGTCACAGAGATAGAGAGAAAAGCAAACAAATCAATAGGGCTGTTTGGCTTTTAAGTATGCGAAGCACTGCGGCACAAAGCTGCTGAAGGCGGCAGCTCACACCCCCTCCGTCAGGAGCAGACAAAGGGAGAGATAGAGAGACAGAGACAGAGTTTGTTTTTCAATCAAAAATCAATACGTGCCCTTCGAGCTTTTAAGTATGCGAAGCACCGTGCAGCATGTCGTTTCAGGAAGCAGCTGCACCAAAGATAGCAACGTGAAGATAATCTTTCAGCATTTTTAGACGAGCGTCCGTATCGTCTAGGTGTGCGAACAGCCCCCCTGCTCAATCCCCCTACGTCAGGATCAGAGAAAGTCAGCGCAAGAGAAAGAGAAAAGTAAGCTGGGTAGCTTCTCAGCCATCTGCCAATAGCGTCCCTTGTATGAAATCAACTGGGCAAACCAACTGAGGAAGCATGTACCAGAAATTAAAAGACCCATTGTCCGCAGAAACCCGCGAAGCAGCGAAAAATCCGCGATATATATTTAAATATGCTTACATATAAAATCCGCAATGGAGTGAAGCGCGATATAGCAAGGGATTACTGTACTAGGGTGTTGTACCATGTTAGCCATTATGAATGTAGAGAAAAGCCAAGCAAAATGACACCTTTTATTGGCTAACTAAAAAGATTACAATATGCAAGCTTTTGAGGCAACTCAGGCCCCTTCTTCAACTCTGTCTTGGTGTGAGATCCTTCAACTACTAGCAGACCTCTCCAGCTCCTCCAGAATGCAGCTACTCGACTGATTTTCTCTGTTCCTCATTCCACGTCTACTACTCCTCTATTTTGGTATCTCCATTGGCTTCCTGCTGCTACAAAGATTTAGTTCAAAACTCTTCATTTGACCTACAGTTCTCTTCAGTACCTCCACAACCCTGGACCCTAGGTTTCTTATTATGCTCCTTCAAGAAGTCTCTGTTCTGCCTCTGCCTGACTGCTGACCGTCTCTCCTCTTGCTACATGTGACAAGACTGAACAACGTTTCTCCATTCTTGTTCCAAAGCAGTGGAATGAACTCCCTTTGTCAATCTGAACTGCACCCAATTTACTTTAAGCATCTCTTGAAAACGCACCTTTTCATTAAGTACTTTAGATCTGCTTTGCTTATCTTGAACAGGATAGCTACTGTTATACAGACAGAATGTTTGGGATATTGATTTGTGTCTTACTCTAGTTGCTGGTATACATAATTATGGAGTAGTTCTACTACCTTGTGCTTGCTTGTTTTATCGTGTCCTCTGTTGCTTTGATGCTTGCACCTTCCTTCTTCTATGTATTATAACTTTTTTTTATAAGTCACCTTGCATAACAGTGTCTGCTAAATAAGTCATAATAACTGAAGGGATAAAAGTTATTTTTAAAAAATAATTTTCTTAAATGCATGTGTAAATATTCAAAACTAAAAGTGAAGGAGGGGGTCAAGAAAGCAATACTGATGTTTCACTTTATTGGGACAACACCACTAGGCTAAAAACTCTAAGTGTAGAACAGTTGCTCAAGGTCAAACAATGTCAGTAGTGGGATTTGAACTGACAGCCTCAGGGTTTGAAGTCTAAAGCCTTAACCACTACACCACACTGCCTTCCACAAGAAAGGACAGCTTAATGGAGCCCTTGCTTGAAGGGAGGCAGTGGCTGCGACTTTGACCTTGACATGATGATTATTTTGGATGCTTCCAACCATCTTCTATCATGGCACTATCACTGGCAATATGACCCGATTTGTTCACTGAACAATACTTATTTATCTTCAGTTTCCTGCACTTATTAGATTAAATTTTTTATATCTGTCAACTAAAAATTAATGTTGATATTATTTACATATTTTGGCTACACAGGCACAGATAGTGCGGTCAGTGAAAATGACCACAAAAGGGAAAAGGCTGTGCTACACCATGAGCCAGATTTTACATGTAGACAACTCAGGCATCAGATGATAAAAAAAATATATGAACACTCAATGTATGTACCATAATAAACAACTGATAAGAAGACACCCACAAGATATGTTCTGCTATATTTCCACAATTCCTGCTAATTAACAAATTTCTATGCACAACAACCTGATCCTGCTACATGACTGGCCTAAATTGCAATATTCACAAATTCATAAACAGGACCTTAAGCACGATAAATTATATTTTCTTAAATAAGGCATGTGATGGAAGTTTTATCAACCAGTCAGCAGAGAATAAGTGACTTCACAGATACTGTATAGTGACATTGATGCCTTGATAAGAAAAATGCAGAATTATTACGGATTTGGAGGCAATTCCAGTATATAGTGAAAGCAAAATGCTTCATGAAACAATTAATATTTAAAATTTTGAGAGATTCTGTATTCAAGTCTCTAATAACATTTCTCTGTTGCTTTTAAATTTTTCAGTTGACAATGTTTAACTGCATAACAATTATTTAAATACAAGTTATTATTCCAATGTTAAGATCTCAGTTCATCAATCAAAAACAAATATGTTAAAAAGCAAAAGTATTTTAAGGAAGAAAATGATTTATTGATTACACTGAGACAATGATATCAGAAACTAGTGCTAAAACAAATAAGTTCACTGTTATTTCAGTAAACCTTACTGACAATTTTATATAAGTACACTATACTGTATATATATGTATTTATTTCACTTCTGCTATTTCCGGAGCTTTCAAATATTCAATACTCATGTTCAGCATTTATCATTATTATTGGTCCAATTAGCAGTTTTAAATTTAATCATAATACCTGTACAAGAAAAAAAAAATAGTATTAACAACAAGGTCCAGTTAAGGTGTCACAGATGAAAACTAATTCATCAAAAGGAGAGTGTTTACTATGCTCATCTTGATTTAAATGAAATGCCTCTATTTCACTTGATTAGTTAAGAAAGGAAGCTTATCAAACTTTAGTGACTTTAAGAACTTTGAATAATTCATGGTTTACTGCAACTTACTCACCTGACCGCCATAATAAAACTCCTCTGAGTCATTGTCACCTTCAGAATCTTCTTCTATGGCACTGTTGAGTCTTGAATCCTACACAAAAAGTGGATGTTAAATGCTGCTATTTAGTGCAATCTTGAATTACATTTTCTTTCAAGTTTAGATTCTTTAAGTATAGCCTAATCTAAATTCATGCAAAATACAGTACAAAAATTAAAAAATAACATTGAAGGTAAACTGTTTAGCAAAACTATATACTTAAGGGGATGTGGTTTAATGTTAGCAACTGATTATTTTTCTGCAAATTTTACAAATGTGGTATATGTCAGATGCCAGGTAAAGCCAAAATAACGATACACAGCAGCAAATAACTAACTTGAAAGTTAATTTTATATACAGCAATACAACATAATACAGCTGAGGGGAAAATCCTGCTTTATACTTATAAGTATTTGAACTAAATTAAAGAACTCCATGACAAAAAGTGACAGAAAAGGATCAGATTATATAGACAAATGTTATTGACAATGTAGAAGTTTCAACTTTTCTTACTATAAATTAGGATGTATGAGTTGGGTAACAGAACCATTTGTACTTAGGACATTACTATAACCATTAGGCAATATATCAGTAGCACAACCCAAGTCAAACGAATATAACTGCAGTATGTTAATGATTATACTGCATTAACCAGCACTAAAGGTTACTCACTTGTACAGAACTTTACGTTAGCTTGAAAGAACCTCACGTCAGTCACATATATTGGCTTAACCAGTCACAGAAGATGCGGTTAATCATAAGCATGTGTCTATGTAAACATGTAATTGGTTTGGTCCTGCATAGCTTCCTGCTATATATATTTCACTGTTTTGTATGTAAGATCTTCAAAAAACCCATGTGTCGGAAGAGTTCAAGTGTGATTGAAGGTTCATTTAAAGTCAACTAAACATCTTCATACGTGAAGGGTAGGGCTGCAGTCACTTTTATTGAGATAAGGATAAACCTCACAGCATTCAGATTATTACATGAAACAGGGATCAGATATTCAAACCTGTTAAGATCATAAATGTCATATCTGGGCTTTAGTGAATCTGAACAAACAAGACCATCTTGTTGTAAGACTTATCAGATTTATGATTTTATACACTTAGCAACCATTTTTACTGAGTTAGCGTACTCCCAGTACCTCCTGTCAATTTTTCCATTTCAAAGAATATTATGTACTTAGAAGATCTTTTTCTGTTCTTTTATCCCCTTTACTCACTGTTTGCTGTTTGCTTAGTTACCTTCTCACTTATGGAATTAATGAGCTCATTTTGAATTGTTTTGCCAAGGCAACTTGTGTGGGTACTGGTGCCACTCTCAATGTGTCTTTTGTGCTGTTTGACAAATGTCTTTGTCTTGAAACAAACAATGATGTTCAGACACAAACAGTAAACTCAAAAAGCCTGCTGCAAGGGAAAATGTGTCAGATTTCACATATTTGACAGTGGGGGTACTGTTTTTTTTATTTTTGAATGAGAAATGAGTAGTAGCAGTAGCATTGCAATATCGTCTTTCAGATAGGTGAGCATGTGCCTCTAGGTGTCAATCAGATTTCATCGTTGAAAACTTTTGTTCATTTACTGAACCATAACGAAAAGATAAGCTATCTACAAAATGTCAGTCTATAAGAAAGAACAAATCAAACATCTCTCACCTAAATATAGTCACTTTTTTCATCTTGCTCACCTATGGCACCTTACTGCATAAACGCAAGTAAGTAGCATATGGAAAAGAAAAAGAAAAACTCTGATACATGCCAGGATTGATGCCAAGAACAATGCACCCAAAAGCTTAAATATTAACAAAAGAGCGTAAGTTAAGCATATTTGTGTCCAGCACACAATCTCTCCAAAAATGTTTTCTTTTGGAGCTGTACTCATACTACAACCAATACATCTATCTCAGTTACTACAGTGGACATATCAATACAAGGAAGGATAAACTTATCTGGCTTTTCATATGGCTTTAACTCCCATATATAGCTGAAGGTAGCCCATGGAAGAGTTCAATTGTCTTAGTATGTTTCCGTGTGGTCTTCGCAGGTTGCATGTCCATCTTCAGAAAAGTAAAAGGCATTTTGGCTGTAAGCGATGTCTGCCCATAAGTAAGCTTCCAAGTCCACTGTACTATTTCAACTATTTTACACCTTAGACCAATGCATTTGTTTCAATGGTCACCAACTGAATAAGAACACATATTGTTGACTATTACTATAGATTATAACAAGCTTTCATTATTCTTACCAATATACTTTTCTGCAGACAAATACTTCAGCAAATTAACTTCTAAACTTATGCTCCTTCATTAACCATATACATCCATTAATCTTTTCTGTTTCCATCCATACATCCATTATCCAACCCGCTATATCCTAACTACAGGATATAATCCCAGCCAACACAGGGTGCCAGCCCACCGCAGGGCGCACACAGCACACGCACACACACACACACATACCAAGCACACACTAGGGCCAAATTAGAATCGCCAATGCACCTAACCTGCATGTCTTTGGACTGTGGGAGGAAACCGGAGCACCTGGAGGAAACCCACGCACACACGAGGAGAACATGCAAACTCCACGCAGGGAGGACCCAGGAAGCGAACCCGGGTCTCCTAACTGCAAGGCAGCAACGCTACCCACTGCGCCACCCATCTTTTCTTTTACTTGCTAAAATATAATAATGTATTGAAGCTAAGCATAATTGTACGTGCACTAAAAAAATGCTACCCAGGTTCACAAATATCAGTGACAAGTCAGTAGTTTTGCTTTTTGGCTGTTGGCTACAATAGGAGTCTTTGCCAAATAAGTATTAATTAAATGTATTACTTTGTTTTGCTGTTGTAGACTGCAATGAATGGTATGTGCCTCAGATATTTTCCATTCTATTCTTGGACATGCAGATACATTTATAGAAAAATGAAGAAGGGAAGCTATATTAACTTCTTTCTGTCACTTTCTTTCTTACTTCTGTAGTTACCTTGAGAGATTTCAGTGTTTGCTGGATTCTCATGTGAATGTTTTCAACAGTTAAATACAAGAATGACTAAATCTAACTCTCTAGATGATAATACAGTAATCTATTTTGTTAAGCAAAGTGCATAGTACATTACAAAAAAAAAAAAACAAATAGTTGCTATCAGTCATAAAAAGTTATATATGGGAAAGTCAAAACTTTCTGTATTGAACAGTAGGGCTACTGAGTTATAAAAAAAAAAAAATCCCTTTTGTGACATCATAAATTTCTGACATAATTATAATTATAAGGTTATTATACTGGTTGAAAAAATAAACATTAAAATAATTCTGGCTAACAAATATATATTCCTAATCAGAAAAATATGGAATTTACAGGTAAGGTTTTCTATTTGTATTTAATCGCCAATACATGAAATTACAAACTTGTGATAGCAGAAGGTTTTTACTGTGTATTAAATCCAGCTTCAAACACGCACAAAAACTGTCTCAACTATTTTATACTATCAAAATGCTGGACTCGGAGGTTTCACCACCCATATTCAAGGCAAAATTATTTTCACTGTGTAACAGTCATTCAGGAATTATTTTATCAATAACAATGTGCAACCTTCTGTCAAGTTATACAATTATGACACGATCATTTTTTCTGACCATGCACCTTTTATCTTGGAACTTTCCATTACAAACACATTTAACTGAATTCAGAAATGTCCACTGAACATGTTAATGGTAGATGAAGACTTTGTTAAATTTATCACCACAAATGTATTTTGCATGAAGCCGATCTGTTTTCAGATATACCCGACAGAACTCTGTGGAAAGCAGAAAGCTATTCACATAAAAAAGAAACCCAACAGGAACACAAAATTAATTTGCGTTTCTACAATTAATGATAACTATTTGAGGTTACCAGTAAGGAGAGAGAGAGAGAGAGAGAGAGAGAGAGAGAGAGAGAGAGAGAGAGAGAGAGAGAGAGAGAGCATCCAGTTCATTGACAATAAAGGAAGTGGAGCTACTCTTGTTATTCTAATTATGAATGTGAAGAAAACACCAATATGATGTTAGTTTATCAAATATTAAGTTGTACGAAATGTTATCACAAAAAAAAATTAACACTGCAGTAAGTAACAAATTTAAGGTAAAACATGCTTTACTCATCAAAATGTAAAGAACATTATGCCCTTACTAAAGATTTTTGAAAAATACACAAACACCATAAACCATTACACATGGACAAGTGGGACAAATCTTTGAAATCTTGATAAACCTCTGCAAACACAGAGGCCTGTCCAACAGGATATGACTTAGGGAAAAAAAAATCTTAGGGTTGTAAGGTTAACAAATGCTACAGAAGACACTCTCTTATTCAAAACACTATGCCAAGCATTAATTTCTGATAAAACAGAAACCTTAGAAAGCACTCTGCCTTTAGAAAATTCTCTACAGAACAATATTAATACCATTATAACATTAATACCTACCTCAGAAACACGGAAGGCGTATTTTCTTAAATCGAAACTATTGCCACTTTAAACTAGAAGTGTTCAGTAAGGTAGAAACTTTCTTTAAAACTCATTTGAAAATTGCTTTAGCATCCAGCTATTTAGCTAAATAAAACATCACATTCTGTTCTCTGCCACATTCTTGCTTCCAGGTACTGATACTTAAAATTGCTTTGGTCCTTTTAATGTAACATTGTTTTTTTGAAAGGAAAAGAACTTCAAAGGAAAAAATGCTTTGCATTAAGTATGCATTTCACCTCCAGTCTCTTTAATGCTGCCATTTACTTTGATTTTGACTTCAGACTTGCTTTCTGTTAATAAAAATGTACTTCAAATATTATACTTTCATTTTATAATGACAACATAGTTTGCCCTCATTAGGAAATTTCTACAGTATGCTTTTAACACAGATTACATTTTAATGTGAGTTAAATATAGATTAACTGCATTATTTACTATAAAACAATATGCTGTTTTGAGATAGAAACAAGTTCTCCTAAGTTAACTGGTATCACACTGTGACAAATGTATTGTGGCACATATATTACTTCTGCAATGCGAATAATTCACATTACTATTTAAAGGTAAACCTTTAGACAGTTGTGTTTTTTTTGTATTTAACTGTGTGTACAAGCACAGTAGACCTTTGCATGTAGAACACTACTGCTTTGGTTCGTTTGTAGTAAAATTTCACTTTTGGATTTTAAAAAAAAAAAAAAATGTTTGAACATGTTTTGGTATACAGGTGTTCCAGTAACTTATCAGGATTTTAACTAACATTTCTCTCTCTTTCTCACCAAAGCTGTTGGAATAGGCATCAGCCTCTATAACCAGAACTGAATTAAATTTGATAATGTCCAAGTTCAAATTTTCAAATCAAAATTACCAGTGACTTTAAATATTAATATGTGACAAAAAGTACATACTTATTCCATATAAACATCACTTATTACCTGTGTCCTGTCATTTTGTAGCTTTGTTTTAATGGATAGGCAGCTGGTGGCATCACTGTTTATTCTAATTTCTGTAAAGAAAAATAATCCCTATTAAAAAAAAGCTTTTTTTAATGATGTTTCCAAATTATAACATGGAGGTTTTTTCTACTTATACTGTATATTACTAAGAGAACAACATTAAAACATACCTTAACCTAATATGTATTGTTAATCTTCAAATATTACCTGAAGTTATTCTGTGAAAAATAACAGGAATGGGATCCCGGGTAACTAGTACATCATCATCATTTTCAGAATTGGACACATATGTATTATCTACAAAGGGAAAATGAAAAAGGTAAATATTTAGTTAGCTAAAACATAGTATTTCTTTTGAAACAGAAAGAAGAAGCACAGCAATTACATTTTAACGTCAAACACTGCAGCAGTTATATATGGTACTCTTCAGGCCTTAAGTTGGTCATTTTTACTATTCTGAGCCGATTTAACATGAAAGCACAGCTGAAAGGTAATCTTAGTAATCCCACTTTATCTAGAGCAATTAATGCTAAAATTCACAATGATAACTTTGCATAAACAAAGTTGTAATCGGGAAAAAATATCAAATAAATAAAGGCAGGCAATGTTGGCCTGGATGTCAAATAGATATGAATATGAATTCACATGATCGTAAAATAGTTCAGAATGGTTTGCACTGTAAGATTGCATATGGCATATGTTGATCATATATGTAAACGACATAGCCATTAAATTTCAAAAGACAGCACAAAGTTTGTTGCAATCTGTTGAATTCTTGGACAGGTTGGGAATAGTGAGGGTATGTTGTGTCAGCAGAACTTTCACTATAATGACAGGCTATCACTAAATGATTTATAAAAGCAAGACTATATAAAAACATTAACAACTTGGGTAAAACATCCATTCTTTCATTTACTAAGTCACTTATTCAGTTTAAGTTTCTGGGAGCCAGAGTCTGTCGTTTGCCCACTGGTTCTGGAATTCTATAAAAAGGGTGTAATGTGAATGGGCCAGTTATTCTCGTCCAGAACAAGATTGTATTATTTCAGCAGTGTGTAGTAGTGTGTATTTGGACAGATTTCGGTCATTTACTTAACATAAAGTATAAGTATTTGACAAATTAGATTTGATCTGACCTTAACATCAGACTCATCTGTAGAGACTAAACAAATACTATATATAAAAACTACTAATCTAGCTATCGACTAAGTACATATCTATTTTATACAAGTAAGTATTGATTATTTGGTTAAAAATTCACTTTTAACCTTATCTAATTTTAATTTAATTATTTTTTCTTTCATAAATTTCTTTCACATTTTATAAAGCATATTGACTTACATCAAGTGTATGAAAATGTGGTATAGACATAAATGGTGTTGTTGTTTACAAACGATGACTGGTTCTTTTAGCATATAATCTACCAAGGAGATGGCTGATGAACCATTTTATAGTCATTCACTATTATTTTCTGAGCTAGATGGAAGTGCAGCTTTCTCGACATTCCCTAGGAACTGCAGACGAAAGATGCTTCCATGAAGCAGTTAAAGTTTTCCAACACAAAGTAAAGACCCCTTGACTGCTGATCAATGGACTAAGAAGAGAAATATTTTATCTTTTTTTCACCTCAAGAAAAAATGCTAATTTAGCTTACCAAACATGTTCAAGGTATGAACATTAACTTCGCATGGCAATTCTTTGAAAATTTAGAATACTAAGATTTACACCTGACTCAATAATATACATCACTTTCATGAAATGAAGTAATGTATTTGTAGGTTTATTTTATATAAATAAATTGTTAACTACATATTATTTAAACTGTAACCATTCCTTTCCCCAGCGTCTTGTTGCAAGCGATTAGAATTTCTTCTGCTTGATGTCTCATCTCACTTGTCTTTCCTCCAACTCCTGGAAAGGCTGCTATGTCCCTTCATGAATGATAAAAATCTGTTCACATCTAAAAGAACAACAAGCTTTTGTTGTATGGTTTTCTTTTAAAGCTTGTGTTCATTATTTATTTTGCATGCATCTTAGAAACAATAGGTATGTTGTTTTCTGTCTTAAATATTTATTAAATGTTATGCTTACTTTATATTACATTTAAAACTTTATTTCATACAACTGAAGGCTCAGTAAGTCACCATAAAATGAAACTATTGTCAATCGACCGTTTTTGATTTCACTATTGATACTTTTTTTATCTGCAACTTCGGAGCAGAGTTAACAAAATAGTGCTTTATATGGTTACTTGTAAAGTGGACAGTTAAGAGGGGTTTTGAGAAATGTACAAATGTACAAAGCTCATACAATGTGTACATATATCATAAAGTTACTCCTTAATCTTTAAGATTTATTTTTTTGGGGAAAAACATTGCCGTATGTGCATTCCAGTTTTCTTGGCACAAAATAAAGATGTGCATTCTGTATCTGATGGGAGGTAGTGGTAATGGTGGGGTCTGGGGATTGCTCTGCATGCTAGTGTTCCCTGTGAACAGTACGTTTCAGGATTTATGCACAATGCTTCTAGGCCCTTGTCCAGACCCCACCAACTCTAGAAATGGATAAGTGTGTTTAGTAAATGGATGGAAAAAACTCTTCCACTCTGCAAACAAGTACCCTTCTTAGCTTTGTTTTTACCTCTGGAAAAGTGAACCAAAAACACAATGTTTTTCAACCAGAAAAAATGTTATTATATGTAACAGAAACACATTAAAAGCAAAACATAAACATCATTCACTAAGTTGGTGATTATCTCAACACATAATTTGGGGTATATGTTTGATCTCATTTTGTCCTTTGGTTTATCTATACCAAGCAGTGTTATCTGTAACTTGCCTGTATCTGATCATCATCTACTTTTATTCACTATTTCACAACATTGTCATAAAGATAAATATCAGTTTCCCGCTCATCGCTTTTGTGAGATTAACTCAATGACATCAAGTGGCTTTCTGCAGCATTCAGAATCTCTCTACTGCATAACAAAGATCTTTTCCATCAATTCAAGGAAATTCTAACTATTTGATTCTACCTCCAGAAACATTTTGGATTCTACTGTTCCATTTAGAATTAGATGCAAAGTCTAAATTGGAGTCTTGGCTGAAGTAATCGATTTGTGTACACAGACAAGACTGTAGGCGCATCTAGCGTAAATGGAAAAAAGACGAGCTGTGTGTATCCCAGGGAATTTTCAAGGACTGTTTATCTTAATATCAGATTGCAGTTAAAATCTGCAAAAACTCAATATCTATCTAGACTTGTCTCTAATAACTGTTACAGGCCACAGATTTTACTTAATTTTATAAATTACGTTATCCCTGTGATAACAGCTTGCCCTGTAACATCACCTGATATCTGAAAATCTTTCATGATTCTTTGTAAAAAAGATCAATGTTATAAGGTCATCGGTCATACTGGCTTGCTCATGATCCATCTTTCCAGCAGTGTGTTCCGTTGTCTTTGACCATTTTAAGCCAGTATTTTCTTTGTTGTCTGATTTGGTGCAATACTTAAGAAGGTTTTTGATACTGTTGGTCCAAGTATTGTCACCTCAATAAATGTTTGATTTCTGGGTGTGTTCCCCTCTGCCTTGAAACATGCTGTGATACTGCATCTTATTAAAAAACAAAATTTGGACCCCCTATGACCTGTCAAATATAAAGCCAACTTCTAAGCTGCCTTTTAAATCTAAAGTATTGAAAAAAGTTGTTTTTACTCAATTACAAACATATGGACAAAAACAGAATTCTGGAAAAATTTCAGTCTGGATTTTGATCCTGCCACAGCACCAAAACTGTGCTACTAAAGGTTTACAATGACCTCCTACTAACTACCGGCACTGGAGATTCTGCTGTTCTTGTACTGCTAGATCTTGCCTAAGGTTTTGATACTGTGGATCATGCATTCATTATATCAACCCTTGAACAGTATGTAGGTGTCCACAGTAATGCCCTTAAATGGTTTATATCCTAATTAAGTAATATTTTGTGTGTCCCTGATGTTGTTCTTGGATCATTTGCCATACATCATACATGTTCAGTTAGGAACTTTGTGAAATCTAAACGAGTTATCAAAAATCACACAACAGGTAAACACTGTGGTTAAAATTAATTATTTCCAGCTGAAACTTTAGCGAAGGTAAAGGCCTTTCTTTCTTTAGTGATTTTGAAAAGGCCATCCATGCTTGTACAGCATCATACTTGAACTATTGTAATGTTCTGTATGTAGACATTGATCAGGTATATTTACAACACCTGCAACTAGTCCAGAATGCTGCTGCTCACCTACTGGCAGGCTCTCACAAGAATGATAACACATTCTACCGATGTTGACCATGCTCCATTGGCTTCTGTCCACTACAGTACTGATTTTAAAACTTTGTTACTTGGTTTTAAATGTTTGAAAGAAAATGCCCCTGTTTACCTTTCATAACTCCTAAATGTTTACATGCTGTGAGCACTGCGGTTTACTAGCCACATGCTCGTAGTGGTGCAAAGGTTGAGGCTGAATCAAAGGCGGGGGGAATGTACCAGCCGCTCCCTCTCTTTGGTCTGCCCTGACATTAATTAATTTTAGGTCATCATTAAAGACTTTTCTTCTCGCTGGTCTTTGACCCTGTAGTAGGTTAAATGTTATGTTTGTATATGTTTGTTCTTGTACATTCATGATTATCAGTTTATATGTGTGTGTTGAGTATTTTGAGGATATGTACGATTTGTCATAATCATGGTTTTGTTAGGTGCATATATTTTAATTGTGCCTGATCAGCACTGTCCATCAGATTGCTGTAGGCTACCACAGCTCAAGGCTTAGTGACTTAAACATTTCCCTTGACAGTTGCTACATTGTGAGTAGTGCTTAGGAGGTGAATGTCATTCTTGTCATTCCACTTGATCGCAATCATTTTACCTTTTTACCACTCTGAAGTTTCACGTGACCAAATTCACCAGGCAAATCACAGCGGTTTGGTCATACAGTACCATATGCATCAATTTCACTATCTGTATCAACTTCTGATGATCAGTTCACATTGTCATCACAATTTCAGTTTGTTTTTCATTTACACACTATTGTGTGTTTTGATAGAAGACTTCATCCCACTCATGAATACTGATGAGTTAGTAAAGAATCACAAAACGAATAAGGCCAGGTTTATACTTCACGAAACGGGTGCCTGCAGATGCTACTGCTACATAAGCGGTGTACTGTTTATACTTGTGTACATACTTTATGTAAATCTGGAGGATTCCACCGGGTGGCAGTGTGAGATACCATTATGGTGAGAAATCACTGTTCGGCTTCACTGTGTTTAGAATTGTCCAAAACATCCATTAAATTCCCAGGACACCTTTCCACAATATCTCTGAAAATGATGGATGTTTAATGATTACATCCTTCAATCCAGGGTCGCACCCATTCCAGCTAGCATCGGGTACAAGGCAGAAACAATCCCTGGACAGAACATCAGCTTATTGCAAGGTGAATACAAGCACACACATGCACTAATGTCATTTTAGTATCACCAAATCCCCAAACCTGGAAGAAAACCAGAACACAATGTGGAAACCTACCAGGAAATCATGCAAACTCCAGGCAGGGAACACCAGGGATGTGACTCCTTATTGCGAGGCAGCAACGTTACCGCTCCACCACCATGTTGCCCCCACATGTGTAATTATTAACAGTATTAATTATTTAAATAAAGTTAACAAGTTACCTGTAAAATGTAATGTACATTATTTAAACACATTTCATCATGAAAGTGAGATTAAGTATAAATCTAAGAATTCTAAATGTGCAGAGAGCTGGAATATCATAAATTTCATGTGTTCTGTGTAGCAATCACTGCCTGCCGCTGCTGTCAGTTCAGGAGGAAACCCCAGAAGCATGTAGCGATTTAACAAGTGGGTCAGTTTTAATATGATGTTTTACTTTAATGACATAATAAACTGAGATTAAAGTAAAATTTTTCACTTTGATCACGAAAAAGACTTTTTTTTCCCCACTGTGTCCCAATTTTTTTTTCCTCTGTGGCTCAAATACATTCTGATGCTGTTGTGAAGGTGAAAAAAAAAGTTTGATGATTTGCTTCACCACATTGAACCACTCATTAAACACTTGAAGCACGCACATTGATTCTGTAAGATCTGCGGCTTGTTGTCAGATGTTGATAGTAAACGGACAATGTCACATCACATTCCAACTCGCACACTGCACCCCCCGATATTTTGCTGGTACTGCAACTCGCACACATGTTGCGTTAATTTCTGAGGACATGCTCAGAGAACACATCAAATGAACGCTGGGAATTGTGGCAGGTGGCCGGGTGCGGCCCTCAATCAGCCGCCTATATAACGAGCCGCCGCCCTACAATCAAGGCTGGAGTCGGGCGAGGAGGTGGCAAGGAGAGGCCCTGAGTGTTTGTGAGGAGAAGAGAGACGGCTAGTAAAGGAGCCGGGACTTTGAGAGACGGTGGGGGTTTGTTGGTGTGGTGCACATAGAGACTTGTATTATAATAGTAGTTGTGTAAATAAACGTGTGGTGATGGACTACAACGTGTCTGCCTGTCTGTGTCCGGGCTGTACCCTTCTACAGTGGCGTAGTCGGCAGGATCGGGCCCTAGGCTACAGTGTGTCGGCTTGCCACAGAGGGGTTTCTGTCCTCCTGGAATGGTTCGCTGGTCCCAGGAGGTCTCAGCTAGCGGGGGTGTACTGTGGCAGGTGGCCAAGTGCGGCCCTCAATCAGCCGCCTATATAACGAGCCGCCACCCTACAATCAAGGCTGGAGTCGGGTGAGGAGGTGGACGAGGTCAGAGGAGGCGGCAAGGAGAGGCCCTGAGTGTTTGTGAGGAGAAGAGAGACGGCTAGTGAAGGAGCCGGGACTTTGAGAGACGGTGGGGGTTTGTTGGTGTGGTGCACATAGAGACTTGTATTATAATAGTAGTTGTGTAAATAAACGTGTGGTGATGGACTGCAACGTGTCTGCCTGTCTGTGTCCGGGCTGTACCCTTCTACAGAATGCGTAGCAGCCATGAAGCATGTGCATACGTGTTCCAAGCATGAAGTATAAATCGATGATTTTTTTTTTGCAGCATTATATTATTGTATCCACTAGATGGCAGCAGAATACTGTCCCAAGCATTATTCAGGCTCAACACTGTACATTGGATCACAACAGCTTAACCCGAGAAACACTTGTGGTTAAATGTTTTTATATAGAATTCCAAGCCCCAGAGATGCTCATACAGTGCATCCGGAAAGTATTCATAGCGCATCACTTTTTCCACATTTTGTTATATTACAGCCTTATTCCAAAATGGATTAAATTCATTTTTTTTCCTCAGAATTCTACACACAACACCCCATAATGACAACATGAAAAAAGTTTACTTGAGATTTTTGCAAATTTATTAAAAATAAAAAAAAACTGAGAAAGCACATGTTCATAAGTATTCACAGCCTTTGCCATGAAGCTCAAAAATGAGCTCAGGTGCATCCTGTTTCCCCTGATCATCCTTGAGATGTTTCTGCAGCTTAACTGGAGTCCACCTGTGGTAAATTCAGTTGATTGGACATGATTTGGAAAGGCACACACCTGTCTATATAAGGTCCCACACTTGACAGTTCATGTCAGAGCACAAACCAAGCATGAAGTCAAAGGAATTGTCTGTAGACCTCCGAGACAGGATTGTCTCGAGGCACAAATCTGGGGGAGGTTACAGAAAAATTTCTGCTGCTTTGAAGGTCCCAAAGAGCACAGTGGCCTCCATCATCCGTAAGTGGAAGAAGTTCGAAACCACCAGGATACTTCCTAGAGCTGGCCGGCCATCTAAACTGAGCGATCGGGGGAGAAGGGCCCTTAGTCAGGGAGGTGACCAAGAACCCGATGGTCACTCTGTCAGAGCTCCAGAGGTCCTCTGTGGAGAGAGGACAACCTTCCAGAAGGACAACCATCTCTGCAGCAATCCACCAATCAGGCCTGTATGGTAGAGTGGCCAGACAGAAGCCACTCCTTAGTAAAAGGCACATGGCAGCCCACCTGGAGTTTGCCTATAGGCACCTGAAGGACTCAGACCATGAGAAAGAAAATTCTCTGGTCTGATGAGACAAAGATTGAATTCTTTGGTGTGAATGCCAGGTGTCACGTTTGGAGGAAACCAGGCACCGCTCATCACCAGGCTAATACCATCCCTACAGTGAAGCATGGTGGTGGCAGCATTATGCTGTGGGGATGTTTTTCAGCGGCAGGGACTGGGAGACTAGTCAGGATAAAGGGAAAGATGACTGCAGCAATGTACAGAGACACCCTGGATGAAAAACCTGCTCCAGAGCGCTCTTGACCTCAGACTGGGGCGACGGTTCATCTTTCAGCAGGACAATGACCCTAAGCACACAGCCAAGATATCAAAGGAGTGGCTTCAGGACAACTCTGTGAATGTTCTTGAGTGGCCCAGCCAGAGCCCAGACTTGAATCCGATTGAACATCTCTGGAAAGTTCTTAAAATGGCTGTGCACCGACGCTTCCCATCCAACCTGAAGGAGCTTGAGAGGTGCTGCAAAGAGGAATGGGCGAAACTGGCCAAGGATAGGTGTGCCAAGCTTGTGGCATCATATTCAAGACTTGAGACTGTAATTGCTGCCAAAGGTGCATCGACAAAGTATTGAGCAAAGGCTGTGAATACTTATGTACATGTGATTTCCCAGTTTTGTTATTTTTAATAAATATGCAAAAACCACAAGTAAACTTTTTTTCCGTTGTCATTATGTGGTGTTGTGTGTAGAATTCTGAGGAAAAAAATGAGTTTAATCCATTTTGGAATAAGGCTGTAACATAACAAAATGTGGAAAAAGTGATGCGCTGTGAATACTTTCCGGATGCACTGCAGTTAATGGCAAGTACGTTAAGGCAGATAAGAGGTCTAAATAAAACACCCATGCTGTATGTATGTATCTTACTTTCATTAATAATGTAAGCAAAATAACTGTTCTATAAAATCATATCTTTTTTCTGTTTAAGATATATAAAGTTAATGCATAGTTATACAAAACAAATTAATATACTTCAGTTAAACAAGACATTTATAAAACATAATAATATTGACCATTCTCATGCCATCAATTATAGCAGGTATAACATTGTATTTATAAGTTCAATTCATCAACAGCAAGTTTTTTTGACAATACAGGACATTCAGTGACGTTATTCAAGCATATTAAATTACAATGCATAATGTATGCTTAATCCTGCACTTTTTTACGCTTATTTTTATTTTCTTTATTGTACGTATTGTTCATGGATGCAGCTGGCTCGAATTGTATGGATTTGATTTAATTTTTAAGGACTTTATGGACTTTACCTTGACTGGGAACAACTGAATTTGTGGATCACGGGATGAGACCAATGAACATTTCTTTGTACCTAGCAATCTAGGAGCCTGGGACGTTTGTTTCCTTGATTATAGTTGCTATGCTGGACTGCTCTCGATTCATTTTATTGTGCTTTATGACTAAGAACTGATCTGATGTTTACAACCCACCTGGCTTGTGGCTCTGGGCTTGATCACGCCTGTAATACCCAGCATTACTGGTTTGTGGCAGTATGTTTGCACCTCCAAATCCTGCTACCTCCTCCTGCTATGCTTTCTACTGCTCTGCTATCCCCGCTCATCTGCAGCACCACACCCCGTCCGTCTCACCGGCTCCGCTGTGCTGTGCTGCTTCTCCACTGCTATCAGATAAGTATTGCTCAGTATCATGCTAAAATACTCTCGTGACAAACTCCTTCATATTAAACAGTCTGTCCAGAGCAAATGGTCTGACTGGAATATCCTAAAAGACACCGGTATTTTGTGGCGCCCAAAATATGTACATCGCGGGTTAGGTCACCGCAACCGGCGGGTGGCGAATGAAAAGATCAGCAGCAGCATTTGCTCATAAATACGCCGTCCTACTCATGGCCCTGGAAATAAAAGTGCAAGTGTGCCAAATTTAAAGTATGTGAAAATAAACTCCAGTCAAGGCTCTGTGCAAAAAGAAATCTCATCAATTAATATTGCAATGTTTAAGTCGAGATCTCTTAATGGCAAAGCATTGCTGCTGTCAGAATTCATCACTGATACCAAATTTGATATGTTGTGCTTAACAGAGACCTGGCAAAAACCAAATGAATTTACGTCTCTCACAGAGGTGACACCACCTGGATTTCCTCACAGAGCCTCGTAGCTCAAGACAAGGTGGATGACTTGCAGTAATTGTCAGAGTGGAGTTAAACATCAAAAGAATCCCAATTGATTGTCCATCGTCTTTTGAGTGTCTGGCTCTTAAACTAATAACGGAATCAGGTCCTGTCTTACTCATTGTTCTTTATCGTCCTCCAAAATACAATGCATCCTTCTTATCTGATCTGCCTGAACTATGAACCCACTTAAGTTCCTTTTCCCAGAGAGTCATTCTTCTTGGTGATTTCAACATCCATACTGACATCCCCACATCTAAACTGAGAAATGAATTCCTATCCTTACTGGACTGTTTTGACTTGACACAACATGTTGATTTTCCCCACCCACTCTGGTGGTCATATACTAGACCTGATCTGTACATCTGGATTATCTGTTGCCAACACTTACTGCACTGATTTGGGACTCTCTGACCATAAAGCAGTGCTTTTAACTGTCTCATTACCTCTCCCTCCTCTTACCTGTTAACGACAAATTTCTTACTGAAACTTAAAAATATCTGTCCCCCTATCCTTTCTGGATCCATTTCTGGTCTTTTACTGTCTTCACCTATTCCATCAACACTAGATAGTCTTGTTGACAACTATAAACACAGCCCTTCATTCAGCATTAGATAAAACAGTTCCTTTAAAATATAAGGAGGTTTCCTTTAAGAGTTCAGCTCCTTGGTATAATTCAGAATTGTGATCTATGAAAGCAGCTGGCTGACACCTTGAGAGAATGTCACGTAAGTCTGGCACATCTAGGCTTTCTCTGACCACCAAAGAGCTAACAGAGAAGCACTAACTGCTGCCAAGAACACCCATTGTGGCAGCATAATAGAAAGTGGCCACTACAATCCAAGGGTTTTGTTCTCTGTAGTTAATAAATTACTTCAACCTGCATCTGGCCAACTACCTCTTCTACTGAAGTCTGTGAGAAATTCCTCCACTTTTTCTGTAACAAAATTAAAGATCTAAATAATTCAACTAACACAAATACATCATCTGTTTATATCTTTCCCCATTTTCCCACTTCTCTAAGTTCTCACCAATCACATCTGCTTTTGTTAATGACCTGCTTTGGAAGATGAGGCCGTCTACTTGTGTACTGGACCCCATCCCCACCACACTACTTAAATCCTGCCTTCATGCCATAATCCCAACTATCCATCCATCCATTTTCCAACCCGCTGAATCTGAATACAGGGTCACAGGGGTCTGCTGGAGCCAATCCCAGCCAACACAGGGCACAAGGCAGGAACCAATCCCAGGCAGGGTGCCAACCCACCGCAGTAATCCCAACTATTACAATAATAATAAACTCATCCCTTGACACTGGCTTTGTGCCACTCACTTTTTAAATCGCTTCTATAACCCCAATGTTAAAAAAGTTTGATCTTGATGCTGACAATCTTAACAATTTTTGACCTATTTTCCCACCTTTTCTGTCAAAAGTTCTTGAGCGTGTTGTAGCTTCCCAACTCACCAACTACTTAACTTCTAATAATTTGATGGAACCCTTACACTCTGGTTTCAGAGCACAGCACAGCTGTGAAACTGCTCTGCTACGGGTAACCAATGATTTTCTTATGGTAGCAGACTCTGGACAAACCAGCATATTAATACTGGGTATCTCTGGCACTGCCCTCCAGTGGTTCAAGTCCTATCTGAATGATAGGCAAGAGTTTGTTAGTCTTGGCAACAGCAGGTCCAGCACAGAGCCAATCATACAAGGGGTTCCACAGGGCTCTGTCCTCGGTCCTCTGCTTTTCTGTATTTATATGCTTCCCCTTGGCCATATTATTCGTAGCTTTGGACTGGGTTATCATTTTTATGCAGATGACACTCAACTCTACTGCAATATTAAGAGTGGAACTTCATCAGAGCTTTCCCAGCTCACAACTTGCCTCAGTGAAATTAAAACCTGGATGGAGCAGAACTCTTTAAAATTAAATTGTAACAAAACTGAACCCCTGCAAATTGGGACTAAAGTGCAACTTAATAAAATGAGATCCTTTCCAGTCAATCTTGGCGGTGATCTCATCAGACCAGCCTCTACTGCAAAGAATCTTGGTGTCATTTTTTCTTATTCCGCCCACATAAATCACATAAAGAGTTGAAAGTAAGAAAGCTTCTTAAATATATCACATGTTCGCTCCTTCCTTTCCTTTTCTAACGCTGAGAAACTTGTCCATGCTTTTATCACATCCTGCATCGATTATTGTAATTCCCTATTGGCAGGTACCCCTTCTAATCTTATATCACAGCTCCAGCTTAGTCAAAACTTGGATGCAAGAGTCCTTACACGGACCAGCAGCAGCGAGCACATAACACCCATCCTGCTTTGTCTTCACTGGCTCCCCGTGTCTTGCAGAATTGAATATAAAATTCTACTAATAACCTACAAAGTCTTAAACAACCTTGCACCAAACTACATCAGTGACCTTCTCCATCACTATGTGCCTGTCCGCCCACTAAGATCTTCTGATTCTTTCAATCTTGTTGTACCCCACACTAATCTACACTCCATGGGGTGACAGGGCCTTCAGCTGCATAGCGCCCTGACTCCGGAATGGCCTACCGAAATTAATTAGATCAGCTGACTCCATTTAATTCTTTTAAAAAAACAACTCAAAACTCATCTGTTCAGGAAGGCTTTTAACTTTACCTGACTTTATTACCCTTCTTTCAGTTTACCTCTATGTCAAGATGCTCATGTAACCTGTATGTGTGTGTGCGAGACCATCAATTATGTTGTCTGTTAGGCTTTTCTCTGAATTCACTATCTTACTCTTCTCTATTTATTTATCTGGTTTAGGACAATGCTATGTACTATATACCCTGCCGTTCTTTCTTAAACTCTGTGAAGTGCCTAGAGCATGGGAAAGGCGCTATATAAATAAAATGTATTATTATTATTATGCCTTAAATTGGCTTCTCTAATGGAAAATAATATAGAAATAATGAAGCAGTAACACATTCACAGTTGTTCACAAGCCATTCATTACACATTATAATCAAGCCTTCACATTTAATAAACATTAAATGAAATATTTATTCCATTCATTTTTCAATCCAGGTTAGCACAGACTCTGGATTGGACAACAACCCATCATAGATACCTTCATACATACGCACACTAAGCAAATTTTTCTTCATTTAACTTCACATACACACACTGGGAATATATTTAGTATAAACAACTATGCCACACAGGACAACTGTCAGCTATACAAATTAATTACTGGGAATAAACAGGTACCAATTTAGTATTCTTCAAAAATACATTTATTTTAACTTAAAATTACATGTAAGCATCATTTAAAATGAAAACAACAACCAAAAGCATCCCTGTGCACTGGTACTGTGCAGTTTATAAATAATGACTATGCTGCTTTCCTTTAACAATTACATTTTCAGCACATATTTATTTATTATGTAGTAGAGATAACAATTAGTATAAACAGCTTTCTAAAAATGCTGTTTTTCTTGTTCATTGTGACTAAACTGGCTGGCAGTTATTTACTCAGCGGGTAAACATAAGCTGCATTCATCAGGGCCTGTTATCACACTATGCACCATATGCGAGTGGATTACAAATGTAAGACACAAGAAAATCATCACCTAAAGGGAAAAACTAGATTATACTTTAACCTTTTCATAACTACTGAGTGCCTGTATAAATTGTATGCAATAAAACTGTTGATTGCCACACCTGTGACATAAAGCAAATGGGAAACTTTAATCAAAGACAACCTAGAATCAATTATAAAAATAAGAAGAAAAATAATTTAAAATATATTTTTATCATCTTGTGAGGTAGACTATATAAAAATCTAACCTGTAGTTTGATAGCGAAAAGCAAGCCACTTTCCTACATACACTAACTAAACAAACCTAAGGGCATGAAGGTGAGCCCTTAATATGCAAAACTGCACAGTCTGAAGGCTTAATTTACATATGAAGCCAGAATTATATTTAGAGAAAATTAGACTTTGTTTCCATTCTATCAAATGACAGTTGGTAACAATGCAGGGAAGAGGGTAGAAGCAATAGTGAAAATTCATTTGTCATGTCATGTCAATTTCTAACTGCTTAATCCAGATCAGGGCTGCGGCCTACCCCAGCTAGCATATTGCACAAGGCAGGAACAACCCCTGGACAGGGTGCCAATCCATTGCAGGATGAACACACAGACACATACAGACTAGAGCCAAGTTAGAGCTGTCAATTCATCTAACCTGCATGATGTCTTTAGACAGTGGGAGGAAACTAGAGCACCTGGAGGAAATTTCAAGCAGAGATGGGGAGAACATGCATTCCCCACATAGGGAGGACCCTGAATGTGAGCCCTGGTATCGTTACTGCCAGCCAGCAGCACTACCAGTAAATTTATGGTACTTGTAATGGCTAGCATTTTTTTTAATTCAATTTTATTATCTTGGTCACGTTCATGCTCTCCCCGATCTGACATTGCTGTTTTCAAATAAAGACGTGCTATAACAGGTGAACTCAGATGAGGATGAGGGTTCTACATCTGAGAAAGAGAACAGAAGCCCTCCACGTAAGAAAAGTCCACTCACACATAAGAATAACGCAGCTGCACCAGGCGTAAGGGTGAAAGATGGCATGATTTGGATGCAGCAACAGGTTAGGAGTCAACCTGCCACTGAATCTGCCACATACATGTCCTTCAACGAAACAGCAGGGCCTACAAAGCTCACCAAGGTATCATGCAAAATTCCGTTTGCGATTATGTTTCTTGATTCTAGAATGCCTAGAGGGGGCTGGGCGGTCTCGTGGCCTGGAACCCCTGCAGATTTTATTTTTTTCTCCAACCGTTTTTTCTGTCCTCCCTGGCCATCGGACCTTACTTTTCTTCTATGTTAATTAGTGTTCCCTTATTTTAATTCTTACTTATTTTGTCTTTTTTCTCTTTCTTCATCATGAAAGCACTTTGAGCTGCATTATTTGTATGAAAATGTGCTATATAAATAAATGTTGTTGTTGTTGTTGATGGTCTTTAAATAAAAAAACATGTATATGTTATTTATATAAATGCCACATTGAATGTTGTTTGACCTATATTTATTTACTTATCTTCCTGCAGAGTAAAGTCACAAGTAGACTTGCACGACATCAAGAGAAGAAAAAAATACAGTTGAGCAATCATCTGCATTATCTTTCCTTTGGTAACAAAACAAAGGTCCACACGACTGTCATTTTAATAATAAAAATTGTAAATTGATCATTTGTGTAGTGTAGAGGTAATAGCTTAGTTTCTAATAACAGGCTATGAAAATAAGCAAGTTGCTTTAACTAACACAAATATGTAAGATAAATTAATTCCATTGGTTTTAATTAAATCAAATAAGTAGAACAGCATAAACAGTATACAGTATGACATCTTGCTATGTGAATTATTGACTCATTATGGTGCCAAAATATATTCAGAAGCATTTTTCTGTCTTTTCAGTAATTTCTTATTGGAGTTCCTCTCATTATTAAAAGACATTAGTATGACAGTACATACTCGCCATGTGCTATCCTGCTATCCTCTATTCACTGATACTGTTAGTAGGGGGTTGCTATGAACAAAGGCGTCTCTGAAAACATGCACAACTGTATACTTCCTATGATGAAATTACGTTAATTTATATTTAACATCGTAAGACAAACAATATCAACAATAGTGCAAATATTGAACAGCCTAACAATTTTTCTGCAAAAAAACAAAAGCTTTTGGTATGGTGGAGTTACAGTTTACAAAAAAAAAAAAAAAAAAAACCTACTGAATACCAAACTAGCCTAAATCATTGCATTCTTACGATAGTACAATAGCCCTTGTTAATCTCCAGACTTGGGCAAAAGAGTGACAACTCGTGAGCATCTCTGCCATGTCCAGACTCTCCTGAATGACCGGCAACAGGTCAGATCACAAAAAAAAAATCAATGATGTTTTGTTGACAATCAACTGAAATCCCATCAATTCCTGGAGACATCCCCTTATTTAAACTCTCCACGACAACTGTAAGCTCCTTCAAGTGATGCATCTTTCTCTAAATCAGATAGAAGTTCATCAGGGACTTGTGGCAAATTTTCAGAAAAGCAAAATTTTCTGTAGACTTCCCTGACAACTCTTTGGAGGAGACCTCAGAATAAAAGTTCACAGCTCTTGAACAAATCTGACCCATATTTTACTCACTTCTTAACCTTCTGTTAATTTTAAAAAGTGGATCATTTGGCTCTGATCCTGCTTTCTTTCCAATCCAATTATGTGTGCATCTCACTCTATTTTGGTGAAACCCCCTTCATCATCACCACTCTCGAAAGCAGAGTAGATTTCCGACTCCAGTACTGCTTCCCCTTGAGTTGGAGAGGGGTTTTATTGAGCTGGGAACAGAATAGCTCTTTGAATATTTATTTTATCATTTCTTTTTTTTTTTTTTTAATAATCGGTACATATTTTTGAAAGATTGTTTCTTTTTAATGGTAGTTGTAATATATGTTTATTTACTTCTTGTTCAGTTATTTTCTATTTTACACAAAGATATTTTGAATATACAGTCAGATGAAAAAGTTTGGGAATCCCTCTTAATTCTTTGGATTTTTGTTTATCATTGGCTGAGCTTTCAAAGTAGCAACTTCCTTTTAATATATGGCATGCCTTATGGAAACAGTAGTATTTCAACAGTGACATTAAGTTAATTGGATTAACAGAAAATATGTAATATGCACCATAACAAAATTAGACAGGTGCATAAATTTGGGCACCCCAACAGAGATATTACATCAATACTTGGTTGAGCCTCCTTTTGCAAATATAACAGCCTCTAGACGCTTCCTATAGCTTTTGATGAGTGTCTGGATTCCGAATGGAGGTACTTTTGACCATTCTTCTATACAAAATCTCTCCAGTTCAGTTAAATTTGATGGCTGCCGAGCATGGACAGCCTGCTTCAAATCATCCCATAGATTTTTGATGATATTCAAGTCAGAGGACTGTGACGGCCATTCCAGAACATTGTACTTCTCCCTCTTCATTAATGCCATATTAGATTTCGAACTGTGTTTTTGGTCATTGTCTTGTTGGAATATCCAACCCCTGCGTAACTTCAACTTTGTGACTGATGCTTGAACATTATCCTGAAGAATTTGTTGATATTGGGTTGAATTCATCCGACCCTCAACTTTAACAAAGGCCCCAGTCCCTGAACTAGCCACACAGCCCCACAGCATGATGGAACCTCCACCAAATTTGACAGTAGGTAGCAGGTGTTTTTCTTGGAATGTGGTGTTCTTCTTCCGCCATGCAAAACACTTTTTGTTATGACCAGATAACTCAATTTTTGTCTCAGCAGTCCAAAATACTTTGTTCCAAAATTAATCAGGCTTGTCTAAATGAGCATTTGCATACAACAAGTGACTCTGTTTGTGACGTAAATGCAGAAAGGGCTTCTTTCTCATCACCCTGCCATACAGATGTTCTTTGTGCAAATTGCACTGAATTGTAGAACGATATACAGACGCACCATCTGCAGCAAGATGCTCTTGCAGGTCTTTGGAGGTGATCTGTGGGTTGTCTGTAACTATTCTCACAATCCTGTGCATATGCCGCTCCTGTATTTTTTCTTGGCCTGCCAGAAGAACCTTAACTGGATTAATTCTGAAAGTACAAGAATATGGGTTTAACAGCAACTGTGCCTGTGGCCTTCCATTTCCTGATTCCATTCCTTACAGTTGAAACTGACAGTTTAAACCTCTGAGATAGCTTTTTGTAGCCTTCCCCTAAACCATGATACTGAACAATCTTTGTTTTCAGATCTTTTGAGTGTTGCTTTGAGGATCCCATGCTGTCACTCTTCAGAGGGAGAGTCAAAGGGAAGGAAGCACAACTTGCAATTGACCACCTTAAATACCTTTTCTCATGATTGGACACACCTGTCTATGAAGTTCAAGGCTTAATGAGCTAATCCAACCAATTTGGTGTTGCAAGTAATCAGCATTGAGCAGTTACATGCATTCAAATCAGCAAAATTACAAGGGGGCCCACATTTTTGCACAGCCAGTTTTTCACATTTGATTTAATTTCATACAACTAAATACTACTTCACTAAAAGTCTTTGTTCAGAAAACACCCCAGTACTCAGATGTTCCTACGAAATGAAAGACATACCACTGTTATCTTTTTTTATTGAAAGTAAATTATTATGCAGGCTGAGAGGGGTTCACAAAATTTTTCATATGACTGTAATTTAATTAGATTAGCTGACAATTCATTATTTTATAAAACAACACAAAACTCAATTATTCAGGAAGGTATTTACTTCAACATTCTGACCCTTCTTTCAGTTTCTCTCTCTAGGTGCTCTAGATGATTTGCATTTATATCATAAATTATGTTATTTGTTCATGACTTTATTTTTGTATTTTATGTGGTTTATTGTCTGTTATTCTAATTGAAAGTGTTGTGTTCCCTTTATTTATCTTTATTTAGTGTTTTATGCTATTATTTTGTATACAGTGCTGTGTATTTGATTTTTTTTTTGTTGTTTTTTTCTGTTGAAACTCTAGGAAGCACAGCAAAGGTGCTACATAAATAAAATGTATTATTATTGCTGCTTTAGTTGATTAAAATAATCCTTACGAAAAGAAATAATCACAGTAGAACTACCCACTGTCAATCTATAAAATTGGGCCAACAGAAGAACCTTAACTGGATTAATTCTGAAAGTACAAGAATATGCATATAGATTATACCATGATATATGCCATAACCATGACAATTTTTAATTATATCTTAATATAATTTGGCCTTTAGAACAGAAACAGAATCTGGCCTTACAATTGGGTAGATTCTGGTTTAAACTAAAAAAGGCTCTCAGAGTTCAATAAACTGGAACAGAAAGTTCCCACACAATAGTTACTAAAACAAAAACACACAAAAGCAGGCAAGTCAGCTCTGGAGCTGTAATATACAGTATATGTAATATATGGAGAGAAAAAAATGACTAAATATCTAAAGTGCACATCTGAGAACACAGTTCCAAAAAATGAAGATGTAATTTTAATTAACTAAATACTATAGTGCACCCAAGAGCAATTAGAGCACTCCATTAAGAAGTTATTTTCTAAAAGTATGGAAGACAATGTTTTTAATTCCATCTGCTCAGAAAAATTTAAATTTAACTTTTAGCTGTTATTTTTAGTTGTCAAATGAAGGGTGATGTATGTTTGTGTGTCTTTCTGTGATTGCAACCTAAACATATGCCAGACTTCCACCTGATATGCCAACAGCAGTAAGCCGGCCAGACAGAATAGTTCATATTTAAAAATGTACACTTTATATAAAAAAAGATATCTGAATTATCACTATTCTAGAAAAACAAACTATGAATATCAAAATGCTCATGGACAAACTACTGTATATTAGCCCTGGGTGTTACTGCAAAGTGCATTTTATTTTTCTGCCAAATTTCAGATTCAATATTTTGTTGCTTTGACAGCGTTATGGTTTAAGACCAGAGGAAGAAAAGCACAAAGATAAAGGACTTAAGGGTGAGCTTCCTTCAGTGTATGGCTCCTAAACATAATGATATGCAAAGGTATATTATGCAAAGAAAGAAGTACAAATGAAAATATCATGATATCAATCTGTAATTAGTCAATATCACATTTCATCTAAGCTTATTTCAGTTTACTTATGGTATTTAGCTTACATTATACAGACACAATGCAAAAAATTACAAGTGTTTATATTGCCAGTAGCTCCAAAAATATAAAAAAACTTCATTTAAGTCAGAAAGAAGGAAGAAAAACAGAACATTTTTCAAGTACTTTTTTACTGCCAAAAGAAATAACCCGATGAAAGAGGCCACACTCAAGGATGGTTGTGGTTCTTACTGTGTTTTAAAGTGCTTAGATTCACAGAAAATTCTGATTTAATAAAAGAACTACCTTTGCTTGAAATGTCAGCTGTCTGTGGTCTTCCTCAGGGAGCATTTAAAAATCTAGACTTACCAAAGTGTTCCAGCTTGCACATTTTTAAATGTCTTCTGTGAGTGAGCATATTTCATTGCCAGTTTGACAGGATCATACCCACCGTGGTTACTAACTGACTTTTAACAGACAATGTAGATCATAATAAAACTTTTTTGTGATCAGTTCATTTGTATCTTAGTTTTTGTTTTCTTACTAACATAACAAATATTTCTTGGATTGCCCGTGTTTAAAGGGCAATGTAGCAGATACAATTCTAACAACACACAATATAAAAGAAAACAAAGTGTCAGGCGTGTGGTTCATGTCTAGTCTAGTAGAGCAGTGTCCAATTACTCTAAATTTCTGAGGTTTTTCCCACCTTTAGCTAAACTAAGAGTTTTATTTAATTCTCAATGTTAGTCCAGTCACATAAATGAATTAAAACACAAAATCTGCTCTATTAAAATATCCATCACATAAAAGCAGAAAGCAGTGTTGAGCCTAAGGCACAAGATTCTAAACCACAAGTTTGCCAGTTCAAATCCCACCTCCAGCTTACTATGTAACACTGAGCAAGTTCTCCTCCATCTGTGCTACAACTAAATAAAAAAAAAAATTAAAGTAAAATTGCACTGTACACAGATCTTTAATTTGCCTTAGGTTACGGCATCGGTCAAAAACACATCCCAACACAACCTGTAGGCACTACAAGAAGCATCCTCTTCTTTCATTCATTAGATTATTAGGGACACAAAAACAAAATATTCATTTAAGAGTAACTGGCAAAAGTTTGCACCCAACTGATTGAAAGTATGTTTTTCATAATCTGAATAATACTTTGATCTTGAGTTTTGTTGTTAAACATCTGAAACACATTCAAAACAGCTATAAAAATGAATTTCATGCATATATATTTCTTAATTTTTTTTAAAATATCCAAATGTCTAAATTTGAGATTTATGGTTCCAAACACAATGTTGTGATGACATGCAGGTAAGGTTAACAGATGATATCTGCAAATTTGGCTCCCAGCGTTTACCATAGGGAAGAATGCAGGATGGTTTGACTGTGTTTTGTTAGAAACTGAGCAATTTATTTTGAATTGAAGGCATACTTTATCAGCATGGCTGCATTAACTAGAAAGACATCATCCCACCTGGTTTGAATATAGTTGGGGGTGTCACTTATTTTTTTCAGGGGGGTAATGACTCAAACTAAACTTTCAGGCTTTGTAAGAGCTATTTGACAAAGACAGAAGGGTGATGAAGTACTGCAGCAAATGACCTAGCCACCCAGTAAAATTTGGTATTAGAAATAATCAAAAAGCACAAAAAAACATGGTGATCCAATTAACCATCTGCAGTTGAGGCATGGGGAATCAAAGCACATTCCAGATACAGTGAACACAATGCAGAAAGCACATGTCTATCGCAGTATACTATATTAGGAAAATTTATTTTAAAAACTTTCTATGATCTTACATACCTCCGCCTTAATGACTAGATCTTTATCTAGCTGGACATCTCCTATTGTAATCATGCTTACAAAATATTAACGAGATCAAAACTAATAATGTTCCCAAACAGATCTTGGGTAATTCTTAGTTAATTACAGTACATTGGGGCAGGGCTCTAGACTGCAACTAAAATGGTCACAAATGCAACCAAAAATAGGCTTTGGCGATTATCATTTCTACTTAGTTCACCAGTGGTGAATGAAATCATTGAAAGTTATTATATAGTAACAAATGCAAAAGGCCTTTTTTTTTTTTTTTTTTTAAATTGTTGAGCTTTTGTGCTGTTAACATATGTGTTGGTACAGTGATGGATAGATTACTCCTTGGTGATCCATGAGCTGTATTCCACTAAAGGTTGCTTTATACTTGACACGTCTACAAGGGATGTGTGGTGAAAATGATGTCGGGCTTGGGGACAATTGCGCAGAACTATTTCTAACCACACGGCACGGCTGACATGTTGGGGGGGTGGGGTCATGTCAAGCATGGGCGTCGGAGGACTCCTCTAAGGGCCGGGTAAAGGTATGCAATAACCCACCGAGACAAGAGGCGGGGCTACTGCTGACTTTGTCCTGTTGTTCTTCTTCCCTCACAGCTCCGAGAAGCTGCCCGATAAGGGCACTTAACCCTGCCCCTTCCGGAAGTTGCGCTATAAAAGAAGCGCCAACGAAGAAAAAGGCGTCTTTTGCCAGGAGACTGGAACGAGCCGCACGGTGGAGCATGTGATGCTCGAAAATCCTTTAGGAGGAGGAAATCCCTGATTGGGGATAGCATATTGGTGCTGTTTTTTGTTAATTTCTTTATTTTGCTTGTTTTGTCTCGCAGTGATCAAAAGGGACGACCCAGTTGGCATCCCAACATTTCAACTGTTTCCAGTCTGTCCTTTCACCGCCCGATCACGGGGGTTATTTAAAAAAAAAAAAAAAAAAAAAGGAGGTACAGTGATCCCTCGCTATATCGCGCTTCGCCTTTCGCGGCTTCACTCCATCGCGGATTTTATATGTAAGCATATTTAAATATATATCGCGGATTTTTTGCTGGTTTGCGGATTTCTGCGGACAATGGGTCTTTTAATTTCTGGTACATGCTTCCTCAGTTGGTTTTGCCCAGTTGATTTCATACAAGGGACGCTATTGGCAGATGGCTGAGAAGCTAGATTGCTTACTCTTCTCTCTCTCTTGCGCTGACTTTCTCTGATCCTGACGTAGGGGGATTGAGCAGGGGGGCTGTTCGCACACCTAGACGATACGGACGCTCGTCTACAAATGCTGAAAGATTATCTTCACGTTGCTATCTTTTGTGCAGCTGCTTCCTGAAACGACATGCTGCACGGTGCTTCGCATACTTAAAAGCTCGAAGGGCACGTATTGATTTTTGACTGAAAAACAAACTCTGTCTCTCTCTATCTCCCTCTCTCTCTCTCTCCCTGCTCCTGACGGAGGGGGTGTGAGCTGCCGCCTTCAACAGCTTTGTGCCGCGGTGCTTCGCATACTTAAAAGCCAAACAGCCCTATTGATTTGTTTGCTAGAGATTGTTTTCTGTATCTATGTGACATTCTGTGCTCCTGAGACGCACTCCTTTGAAGAGGAAGATATGTTTGCATTCTTTTAATTGTGAGACAGAACTGTCATCTCTGTCTTGTCATGGAGCACAGTTTAAACTTTTGAAAAAGAGACAAATGTTTGTTTGCAGTGTTTGAATAACGTTCCTGTCTCTCTACAACCTCCTGTGTTTCTGCGCAAATCTGTGACCCAAGCATGACAATATAAAAATAACCATATAA
Organism: Erpetoichthys calabaricus; assembly: GCF_900747795.2. Classification (NCBI taxonomy): domain Eukaryota; kingdom Metazoa; phylum Chordata; class Cladistia; order Polypteriformes; family Polypteridae; genus Erpetoichthys; species Erpetoichthys calabaricus. The sequence continues at coordinate 161,562,163 of NC_041400.2, forward strand.
ACATATGGTTTCTGCTTCGCGGATTTTCTTATTTCGTGAGTGGCTCTGGAACGCAACCCCCGCGATGGAGGAGGGATTACTGTAAGGGGGAACACATTTCCATGGGAAAGGCATTATTGTGGAAATCAAATTTCTCCTCTGTCATATCAGTAATTAAGACTGTGTGAATAAAATAATTTAAGTTCAAAAAAAAAAATCCCATGCACAGTTGATCATGTAAGATTAAAACTGGTCAAATGTTTTTAAAAGACTTGTAGAAACCATTCAATGGCAATCTTTATCTGCTGTGGCCCCTTGCAAAATGAACACTGGGTAGTTAAAATGCTGCACAGTGTCATTAATATGCCTATCAGACAGGCTTCTATAGCACATTCATATCTAAAGTGCCCCTCAATCCCTTCCACCAGAAGGGACACTCATTTCCACAATTGAGCCTTTGCTGTAGAAATGCATGCCTCTGTAAGCTGCTTGCAGAATGAACACTGAATAGCTCAAATTGCACAAAATGTATTTTAAAAGACTGTAGACAGTCTTCAATATCAAATTTCATATATAATGTGTCTCTCCATCCCATCCACTGGAAGTGACAATCATTTCCACAGCTGATACTTTGTCGTTGAAATGCTCTTCTGTTTACAAAATGAACGCAGGAGAGTTAAAATGAGCTAAACCTATTTGTCATTTTTTTTCTTCACTAGCCCTTTGTCCTATCCACTGGAAGAGACACTTGCTTTCTCAGCCGGAGCAGAGTTGTAGAAATGTGTGCCCCATATGTACTGCTTACAAAATGAATACTGGACACCTAAAATTCTTCAAAATGCAATTTAAAAGGTTGCTGGCTCACTTTAAACATGATGACATTCAGTGACACAGACTCAGATCCTGAATAAAATACACAGTTCTTAATGACTGTACATAGTTTGAAAGTTATAATGACGTTCAGTTACCCAAATTATCGTGACGGACACAAAAGTACAAGGGAAGGATGCATTGCACAAGAGAAGGAAAAGAATTACGCACAAATATATGGAGGTTAGAAAGGTAAGATACTAAAAGATTAATATTTTCCACATTTGATTAGTTGGCACCTATATCAAAGTTATTGGCTCCTACTCCTTGAGGTGAACTTTTGTCCGGAGCCCTGCATAAAGGTATGTTTTATATTGAAAACGTTTGCATTTGAAGAATGTGGGCACTAAAACCTGATGTTAAGAAAGCCAAATTAGCCTGAAAAATCTGTCTGAGAACATGGCTGCTTGGTACAATTTCTTCTGTAGCAGAAGGCCCTGTTGCTAAAGGAGAAACAAAAAGGGTGAGAAGCCTCAATTAGTAATGGAAAATGACGAGGCAGAAAACATAAAACCGACTATATAAATTTAACTTTAACTGCTGCATAATCATTGAAAACTGGCACATAAGTTCATGAAAGGAAACTACAATAATCCATCACTGCAGGAAACATAATTGTAAGCAAAATAAAACAGCACTGCACATTAAAAACTTAAAATAAATAAGAAAAATGCATTCATCAATTACCACCCAAGTTCTGAAAGTGATGCTATTCTGGATCAGACATGCAAAATGACACTAAAAGTCCAAACTGCTGTTGTAAGTCTACCTTGCTCTTACATTTTTCTAATTAGAAAGACTATTTTCTTCTCTACCTTATACAGATTGGTCCAAAAATTACTGTTAATGGTATGGGGAAATAAAAAATGACTGCAGAATTCAACAGCTGTGTAAGTAGAAAATTTCACTGTTCTGAATATTAAAGTGTCACACCTTAAATACTCTGTAGTTTTTTTTATAGCCCGACAAAGTCTCACTAACTTTATAAACATTCATTAGCGCCAAACAGAGCAAAAATACTCCAATCAAAAATTATGTATTTTTTGAGTTACTTGCCCCATTAAGTTGGTAGTGGTGGGCGAGAAAAAAAATTGAATGTCATGTTTTTGTGGAGAAATTAAATATTGAATATTTAATCTCAACGAGGCTGATAGGTGGCAACACTGGACATTGATGAACAATATGAAAAACATCCTTGGAAAAAATGAAATAAAATTCTCACATAACTTGTATTGTATAATCCACATGTTCGATATTCAATTGTATGAACAAAATGTGTGCATTTGTTGACAAATTATTATTAAACGTTACTTCCTGAGCTCCATTCAATGAGCAGGGAAGACATCTTTCCCACAACATGGTTTGTTTGAATTAAAGACAGGTTTCTTCACCAATGAATGAGGGGGACAGGCAGATCTTCAGTTTCAATATAATTTTTGGGTGGAGTGTTCTTTTAAGTGTGGAGAAAAAGAGAAGTTACACAATATATGTTTATGAAAACATTTAATTTGTTGCTGCATTGTTCAGCATGTCTGAGTCTGGCACATAATGCATCAGTAGACAAATATTTACCACTGTTTTCATTACCTTGACTGAAAGGCTTAATTAGATGGTTCCAAGTAATAACTATATTGAACCCCTAGTGGAAGAAGTGGACTGGAAAGCATGCGACACGACAAAAAAAACCTAAACTTTTAAATGTGAAATAAGACAAAAATTGTATACCTACTGTATACATACATTTTATTTTAGTTACTGCAATCTATATCAAGCAAAGAAGAAACTACGTAAAAAATAAAATTCCTACTAACCTGGATAGTCTTCTGAAACATGTACGGAGTAGGAAACTCTGTGTTGGGTGGAAAAAAAAAAACTGTCAAAATATGATTTGATCTATTCAACTCCATAACTGTAGTTCTTAATAAAAAATATAAAATTTAATTGGTAAATTGAACATTAAGCACTAAATAATTTGAAACTCTGATCATCTGGTAGTTTTGTTTGATTCTAGCTACTGTTGACTGACTGTATATAGCATGCAGAACAAACAAAAAAAAATACTCTGTGACCTTGACCACAACCACATTTAAATAACTTAACATTTCTATGAAAAGTATCTTCCCATAAGCACAATACACAGAAAGGGAAAAAAAAACACAAAAAAATTATCAAATGTAAATTAGATATGCAGTATTAACATACAGTGCATCCGGAAAGTATTCATAGCGCATCACTTTTTCCACATTTTGTTATGTTACAGCCTTATTCCAAAATGGATTAAATTCATTTTTTTCCTCAGAATTCTACACACAACACCCCATAATGACAATGTGAAAAAAGTTTACTTGAGGTTTTTGCAAATTTATTAAAAATAAAAAAACTGAGAAATCCCATGTACATAAGTGTTCACAGCCTTTGCTCAATACTTTGTCCATGCACCTTTGGCAGCAATTACAGCCTCAAGTCTTTTTGAATATGATGCCACGAGCTTGGCACACCTATCCTTGGCCAGTTTCGCCCATTCCTCTTTGCAGCACCTCCTCAAGCTCCATCAGATTGGATGGGAAGCGTCGGTGCACAGCCATTTTAAGATCTCTCCAGAGATGTTCAATCGGATTCAAGTCTGGGCTCTGGCTGGGCCACTCAAGGACATTCACAGAGTTGTCCTGAAGCCACTCCTTTGATATCTTGGCTGTGTGCTTAGGGTCGTTGTCCTGCTGAAAGATGAACCGTCGCCACAGTCTGAGGTCAAGAGCACTCTGGAGCAGGTTTTCATCAAGGAGGTCTCTGTACATTGCTGCAGTCATCTTTCCCTTTATCCTGACTAGTCTCCCAGTTCCTGCCGCTGAAAAACATCCCCACAGCATGATGTTGCCACCACCATGCTTCACTGTAGGGATGGTATTGGCCTGGTGATGAGCGGTGCCTGGTTTCCTCCAAACGTGACGCCTGGCATTCACACCAAAGAGTTCAATCTTTGTCTCATCAGACCACAGAATTTTCTTTCTCATGGTCTGAGAGTCCTTCAGGTGCCTTTTGGCAAACTCTAGGCGGGCTGCCATGTGCCTTTTACTAAGGAGTGGCTTCCGTCTAGCCACTCTACCATACAGGCCTGATTAGTGGATTGCTGCAGAGATGGTTGTCCTTCTGGAAGGTTCTCCTCTCTCCACAGAGGACCTCTGCAGCTCTGACAGAGTGACCATCGGGTTCTTGGTCACCTCCCTGACTAAGGCCCTTCTCCCAGATCGCTCAGTTTAGATGGCCAGCCAGCTCTAGGAAGAGTCATGGTGGTTTCTAACTTCTTCCACTTACGGATGATGGCAGTCACTGTGCTCATTGGGACCTTCAAAGAAGCAAAAATGTTTCTGTAACCTTCCCCAGATTTGTGCCTTGAGACAATCCTATCTCAGAGGTCTACAGACAATTCCTTTGACTTCATGTCAGAGCACAAACCAAGCATTAACTGTCAAGTGTGGGACCTTATATAGACAGGTGTGTGCCTTCCCAAATCATGTCCAATCAACTGAATTTACCACAGGTGGACTTCAATTAAGCTGCAGAAACATCTCAAGGATGATCAGGGGAAACAGGATGCACCTGAGCTCAATTTTGAGCTTCATGGCAAAGGCTGTGAATACTTATGTACATGTGCTTTCTCAATTTTTTTATTTTTAATAAATTTACAAAAATCTCAAGTAAACTTTTTTCACGTTGTCATTATGGGGTGTTGTGTGTAGAATTCTGAGGAAAAAAATGAATTTAATCCATTTTGGAATAAGGCTGTAACATAACAAAATATGGAAAAACTGATGTGCTGTGAATACTTTCCGGATGCACTGTACATATACAGAAGCCATACTGATTACTTTGTTACTATAGCTTCTTTGTAGGATCATTTCAGCTTAATTTTAACAAAAACAAATCTAAACAATGTTTTACATTTTTTGCTGAAATTATGCTAGCTTCCAATATATCTCAGGATAACACTCCAGAAAGACAAGGTTGAGAAAACAAAAACAAAACAAAAAAAAAAAATACGATAAAACGGCTTTATATCCAAGAGTAAAATATACTGCGGACAACCGGGGTGTGTACAGCCACCCTAATCTGACACAGATAGGCAGAGACACAAGCGTTGCACAGCATATGCTTTTATTTCCGTGGGAAACGCTTTTCTCTAACTCCCCACAGCAACACAGTTCAAAGCACAAAACACACTCTTCTTCTCACTTTCTCTTCCTCTCTCTCACCTCCACTCCTCTTCCAGCAAGCTTTGTCCTCTTCCACCCGACTCTGGCTTCCTGAATGGAGTGAGGTGGCTCCTTTCAAGCTGGTCCTGTGAGTGTTCCAGGTGGCTCATTAATCAGACCTGGAATCACTTCAAGATGTGGTTAAAGCCCAAAGTAGGGCTTTGCAGCTCCCCCTGGCAGCCCCCACGGAACCCAGGGCTGTGCCAAACTCCAACTCCCAGCGTGCCCTGTGGGAATCCATGGTGCCACAGCTGCCCAGGAGAGCTGCCCTCTAATGTCCCCAGGGGAGGTAGTACCTGACAGATTGCCCTCTCCCCCAGTCCTTCCATCCAGCTGTCGTCCCCAGATGGGTAAAGGCCGCGGCTGCCCATCACAATAAATTAGGATGAAATACAAATGTGCAAATGGACTGAACTGTAAAAACACTTCTTAAACCTTAGATAAACCTCACATCAAATTCACCCACTATGGGTTTTCACTTAAGTCAATAATTTAGTAAGATAATTATGTATCCTGAAATTCGGATAAGATTTTCCTCTTCAAATTTGGCGATTCCCTCAGAGCACAGTTAATTTCCGGACACTTTGTACAAGCTGGTCTTCTAAGACAAGCAAATTTCTTTGTATTGTCAAATATAGCTAGAATTTCAGAAAATTTTCAAACTTTTATCAAACATAATCAATTCTCGTCAATAAAAATATTCCACTTCTAAATAATATTTTCAAAAATGGTAAAATATTAAATGTTGTATACACTATAAAGTATACATGATGTTCTACAATGAAATTCATGAGAAATACATTAAAGAGAATTTTATTGTAAAAATAAGCAAATTTTTATTACACGTTGGACCTTCCACCATGGAAGGATTCTTGTAAAATGTCATCTGTGGGATCCCTCAGTACATTGGTTACAGCTCTATGAATGCCTTTAATCAGTCTCATTAATTTTATAACAGATATTTCACACTTCACTCAATTCCTATTCATGCACTATTCCTATTTACATTGTGTTTCAATTCTAGACTAATCACATGAAATGTAGGGCCACTTTTAAATTTGCTAGCTGAACAAAAGTAAAATCAACACTTTTTTGCATTCTACTGTGAAGCCTTAGCCAAGGTGCATGTCAAAGCCTCTGCTGATGAAAGATGCAGAATTGTCAAACTAGTGCTGGGCGGAATGACCAAAATTCTATATCACGGTATTTTTCAAAATTATACCAGTTTCATGGTATTGGACGGTATTATATTCCCATGCATGAGTGGATGTTAACCACATTTTCCACTGCAATTACTGCAGTAGACTAGCTAAGAATAACCTATTTCACTGCCATGAGAATTGTACATTGTACAAAAAGACATGTTAATGTGCACACAAGTATGAATACAGGTTTGCATGGCCCCATAAAGTGATAGTTTTCAAGGGGGGTGGCACTGTTGAAGAGAAGGAATTACATTGCATGACAGTTGCAGTCAAAATATAGAACCTTTTTATTGAACAAACTTAAACTATAATTTTGACAACAACCATCCAAAGAGGCATTTAGACTTAGTAAAATATCCTGAGGTGCTTGCTAAAAGTTGTACTGAAATGAACATGTCTTAGAAAAAGGAAAAAATAGTAAATATGTTTTGTAAACCAACTACACTTTGTTAATGTTAATAATCTCTGTCCACTGACACGTTAAAGTGACTTTTAAACAACTTTACCATCATTAAACTGCATAATATTTAAACTAATAAATAACAACAATACAATAAATAATAGTGCAACTTCCAGTAATAATACTATTACGTCCAAGACTTCAAGCCCAGGTGCATTACACAGTATTCACAAAATAAAAATAAAATAAAACAAGTGCAACTTGGTGATGACATCTTTACCAACTGAACCATCATTAAGGCAAACTGCATTAATATGGAACTTGCTTCAAGATAAACTATATGCATAAATAATAAAACTGCAACTTGCCATTTATAATTCTATTGTGGTATAGCCCTAGCGGAAAGCATATTAGGGCCACAGTGAAGAAAAAAAAAACTACAAACACAGTGAAGAAAAAAAACTGTCGAGAATAAAGTCAACATGTTGGACTTTATTCTCGACATTTCCACTTTAATCTCAACGCTTATGTCGAGATTATGAGAATAAAGTGGAAATCTCGGACTTTAGTTTGTCATTAAAGTAGAATGTTGTAAACTAAACTTCATCCTAAAATCAATGTTTAATTTACTAGATTTTCTCAAACCCCGTCCATAACTATTGTAGCACGTTAAATACTTTGTATTAAGTGTTCCCCAACCCAGTTGTTAATTACTACACGCTTCTTAAACTGACTTTCCTCTGCACTAAGAGGAGGTGCGGGCATCGATCGCCGCACAGAATACATTCACTTTATGATATTCCTGCTCTCTGAAAATTTACAATGCTAAGATAAATACTGACATCATTTTCATGATGAAATGCATTAAAGCAGGTATTAAACATGCATGGTAGTGTGGCGGTACTGCTGCTCCCTCACAGAACTAAATACAACTTTATAGCAGGTGTGACGAGGCTCCAAAAACAGGATGTATGAATGGGTATCGCATAGGTTTAACTTAAATATTGTGTAAATGTTGGGTTCGTGATCTGGTAGTCGGAGACAAACACAGAATTCAATGGATGTTCCTCTGAGCGGGCGTTCTTTACTGCATGCGTGTTGTCTCTGTCTGACCCCCAGTTCCTATCCTTCCTTTTTCTTTCTCCACATAACCTATCACCACCGATAAACATCTTTTTGTAAAATTAAAACTAGTTATAAATAACAGACCAGGACGTTTCAGAACTTTAAAAAAATCTTCGTTATAAATGTTTAATTATGCCATCCATTCAGTGTTGCACCCATCCCAGCCTGCATTGTGTGCAAGGCAGGAGCAAATCCTGAACAGGGCGCCAGCACATCGCAAGGTGAATACGAGGCAATACATACACTTGGGTCAATATAGCATAACAAAACCCACAATCCTATATGACCTTTGCAAAGGAAACTGAAGTCACGCTGAGTAAACCCCACCCCAGAAAAACATGCAAATTCAAGGCAGGGAACACCTGGGACCCCCCCTTGCTGCGAGGCAGCAGTGCAACCTCCACGCCACCGTGCCCCCACATGATTAATACATGCTTTAATGCATTTCATCATGAAAATTAAATCAAGTATTTATCTAGTATTCTAAATTTTCAGGGAGCAGGAATATCATGAAATTAATGTATTCTGTGTGGTAATTGCTGCCTGTGCCTCCTCTTAGTGCAAGAGGAAATCAATTTAAGAAGCACGTAGTGATTAACATGGATCAGGGAACACTTAACACAAAACATTTAATGTGCTACTTAACTTATGACGGGGTTTGAGAAAATCTAGTTAAATTAAATATTAATTTTAAGATGAAGTTTAATTTACAATGTTCTACTTTAATGACAAATTACGAGAATAAAGTCAACATGTCGACTTTAATCTCGACAAAAACGGCAAGATTAAAGTGGAAATGTAGAGAATAAAGTCAACATGTCATCACACTATTACACAGTACCAGGTACATTTCACAGTATTGAAAAAAATAAAAGTAGTACAACTTGGCTTGCAGTATTATCCAGTAGTATAGAAACAATATTCACACATTTGAACATAATGGTCCAACATCTGACCTTTTAAAACCAAAGTATCTGCAGACAACAGACACGGCTCCTTTTTTTCGGCAAAAGTTCTTCTGTGTCATCATGTTCAATTTTATTGTCTGCTATAGCTTCAGTTTCAGAATGTTCTCTGTCCATTTTCACCGTTCAATACCTCCACTAATGCATGTACTCCATTGCATGTGTGTTTAGCGCTGCAGCCGTGAAAAAAATCCCCCTTAAACAGTTTCCCACAACGCCACGTTCCGAACATTGTTTAGGCAATTTAAACCGGTGTTGCGGTATAAGAAAAATCCATATCATAACAAAAATAAACAGTTTTTGGTATGAACCGGTATACTGACCCAGTACTATGTCATACTATAATTTATTCTCTTGTAATCTTTAAGCATGTCTGAAATACACTACCTTGATAAAAAACAATCCTAAACAACAGCAGTGCAATAATATTAAGTGGAAAGTTGTAATAATTCTGTTTTCTTTCACTGTTAAAATATTGTCAAAGCACAAAGCAAACCCAACATTTCTGATTGTGCAAAACTAGATCTGATTCTAAAATGATCTTTTCAGCCACTAAGTATATAACGCCTTTATAAAGAGTGATTATTACAAGTATGGGACACCGAGGAAAACCAATTAAACAAGATCTAATAGTTTTCATCCACCTATTTCAAATCTGCTTAGTCCAATTCAGTGTTACAGGAGCCACAGCCTTTATGTCAGGATTGGGAATAAGGCAGAAATTACACAGAAAAGAACAAAAAAGTTAATTATTTATATGTGTTCAATTATAGAAGTCAAAAGTAAACTGTAACATTATTCATAGTAATTAAAACACCAGATAACAACAGAAATCATGTAAGATAAAACACACACCACTGGCCATTCACACTGAATGGTTTAAAACCTCTAGATAAGCATTAGCTTGTGAGCATCTGCACTCTCAAATAACAGCAGCAGGTTGGCAAATTAGAACAATTGCAAGCCAAGTCTGATATCTTCAGGAATTCATTGCAAAATGATGCAGAAGCATATATTACAGAAAACAGACTTCCTAGACTTGCTCGCTGGACAGGATTTGATGGTGGATTAAACCATACAGCTTAAGTTCAGAAAGTTCAGATAGTTTGTGAGGCTCAAGGACTGTCTTCGGATATCAGGGTGAGCAATACTGGAATCCCAGAGATGCATATTCAACAACTCCTTGTCACACACGAAAGCTGAGCAGAAAGTTCGCCTCATACAGACTTTGTACCTTTACGTAACATCATGCTGCTTACATCCTGGGCCATGTCACCTTTACACTGGTCTTGCTCCAGATGACGATGATGGATCCTGGGAACACTGAAGATGGGAGCAGGGGTCCAAGCTCAGGTCATCTCCACTTCTTCAATTTAGAATTGCCACTCACAACCACTTCGACCTTCTCCCACTCCCTGCTATTCCTGCAGACAGTGGTGACATGGTATTATAGAAGACTTGATAATGAGCTACCTGGACTTATGGTTACCTGACAGTAGGAAAGTTTGCGACAAGTTTTCTGGTCGTATTAGTTAAAGATGTAGAAATAAAACCCTCCAACAGTCCTTGAGAAGACACAAAGGACTATTGTTAACCACACTAGAGTCAATGACATTCAATATCGACTGTCAGAGCTCTTGAAGACAGACTTCACATCCCTCATTCAGGCCATGAAGGAGAGGACCCCAGCTGTAAGAATTGTTGCATCAGGTCCACTTCCATCGCTCCATAGATCAGATGAAACCAACAGTTGACTCTTGGCAATAAACACATTGATGAGAACCTTCTGTGATAGGTGAAATGTCAGCTTTGTTGACCAACTGGGACCTCTTCTGGGAGAGACCCCTTTTTATACAGACTTTATGGCCTGCATCCAGACAGATTAAGCACCCAGGTCCTCTTCAGACTATATCTCAAAGGTAACTGGATTTTCTTGACTAAGTAATTTTACTCCTAATGTTTATTATAGTGCTGTTTTCGGATGTGCAAATTCTGCAGTGAGTTCATACTTAAATGTGCACTGTATTGGCATTATAACAATGAACCATAGTCTAACTAAAAAACCCGGACAAAGCTGTATAAATGCAAAACAACTTAATTACAACTCTACCTACAGATGTATGAAACCATAAACATACTTATCGGTGGAGTGGTGGCTCTGAGGCTAGGGACCTGCACTGGCAATTGGAAGGTTGCCAGTTCAAATCCCATAAACGCCAGAAGTGACTATATTTTGTTGGGCCTTTGAGTAGGCCCTTAACCTGCAATTACTTTGTCCTGGGTATGACGTTAACCTGCATCCAGTCCTGCAAGTATGTCCTCCAATTTGTTGGGAAACCTTGGGGGCTGGTTGCAGGACTGGCACTGTAAAAAACATCACACTGTTTCCAGTTTGGTGCCAAGGTGTCACCCGTTGCAAGGCTGCACTCTGGTCCTAATCAGGGTGGTTTGTCATGTGGTGGGTGCGGCAACACGATGTATTCAGAGTATGTTCCCAACCTCTCTTTCTCTAGATGTGCACTGTATTAGAACTATAACAGATCATATGTTTGAATAAATCTGCACAAAGGGGGCATAAACACAAATAATTTAATTCCCATTTCAGGTTTGATCAATACTCTGATTCAGCTCTACTCTTCAGGAACCTTAAATCTGGCTTTACTACATATTTGAGTGTTAACCAGCAAGACTACGTTAACAATCTTATCAGTAACAGAAAAATAGACTTTCTTAGATTAAGTGAAACGTGGCTCAGCTCTGATGGTGTGGCAGTGTTATTTGATTACAGTTTTGTGACAGTTTAGCGAATATTTGCTCAAGCCGATTAAACTGCAAATATGCCAGTTTTGGTACTTTCATGTCTTTCGAGTATCTTGCCATGGTTGTTTCAAGGGGGTGTCACAGTCTCTCGTACTGACTTTTAATAAACCTCCAAAATATAATGTGCTTTTACTGAGCAAATCTCAGACTTACTATCTAATAATAACTAACTATGACCAGGTTCCTAATTGTAGGTGGATTTCAAATGTTCACCTGGATAAACCAGTGTGACATGAAAGCAAGAGAATTCATGAACTTACTGCATTCTTTTGAATCTTAGTCAGCATGTCAACCAGTCCACACGTTAAGTAATTTCAAAAGGATTAAAAGTTGACATGAGGCAGGTCATGGATGTCAGCACATCAGGACCATTTTTGCACATCATTTGATGTAGAAATACTGAGAACTACAACTGTTTAAAAAAAATGTTATTTTGATTCATATGCAGCTTCATTTTGCTAAAAATTCTAAACAATCAGTAGCTGTAGTGGTTGCCTTAATAAAGCTAGTACTGTAACAAGTATGGTGAAAAACGTTAATGCTATGTAAGGGCTGCAGCTGACATAGTGGCCCCTGAAAAGACTGTTAAGAAATCTTCAGCAACATCACACCTTGGAAGTCTCAAGAAGAGAGTCGAGTGTAAATGGAGAAAAACTAAATTAATAGCCCAATATGAAATACTGAAGGCACAAATAACTTAATATAACAACACAGTGTGCCTTGTCAGCCAGTCCTATTTTTCTAAAATTATAAATGACAATGCTGGTAATCCAAAAGTTTTATTCTCATCTATTGATCATCTTCTAAACCCAGCTCACTCAATGGAATGCCTCCTAAAAACTACTAGTGAAGCTTGTGAGGCCTTTGCTTGTTGAACCCCGGAATGCTTTAAGTAAGTTAAATGCTATTTGAAGAAAACAAAATTTCATACAATCATGTCAAACGTAACAAATCAGAATTCTGCACTACCAGAGAGAGAGAGAGAGCCAACAGCATGAGCAAATCTTTAAAAACAACAAAATAAGTAGAATGCCCCCCCCCCCCCCCCCAATATAAATGCTTATTCTTAAATTTAATTAAATAAATAGATCTTGCCATATTTTTAAAAAGTGTTGAACAGATGATCTATGTGAAAATTAGATTTTCCACTAACAGCTTTGTTTGGTGTTCTTCCAGATGGGCTTAAAGAGGAGAAGGACAAACAAACTGTGATTGCCTTCACTACACTATTGGCATGCAGACTTATTTTGCTAAACTGGAAGAATCCTAACTCTCCTCTTTTAAGTCAGTGGGTAACTGATGTTTTATATTATTTGAAATTAGAAAAAATCAAATTTCATTTGGAGGATCTAACTTTTTCAAAACCTGGCAGGATCTAATCAATAATATTTTTAGAATAAGCTCTTAAAGCACTGAGAAAGTAGATTCTCTCCCCATTTCTTTTTCTTCTCCATTTATTTGTATCTGCCTAATAAACTCATCAATTTATTTATTTTTACTATTTTTATTTTTTGGGCCATGCTCTCTTTCTCAGGGGTGGGGGGTTGATTTGTTTTCAATCCTTTTTTTTTTTTTTTTTCTTTGTAAAAATTGATCTATTTGTATGGAATGATTACAATAAAATCAATAAAATTATTTAAAAAAAAAAAGAAAAAAAAAGAAAATTAGATTTTTTTCCGATTTCAAATAGTTATTGAAAATCAGTTACTCACTGACTTATAAAAGGTTGGTTGGGATTAATCCAGTTAAGCAAGTACAATGTAAGTGCTAATAGTGTGGTATAGATAATTACAATTAATGTGTCCTTCTCCACTTTAAACCCATCTGGAAGTACACCAAACATACTGTAGCTGTTAATGGGTTAGGAATGATTGTGACACCAAGGCTGCCTAATAGGCATTCAAAGATTTGTGTCAAAAATGATGTTAATTTGGTGCACTTATCCTCCCAAAACATGTGGCCCCAATGAGGCTGGAGCTAGACTGCAACACTCACATGTTTAACCAGTTAAACACTGGTTTATCTGAAAACCAATTGGTTAGGCATGTAATTTTTGCTATTCTAAGATTTATATCTGCATAATTACCTGGTTAATATTACAGTGATCCCTCGCTATATCGCGCTTTCGCCTTTCGCGGCTTCACTCTATCGCGGATTTTATATGTAAGCATATTTAAATTATATATCGCGGATTTTTTGCTGGTTCGCGGATTTCTGAGGACAATGGGTCTTTTTAATTTCTGGTACATGCTTCCTCAGTTGGTTTGCCCAGTTTGATTTCATACAAGGGACGCTATTGGCAGATGGCTGAGAAGCTACCCAACTTACTTTCTCTCTCTCTCTCTTGCGCTGACTTTCTCTGATCCTGACGTAGGGGGTGTGAGCAGGGGGCTGTTCGCACACCTAGACGATACGGACGCTCGTCTAAAAATGCTGAAAGATTATCTTCATGTTGCTACCTTCTGTGTGCAGCTGCTTCGTGAAGCGACATGCTGCAACAGTGCTTCGCATACTTAAAAGCTCAAAGGGCACGTATTGATTTTTGACTTTGTTTTTCTCTGTCTCTCTCTCTCTCTCTCCCTGCTCCTGACGGAGGGGGGTGTGAGCTGCCGCCTTCAACAGCTTTGTACCGGCGGTGCTTTGCATACTTAAAAGCCAAACAGCCCTATTGATTTGTTTTGCTTTCCTCTCTGTTTCCTTTGAAGAGGAAGATATGTTTGCATTCTTTTAATTGTGAGACAGAACTGTCATCTCTGTCTTGTCATGGAGCACAGTTTTAAACTTTTGAAAAAGAGACAAATGTTTGTTTGCAGTGTTTGAATAACGTTCCTGTCTCTCTACAACCTCCTGTGTTTTCTGCGCAAATCTGTGACCCAAGCATGACAATATAAAAATAACCATATAAACATATGGTTTCTACTTCGCGGATTTTCTTATTTCGCGGGTGGCTCTGGAACGCAACCCCCGCGATGGAGGAGGGATTACTGTACTAAAGAGTAGTATTTAACAAATTAATCAAATTAATTCAAATATCAGAAGCTAAGGGTGTTTTAATTTTCTAATTTTCTAAAAAGAAAAAAAGTTTTTTTTAAACATTTGTCCCAATTTTAAAAGCTTCCTGTATGAAATCAAATTTGTCACTTTTATATTAATCCTTTATTTGAGAAGCCTTGTAAAATAGCCTTTTTTGCTGTTTTCTTACAAGACTGATCAGACTTGTTATTGCTTATGCCTGTGTACAAATCCAGAATTTAAAAATTAATTGGGCTGTCATTACATTTCTCAATGTACCACTCAAAATATGATGTGTGCTTTCACTTACAGATTACAGTATGACAGTTATTTTTTGTTATTAACAAATAGAGCAACTTGTTTCACCACCAATGCAGACAAGCCAGATATCCACTTTGTTTAAATCTTGGCTCGATGTTTCTTGCTACAAAATCATTTAACATACTTAATGAACTAGGAGATTTGTCAATTACTTTAGGTTCTTGAAAATTGATTTTCCATGTGTCAATTCAAAAAATTGAATTGACACGAAAGAATCAATAAAAATCCCAATATCAATTTAAACTACCGGCTCTATATTCAATACTGTATAAAAGCTAGCTACATTTCTGGAACTTTAGTATCAAACTTAGCACTTTAGTACTGAAATATTAGTTTCTTTTGACATCCCTAAGCAGGACAAATAACCGAAAACTCAAAAGCAAGTTCTATAACTGAGTGGCTTAAAAGAAACAAAATTAAGGTGGCCTAATCAAAGACCTTGACTTAAACCCAATACAGATCCTGTGGAAGGATCTCAAATGCTGATAAACCTATCAACATGTCTAAACTAAACTACAGTAGTTCTGCAAAGAAGATTGGGGTTATAATCCCTCAGCTTGCAATGTGAAAGATTGATATCAAATTATAGAAAGGGTTTTAGTTGTGATTACTTCAGTCTGGCACTTACTTAGATGAACAGTATGATTTATTCTTTATTATCACCCTTTTTTCCAGACAGTTATTAAAATTTGACTACTTTTATCTAAATAAGTATCTACTTTATCAAATAGTTTATACATTTTTAATAAATTACCCAGTCTTTCATAATATTTGTTGTTTCTACTATTGCTTACTAAGAAAATGTAAGAGTTCAAAAATGTTCAAGTTAAAGTGCAGGCATGTTTTCAGGGATGTGAAACTACTCTCTAAAGAACATTACAGTTTTTCCAAGGAGTTTTATTAATAACATATTAAAATAAAGTTTAAATGTTACATTAAAATATGTTCATAATCAAGTACTGTATCAAACATTTAATGTCTGTTTTCATTTACATTTCTCCTAGGAAAACTAATACTTAAAACACACCAGTAAAATCAGCACAATGTATCAGTAATAAGCTATATTTCCTGCCCACACATTACATCAATATCACTGTCAGTCTAAAAAAAATCATATCAGTTGGGCACTGGTGATAATATAATGTATCTACATATATTGTAAAAAGTACATAATATACAAGTTTGTAATGGCATTTTACACTGTATTACATATTACAACTGTGCCAAAATAGTAGTTTTAGTCACCACAATCCTATCATAGATGTCAGATTCCTACCCAAGGAATGTAAAACTTGCATCAAGTGCTACTTTAGTTGTTGGTTGTGGACGATTTATAGCAAACTGTACGTCATGATTCTTAAATATAAAATGTTTGAAAGAAGTATCCATACAGTGTTAAAATTGATGCTGAAGTCCACCTGCACTGATGATTCAATAATGTGTATTGGGGACTAGTTATGTAACAATATTTCATACTACGAAATTTCACGATTCAAACATACCACAAAATGCATACATATATAGATGTTGATCACAATGATGTGGAATTGGTTTCTCTAAGCACTAACAAAAATGTATGCATTCTCCTTTTATTCTTAAATGCTCCTTTTTAACTACAGAGGGTGCAGTGAGTGTCATACATACATTAATAAGCCCCTGCTTTAGCTTGAAAGTGTGTAGCTAAGTGCAGAGCAACTGAAATAATGATGGAGTTAGACGAAGTAGAAACTGAAGATGCCACGTCATCTTTTAAATCTGCTATCTGGCATTGTTTTTTCATTGGAACATCTGGAGAATAGAGACGCTATGGTCCGCATGCTGTTTGTTGATTTTAGTTCGGCTTTTAATACCATCATCCCTCAGAATTTGATCAGCAAACTGGGGCCCATTGGGACTGGGCATACCTCTGCAAAACTAGATATTGGACTTTCTAATGGATAGGCCACAGTACGTACGGGTAGGAAAGAATAAATCAGATACCATCTCCTTGAGCACAGGTTCTCCACAGGGGTGTGTTCTAAGTCCCCTCCTCTTCACGCTGATGACCCACGATTGTTGTGCCAAGTTCAGCACAAACCAAATTATTAAGTATGCGGACGACACAACAGTGGTGGGTCTCATTCGAGGTGACGGGGAGGGGGATTACAGAGAGGAGGTGAAGTCATTTGTGGAATGGTGTGATAAAAAACAATCTGATACTGAATGTCGAAAAAACAAAAGAACTGGTGATCGACTTCAGGAAGAAACAGCTGATACACATCCCGGTCTACATTAAGAACACTGCTGTGGAAATTGTGCAGTCTACTAAGTTCCTGGGAGTTAATGTGACGAACAACCTCACCTGGTCCCTGCACACCTCCTCCGTCATCAAGAAAGCTCACCAGCGCTTGATCTTTCTGCGGAGGTTAAAGCGGGCCCATCTCAGTAAGTCAGTCCTCACCACTTTTTACAGAGGGACCATAGAGAGCGTGCTAACCAGCAGCAGCACTCTGTGGCAGGTTAGCTGCAGCGCTTCGGACTGGAAAGCACTGAGGAAAGTGGTGAGGGCTGCGGAGAGGATCATTGGAGCCCCGTTGCCAAATGTACAAGATTTGGCAAAACAACGCTGTCTGGCCAGAGCTGTGCGGATTTCTAGAGACCCAACTTATCCTGCCTCTGAACTCTTTTCCCTCATGCCCTCAAGCAGAAGGTACCGCAGCCTGAAATGTAGAACTACCAGGTTTTAAAAACAGTTTTTTTCCTACTGCTGTTCGTCTTTTAAATGAAGCATTCTAGTATTTTATTGTAGGCTGATTTTAACTATGTGTTTTTATTAATGTCTTGTGCATCGTATTTTTGTTCTGCAGCACATCTTGGATGTTCTGCTGAATGACAAATAAAATTGAATTGAACTGAATTGAATTGATTGAATTCCTGTTAAAAGAGAAAATGGTGAAAAAACAGTTCATAAGACAATGACCATTTGCAAGCACAGCAAGAGAGTTTTGACATACATTACAGCAAACTTGGCAAACATGCTGAACCATGTACAAAGCCATCACAGTGACAAATACAAATCACCACCTGCAAAGTAGCAATTGCAAGGAAGCAATTGCCTAAAGGCCAAACATCTGACAAATTTATTTGCAGCAATGCTTCCACAGTCGACTGTAAGGGCCAAAAAATAACAAGGTGGTGTTTTTATTGTGAAGGACATGAGACCATTTTCGAGGGGTTTTGGCTGCTCATACACGTGATAAAGCTGAAGTACAGCATTTCCTTATGCCTGCACTTTAGTGGCTTTGTATTGCTGACCCTGCACAACAAGGCTAAGAGGAGTGTGAAGGAATCCCTGAAAGAGGCAGAGAGTATCACACTAACTACAGACAGCTGGACCTCCAGGGCGACCCAGGAAATAATGGTTTTGTGCTTCAAACTCAGCCTCTTTTTGAAACCCACACTGGATGTAACATTGCTAATGTGCAGTTTTGGAGTGAATGCTTAAAAGGGCTAATTGTATCATCCCTGTTGTTACAGATAATGAAATAACATGGATGTAACAGTCAGAGAGGTTGGGCTTTGCCCTCATATCAGGTGCTTTGCGCATACACTGAATTTGGCATCCCAGGCAGGCTTGGCGTACCACGTGTTAGTCGTCTGCTTGGTTGAGTGAGACAGGTTGTCACTTTTTTCACCGAGCCCAACAGCTACAACTAGGTTCACTGCCAAACAGAAATTACTGGGCCTTCTGTCACATACACTGATAGTCAACGATAGAACACAATGGAATAGTACAATGGAAATTGTTATGTTGAGCAGCAAGACCTAGCCCTCAAGCACAGAGATACGTAGAAACGCATGTGAAATAGACATGCTGGATGGCACAGACGTTAGTGACGTCAAGGACATTATAGAGCTGCCTTTGTGGGGGATGAGTGAGCAGGCTGCCTGCAGCCAGTGCTGATTGGCAAGGGAATTTAAGGTGACCCGGCATTACAAATTTTTCGTAGGCTTCAGGGATTCTATTGTTAAATGTTGGACATATCATGACATCTAACCTGACCATATTATTCCTCACTAGTCAGAGTTTTCCCATTGATATTAAACTTTGAATTGTGCGTCATTTTTATATTAAAAAAAAAAAAAAAGAAATTTGTAACTTCTGCCATTTGTAGATCCAGAAAACAGAGGGAATAGGAGACAGGGGAGCAGAACAACATGGTGCTAAGTTGGAGCAACCCATCCCAAAAAGTCAGCTCTGGAAGATCTGCTTGGAGATTATTTCACTGAATCAGTGGCACTGACATGCTATCCATTTAAATGGTGGAGTGAAAATTCTCCAAAGTACCCACTGTTTTTTCCACTGGCCAAAACATATCTCTGTACACCAGCAACCTCTGTTCCAAGTGAACATGTTTTTTCAACTGCAGGAGATACTGTGAATGCCCAAAGGTTACAGTTGCTACTTGAAAATGTGGATATGCTTGAGTTCTTAAGAAAAAATGTTGATTTCCTAGACTAAGAAAGGAGATTATTAAGATTTGCTCTTATTGTTTATATCCAATCAAGCCATTAGTTTTATTACTTGCACTACTTTTGGCACCATACTTTTTCTGGTAATATATATATATTTTTAACAATAGTTTCATTTAATAAGTAAAATATTAAGCATAGTATTAATAGTGTGTTGTGCTTTTTAATTTATTGTGCAGAAGACTTTCACTGTTACCATATTGATTTTAAGTAGTTGCAAGGAAAACACATTGTTGATTCTGAAATACAATGAAGAGCAATTGTCTCAGAAATAATAATAAACAACAACTTTTCCATCACAGGTTTTCTTCATTCAGATTTGTTAAAAAATTGTGAGATATCGATTCATGAACCCAGTATTGTGAATTGAACCAAATCATGAACAGAGTGAATTGTTTCATTCCTACTGGGGACTTGTTTTGTTGTCAGAAACGGCTATCAGAAATGTGAAAGTTGAAATAACCTCTTCTCCAGGTAACTTTGAAATGTTCAAATTTATCAGTAATTATGTTTGCACTGACTGTTTCTGTGTTTTAAGATAGAACATTTAGAAATTTTTCCTTTTTATATAATGAGAGTTTTTGGAAATTTCAAAAACTTTAAAAGCATGCCTTATTCAAGATATTCTAACAAAAAATTAACTTTCTTAGCATATTTCCTTGAAGAATAAGTGTACCATATTACAATGAAATTTGTCTACTGGGAGCCAATATGTTTCAAGCCAATAGAATGACAGACACATATGAAGACAACAACAGATACTGACACATTTTATGCAAATGCAAATGCAAAAAAAAAAAAAAAAAGGATCGATGGCTATCAATGACAATTAAAAGTATGCGATATTTCAACCTGTAAAATCTAGGCTTACTTCATCATGGACCACTGAAAACTAACAGCTACAGTGACATTAATAGCCAGCTTTCTCCTTTTGCCGATGCACAATGACTTGGCTCTGCTCTTACTCCTTTTTAATGGATATATATGGTTAAATATCAATAGTTTGAAGGTTAGCATACTATAACATGAACTGTATTCTGTTGTAATGCTTTGTTTTACAAATAAACAGGATAAAAGGAATACTACATACAGGTTTGGGTAGATTTCCGGCAGATTAAGTTTAATGTACTTTAAGTTAATGTAAAGTATTACACGTAGGAAATAAAAATGTTAGGTTTGAATACACAACGGGAGTTCTGAAATTCGAAAGTACAGCTTATGAAAAAGATTTAGAGTTGTAATGGACTATCAACTACCAGACAATTTGAACAAGCCATTAAGAAGGCGAACAGAATGTTAGGTTATATAGTGCTCTGATGTGCAGAGTCCAAGGAGGTTATGCTCAAGCTTTAAAACTCACTGGTGATTGCTCATCTGGAGAAGTGTGTACAGTTTTGGTCTCCAGGTTACAAAAAGGACATAGCAGTGCTGGACAAGGTCCAGAGAAGAGAGATTAGGCTGATTCCATGGCTACAGGGGATGAATTATGAAGAAAGATTAAGAGCCGAGTCTTTTCAGAAGATTAAGAGGAGATATGACTGAAGTGTTTCACATTATGTAGAGAATTATTATAGCGGATTGAGACTTACTTTAAAATGACTTCAACTAGAACGCAGGGGCACCGTTGGAAACTTGTTAAAGGTATGTTTTGCACGAACATTAGCTTTTCTTTACACAGAAAATCATAGACACATGAAATAAGCGATCAAGTACTGTGGTAGACAGTATGGACTTTTAAAACTAGAGAGCTATGTAGCTCTCATGTCTTTTCTCAGCTAGACTGCTCTAATGTTCGAATGAAAGGAATCTCACAAGAGGAAACCCTGAGCAGCCCTCTTCTCAGACCCTTAGCTGTTAATGTAGAGAAACCAACCCATAAAATGGATCTCTGAAATTTAATGCATTTCTGCCTGGGATTTCATGAACCATTCCTCACCAAAAGATAAACTACTGTATATGGTTTTCGGTTCAACAAATAGGTGGATGGAGTTCTTGGCTCTATGCAACAATTACATATGTGAATTCAAGCTTTTACAGACATGGTAGAATTTTGCCTCAGCATGCCATACTTAACAACTGCAGTTGCTGTATCTTGTTGACTTGAGGATGCCAGATTACAGAACTAGGAATCTCTGGGACTATCACATTATAAGACTCCCTCAAGACATCTCAGCAGGGCTGCAAATTTCCAAAATATTTTCACAGCCAAGTACCATGTTGCCTGACAATCTAAGCAGCTGTGCAAAAGCTTTCCAGTCATGGTGATTCCCAGTGACATTTGCACTGCATCAATTAAATTCCTGGCTGAGCACTCACTGGTTGTCAACTTTTGCACACACAAGGACCTGCCACTACTAATTATCACTAAATCTAACCTGTTTCACTTTGTTGTGTCTTGTTGCAGAACGATAGGAAGAGTCCGAAGGGATGTCACAATACAAATATCCTAAGGTGAACATAGTGTACACATCATCTGCTCCAAATTCACCTATGTTAATTTCCCAATCCATGTGTAGTTTTCCACACTAAGTAGGATAGACAAAACAACATGAGGTTGGTTTCCAATTCACTGCCCACTGCTGCCAGTTATGATGCCTTGTTGTGCAAACTCTGGTTGCCAATCCCAACAGAGCCATCAATCCAATTTCACTATATACTAGTGTTTGTGTTGTGACTACAGCCTGGAATCACGGAGAGAAAAATAGTTGGAAACAGAAGAATGCAGGATTGCTAATCACAGCAAATATGTACCCTTGCAAGCCTGACACTTGTTACCAGTAGTACAACTGTATGACACCATGCAATGCCATTTAGCAGCAATATTGTAGAGGTTTCTCATGTATATCCTGGCAACTGCCAAGCTATCTACAGCACTACTATGTTTTATACATGTTTTTTAAACGTTTTTGTTAATTCATAACATTCAAACAACACTACTACCCTTACCAGAATTATTCCATACTGTAAAATAAAAGTACTGAACTTAACTAGTGTAACAGGTGGCCGGGACGCCCCTTCTGTATATGTTCCGGGGGAGCACCTATGGACATCTCACTACCTCCCCTGGGACGCTTGTGGCAGCCTCCCTGGCTGACGATGGTGCCTCAGTTTCCCGCAGGGTTTCCTGGGAGATGGAGTTCTCCACAACCCTGTGGGGAGCTGGGGTGGCCGCCAGGGGGTGCTGCATGGAGCCAGGAACCCACCTGGACATCTCTGCAGCCCCACCCGGAAGTGCAATTAGCCGCAGGTGATCAAGCACCTGGAGCACTTCCAGGTAGGCTATAAAAAGGGCTACCATCCACCACTGAGCGGCCAGAATCGGGAGGAAGAGGACGAGGTTGCCTGGGAGGAGTGGTGGTGCCACCAAGGTGGAGAGAAGAACTGTTGCTTTGTGTTGTATTAGTGCTTGTGGGACTGTGTTGTGGCTGGAGGGATTACGGGGAAGACGTGCCCTCCAGCTGAAGAAAAATAAAAATACTCTTTATTTTACACGTGCCTCTGAGTAAGTCTGTGCTGGGTCGGGCTCTATATAGCGCCTTTTCTACACTAGCCAGACATCTCTTAACGTTTACCAGTTAAGCTTCCTAATTTGTAATTACAGTCACTCAATCCTTTAGCAATAAAACCAAGAATATTCACTACTATATGCTCCCGGGCACTTGGTGTAGCCAAATACAAGCTGACATAATCTACATCCATGTACCTGTGTTTGTTTTTTGCTAATGACATTTTTGAATGAAGAATAATACTCATGTGTTCCATTAGTTTGCTTCTTTTAACATCCATTCATACTGCAAGCCGCATTCCGTACAATCATATTAACACTATAATTCAAAACACTTTTTAAATTTGCATTTAAGATCAGCAGATGGAAATTTGATTCTTATCATGGGAGCCATTGCTTTAGAAAAGCTGCTTTACCAACTTGCAATCCAATGGTACTGAAAGGCAGACAGAAATGATTTATTATCTGGCAGAGCTCCAGCCACTATGTCTTATTAGTGTGGCAGAGAAACGCAGTGAAGACAACCAAACAGACTTTATTTTAAGGACTCAGGATTAGTCTGGATTCCTACCTTAAGGACTTTGCAATCAGGAGAGACTTGGCTCTCTGTGCCCCTCAACAAAAAATGGGAATAAAAAAGGGTGAGCTTCTGAATGTTTTCCACATTGGAACTTTTTTCAGTTTCTTTACTTTATCTATTGTATCCTTCATAATTAGTAGCATTTGTTTATGTCAGCATTTGTTTGAACCAATAAACTTTTCATAAAAACAGGGATAACTTGATGGAGAAAATATAAACGAAGTTATATTTATCCATTACATGAAAGCAGCAGAAGCATCAATGTGCAATAATTCTGGCATTATATTATACATTTTATTTGAATTGTGTAAATATAATCCTTCATTGGACTGAGCAGGATACTAACATGGATAGATAAAATGATGGATGGAATAATGGAAAATCCACAGAGTTTGATGAATGGCAAAAGTTAATGGTGACAATTTCTCGCTCAGTACAATAAAATGGTTGATAATTAATAAAAGGGTTTAAGCACCAACCAGCTTCATAACTGAAGACATTTTGGTTTCTAACAGCTGTACTGTTAAATACGCAATAGATCAAAACTGAGACACCATAAAGGGAGAATCAAAGCTTAGAGAAATGCAAAATGTGCATCAGTTTGCCTTGTAATGGACCAGGGCCACCTCTGGAGTAGAGTCCTGCCTTGTTCTCTTTCCATTTAAAATAAGCTCTGTTCCCCCTTTGAACCTGTATTAGAGGCGTGTACGGTTTAAACTTCAGCAGGAATCTGTGTGTACTTAAAACACGTTATTAAGCGTGTTTAATGCATCAAAAAAATCCTAAAAAAAAGCTTACCCTGCAACTATTAAAAGAAGTATATTGAGTTAATGCCAATCCCATGCAATCAATTTCAGGGTAAAAGGAAATCAACTTAAAATTTAAAATATTCATATATTTTAAACCCTTGCAAATATTTATGGAATAGGATCTCTGTTTGCTCTATGAAAATTATCAGGTATTTCATTTTTTTTTATTTAAATAAAGGCTGAAGTCTTTAAAGAAAGAAGTGAAATTAATAAGTGTGGGGGTGGATAGCCAGTTTTCATGCAAAACCTTCAAAGCCACCATATTTGAAGATGAAGAAACAATTTGGCCCCATTACTGATCCTTATCTGTGACAGCCAGAATATACAAATGAAGGGCTACAACAGACTGAAAATGAGGGAAGAGACACAGAATTGGAAAGACAGAGAAAACTCTACAACCTGAAACTAAAGGAAGGGTTGGAAAACTGGTGAATGAAGGTGGCACATGTGGAAAATGCAAAATAACACCTACCAAGGCCAAATGCACCAGCTGCAAAATATGACACTTCCGCCACTGAATAAGCACAATCTTTTACATGAGGCTGCTGTTTGTGTTACCGATGGGGATAATTTTCCAGGCATCATTATAATTCGGTGTTTTGAAGAAATTTTTCCATTCTCAAAAATTAATCTGGAAAAAGTGAACAAGGTTAGAAGGATGAAATTTTAATTAGAGTATTTCTGTTAACAATCTTGTTAGATTAGCACTGATGCCTCAAAGCGGAGTGTGTGGATTTTGTAGGCTCTCCAGTGTTTGTGTGGGGATGTCCCCAGTTCTCAGGTTTGCCTACCACAATTCATTGTCATAAATGTTACAGTGTGGACACTCCATTTTTTAAATTTTACTTCACATTCCAGACATGAATATTTTCAAACCACTTTAGCAGAAATGCAAAGAAATGCTAAACAGCTACAGACCCATGCTTTATTTTGTGATATTCTACTTCAGTGCTTGTGATTTGCACATAAGTGTCCATTATACTGGCTGTTTACATGAAATGTTTATCCACACAATTCACTGTAAACAAAGAATTAGACCTGTAACATAATTACAGAGAAGCCTGTAAAGAATGTGTGATAAAAAACGATTACAGCTTCATTTTCTTATCATGCAAATACCTCAGAAATGCAGAAGGCAAGTTTTAATGAAATATTTCTGCTTCAATATGAACATATCTTTAAGTTTTAAGAGTTATGTTGCTCGTTGCCTCTGGTGCCCTGTACGCTCCCATTCTAGGCTGGCAGGGGAAGAGACTTGTTTTTTTTAATTTATAAATAAAGATTTTCTTTAGTCTTTCATTTTATTGTTTTTTTTTTTTTTTTTTTTTTTTTTTTTTTAAACATTTATTTTGGGCCCGAGTCAAAATGTCTCTGAAGTGACAAGATCTTTTTATTTAGAAGTGCATTTTCATTTTCCTATTTTGAGTTTTCTAGGTATTTACCCATGCCCAAAAAGTCTGCAAATGATATATTTATGTATATTTCCTCTACCAAAGTTTCAAGAGAAGCTGCCTGATCAATGTTTGGAAAGCCCATAACACTACATCTTCTTCCCTACACACATGCCATATCTAGTTAAATACTACTTCATGTTATAAAGTACAGTATTAAAATTCTGAAGTCTGCAGCAATCACTACATATTAAGACTTCTTCCTTACTAAACCTAACATGGTCTCTTCTTTATGACTTAAAACACCACATAGCCTCCTTCAGTACTGTGTCACAAGGCAAATACAACATTACCTCATTATTGTTGGCAATCAGGCCTAGGATGATGACAGAGAAATGCAAGGGGCTCAGCACACTACTCTATAACGTGGCAGTGTTCAGAATCAGTGTGGAAGATGTGATATTGAAATTTGTGCATGCTGGGATCTGTCAGTTAGTGCTTTCTGCTCAGTCCAAGTGCTTTTAGTAAGATATGTAACATTAAAATGAAAATAATTTTCAGTCCTAAATATTACACTGGAACATTACACCATACAGTAGATTTGTGAAGCTGTACCATTTCACAGATTCCAGTACTTGACATTATAGACAAATTGTTTACTGTACTGTAATGATTTTGTATTTTACTACAGTTAGGACATGAGCAAACCCTGAATGATCCTTACTATATAAATAAGGAAAATTTACACAAAAAATGGTGTTTTCAATGGCCAAAAAGAACAGAAAAGATAAAAGGACTAATAAATGTTTAATCTGACCCTTTTTTGTTATTATTTATTTTGCTGTAAGTAAATTATTCTTTGATAAAGATTTCTGGTTTCAATTGTCTTTTTAAGGAACAGTTTTCACAATTTTCTCTCTCTTGTGAGGTATTTTGAAATTTTTTAGACTTTTAAGAGCATTTTGTATTTTTAAAGCCATTTTCCTCATTTTGGGCCTAGTCAGCTTGAAGCATGCAGGTAGTTAGTAGTAATGGGGCAAGCTGGTCTAGGGCGAGTCTTTTCTGGGCTGACCAGTGTGGAACGAGCCCCGTACACAGACAGGCAGACACGTTGAAAAGCACCACCACACGTTTATTTTACAAGTTCTATTTACAATAAAGTGCCACACAACCCACAGACTCCCCCAAAGTCCAGGCCTCTCTCACTCTGCCTCACTCTCTTCAGACCACCTCCACTCCTCTCCTTCAAGCTCTGTCCTTCTCCTCACCCGACTCCAGCTCTAAATGAAGGGAGGCGGCCCCTTTTATAATAACCCGGATGTGCTCCCGGTGCTTCCCGGCAATCTTCCACCAGCACTCCCCAATGTGGCGGAAGTGCCGGCTGCGTACCCGGAAGCACTCCGGGTGTCCCCGATCCTCTTCCCCCCAGCACTTCCGGGTGTGGTGGAAGCACTGAGGTCCAGGGCTCCAAAGGCATCGGGGCACTCCCTGGCGGTGACCATGGGGCCCTACAGGGTTGAGCTTCTCAGCTCTGTACCCATGGTCCCCAAAGCAACCAGGGCAGTTGCCCTCTCGTGGTCTGGAGGAGGCACAAGCCCCCCCACCGGTCCTCTTGGGCGTCCCAGCTGGGTACCACCCCCAGCCGTGTGCCACACCAGTTAAGGTCCTGGTGTGCTTTTTGTGGCATCACAACGATATGCAACTCTTATCATACACACTTATAGCTTACCTATAGAACACAATCACTCCCATCTAAAGATCATATTGACTATTAATACACTATGTGATGCTCAGTCTATTCTGTAATAATTTGGTCCATTAATTTGCCCATGATGCATGATAAGCTTATTGTCCTTGTAGTAATTTGGATTATCCATCCTATCACATTTATTACAAAATTGAAAAACATTTGCTAGCTTTTAGTATCTAGGAATTTTAAAAGTACAGTATACACCACGGGTTTATAGAACTACTCACTAACGTTCTCAAGCACTCTAGTTCTCGGCTATTTATCTGATTTCAGCCGTTTTAATCTAGGCAGCACTTCTTCCACTACAATTTCCATTAAATCCATTTAATTGTTTGATCTACATTCTGTTCTTCCACATATCCTTCTGG
Organism: Erpetoichthys calabaricus; assembly: GCF_900747795.2. Taxonomy (NCBI): domain Eukaryota; kingdom Metazoa; phylum Chordata; class Cladistia; order Polypteriformes; family Polypteridae; genus Erpetoichthys; species Erpetoichthys calabaricus. The sequence goes on from NC_041400.2 coordinate 161,590,025, forward strand.
TGGGTTTCTACTAACAACATCCAGTTCCCTGCATGGCCTCGGATTACCGGTAACCAAGTTTTTGTCTCCGTTTTTGGAGTGACATATGACAGTTCCCACCCCTTTTCTCTGTGTGAACTGTTTAATAATCCTAAGTGAGACCAATCAATATCCATCCATCCATTTTCCAACCCGCTACATTCCTAACTACAGGGTCACGGGGGTCTGCTGGAGCCAATCCCAGCCAACACAGGGCACAAGGCAGGAACCAATCCCGGGCAGGGTGCCAACCCACCGCAGGACACACACAAAACACACCCATACACCAAGCACACACTAGGGCCAATTTAGAATTGCCAATCCACCTAACCTGCATGTCTTTGGACTGTGGAAGGAAACCCACGCAGACACGGGGAGAACATGCAAACTCCACGCAGGGAGGACCCGCCAATCAATATACATAAAGTTAATCATAACTTTATAGAGGTGTTTATTTTTGTTTTTATACTTAGGCTCAAGCGTTTGCTTTGTTTTCCCTATTCTTAAAACCTTTAATGTCAGTGTATACAGCACGGACAATAATGGAGAAATGTCAAACCTTGAAGTATCTTGACATGATGTTAAACTGTTTTTTATTTTTTATATTACATACCGCTAGCTGGGGTGCCCATAACCTATAATCCAAGTTTCTGTGTCTCTTCTTAATCTGGTACATGGACTTTACAGTGACATACAGTATGTTTAACTGGATGACTATTTCCATAAACCTCTTAGATAACTTGAATGATTTGATTGCGATTTTTCTCCTAATTTCTATTGGTGGTATTTTTGGGGCGTTGCGATATTTTCTAAGTTTTCTAAACAATAGTTTTATATTTTTCTAATTTTCAAAATACAATAATCATATCTAATAAAGATATGGTTATCTTTAGTTTTCTAATATAGTTTCTAACAGTTACTGCTCTTTTTGCTGTTATTGTTTTGTAAGGATATATTCCTGCTCAAAAGTTTTTAAATGTGCCAGGTTAGGAAATTAAATGATTAATCAAGAAGATGATATTTACATCTTATGGCACATTTCTTTGACAGTTCTACACTGCCTTCATTGAATATCAGCTTTGTGGATCCTCTTATTACCTTAGACTAATAAAACTTTTTCTGCCACACACTAAAACCAAATTGTAACATGTTCAGTATTGGACTACAAGTATTACAATTTTACTGTTTTGTTTTTTTTAAATACCATTACCGGTGGCTAAAAAAGGGTCTTCACCACAAGTTGCAAAACTCAACCATCCATCCATTATCCAACCCGCTATATCCTAACTACAGGGTCATGGGGTCTGCTGGAGCCAATCCCAGCCAACACAGGGCACAAGGAAGGAAACAAACCCCGGGCAGGGCGCCAGACCACCACAGGGCGCACGCACACACGCACACCACACCCACCCGACACACACTAGGGACAATTTAGAATCGCCAACACACCTAATCTGCATGTCTTTGGACTGTGGGAGGAAACTGGAGCACCCGGAGAAAACCCACGCAGACACGGGGAGAACATGCAAACTCCACGCAGGGAGGACCCAGGAAGTGAACCCAGGTCTCCTAACTGCGAAGCAAGTTGCAAAACTAAATGAGGAAAAATTTTAAAAATACTTTAAAAAAAAAAAAAAAAAAAATTAATTAACTGTCTGGACCTACAATGATTCTATGTCCTACACAGGAATTAGTGGGTTTAGGAAATATAAAGAAAAATAGTTGGACAGAGAGAGGGGTAAACAGACAGTTAAAACATTCTAAAAATAGAGACATATTTAAAATGATTCTGTTCATATATCAAACACAAAAAGTACCCTTAACTAATACAGACTAGTCAGCAAGATACAACCAATTTGTCAATTTCTTTACAACAATATACTGTACATCAAAACCTAAATACAATGTTAAATAAATACAAAGTAACTACCACAATAAAATTTACTTGGTTAATCTGGGTGGTTAACTCAATTTACCCATGAATTATATGTCTATAGTTAATTTTATACAGCACATCTTAGAGTATTATGAAACTACTGTATTGTAAAAAAGTTTAATAAATAAAATTACAAAACAGAATTAACAGATATGATAAATGCTATAATTTGAATATAGATACAGTAAATAAACTATTAATTATATGAATTTCCCCTTGGGATTAATAAAGTATCTATCTATCTATAAACTTATTTACTATATCAGGAGTGCCTCCCCTGCATCTATCATTATAAAATATTTACAAGTGACCCTAGCTTTATGCAAGGGTTAAGTTCTGTGAGAAACTGTCATAAAGCAAAATAGCAAAGAGTCATGGTACCTTAAACCTATGTGGAAAAAAGGGGTTACATAAATGATGCTAAACATAGTGTTCCAAATGCATTTTAATCTTACCAGCACATACTAACATACAGTAAAAATTAACCATAACCAACAAAAATTATACCTGCAACATATTTAAACTGAAATAAATCACAACCAAATGCTTCTTTATTTTAAATACAGAAAGCTGTTCACCCTAGCTGAAAGCCCACCTTAGGGCAGAACATTATTTTCTAGCATTGGTGCGACATAATAATTGGAACTTTGTTTCCAAAATTAAGGAGGTTCTTTTTTTGTTTTATTTGGGGTGCAGATACTGAAAAAGATGTTGGGTGTAAGAAATAGCAGCTACAGCAAGAATGGGGATTCAATATAATTGGTTCAAAACACCACAGTGACAAGTGCATAACTAAAGGGCAGTAGTCTCAAACTCCAGTCCTGGATGGCCACAGTGGCTGCAGGTTTTCATTCTAAACGTTTTCTTAATTAGTGACCTGTTTTTGTTGCTAATTAACTTCTTTTGAATTCATTTTAATTGACTTGCTCTTGAATATTCAGACCCCTTAATTGTTTCTTTCTCCTTAATTAGCAGCCGATAATGAGATACAAAATGAGCCAAAACATGACCAGCAAACGGTGTCCTTCATACAATATCTTAAAGAAAGATGAAGGTCTCAGGAATGTTGATCTGCTCAGGTACAGTGCTCTTAGAAAAGAGAAAATCAGCAATTTCAGAAATGTATGCTATTGCACAGCAAAAGCAGCAACAAGACAGAATTAAAGAACGGGTTTAATTAACAACAAGACTCTGAGCCATTTAAGCAGGTTAAGGTTGGAGCGAAATTGGTTGGAGTCTGAGGCCCTGACTTAGTTGGCCTTCTGTTAGTTGACTCACTTCACATTTCATTTCTGTTTAAGTGCTATTTAGTGAAAGAAATGAAGCAATTCAGAGGAACAATGAAGAAATTCAAGGGAACAAACCTTAAAAAAACAAGTCATTAAAATGAAAGGAAAAGGAGTTAATAAGCAGCAAAAACTGGTCACCAATTAAGAATTGGGTTAGAATGAAAACCTGCAGCCACTGCTGCCCTCCAGGACTGGAATTTGAGACCACAGCTTTAGTGGGAGCTGTGGTGGTGTCTATTGTTTGTGCACAGCTTCCTGGCAGGCTCTGGGCATATTGTCTGAATTTATTATATTAGTACAAATTACATAAAAACTTTCCTTTCCCCTCAATAAAGTGGATACTGTGATAAAAGTTGCCTTTTAAGAGGAATTCATATTGTTAATATGTTAATATTCAGTACCAGCTATATTATTGCAGCCACTACAGGAAAGCAATAAAAAAAAAGTAAATCAGTAAATTAATAAAAAAATTTGCGGAAGGGTACTGGTATTGTTTATAATGAACCAACTCCACATCTTTTGTGCTAGTGTAAATTATCAGTAATAGCAATAAAAAATTTCATAAATTCAGTTTATGATAAACAATCCTCTCTGGCTCTGACAATTTACAAAATTCCATCAAGAAACCTCTCTCTCTCTCTCTCTATTATATAACATCATCAGATGAATCAGAGAAAGAATACATTCACTGCTCACTAACCACACCAAATTAAGTTATCTTAACCTTTTTTAAAGGCTTATGTGGCAGAGGTGCAGAATTACCTTGTAAATTCAAGAGGCAACTATAACTTTGGACTGCCAACACCTATTCCCTGATTACAGTACAGTAGTTTTCTTTTTTAAAAAAAAAAATGCATAGCCAGACAGTTGTGCAGCTGTATTTTAATCAACAACATTCAAACTATCTAATTAATAATTTCAAGTGTGGTTCAACCAAGTTAATTAACTTGTTTAAATATGCAAAATTGTGTCAAAGATGTAAAGACTTCTAGATGTTTAATTGTTTGGAGAAGTAACAGCTTGGCTCATATTCTTCTCAAATTAGCAATTTACAAAACAGCCAAGCTTTTTGCTGAATAGATTAATTACTTTTGGAATTATAGAAAATAATAGAGCAATATATTTTGTTTCCCCATCCATACAGTATATCAGAAATATATATCCTTAATATTTCATGCAGAATTTAAAAAAAAAAAAAAAAAAACGAGTTATTATAATTCTTCAATCCATCAACAAGTCCACTTAATTTAGTGCAGCATTTTGTGGGCTACAGTCTATTTTGGTATCATTAGGCACAAAGCAGGAACCAAACCTGAACAGAGGTGGTGGGACTGGTCTGTCTCAGGGTACTCTCAGGCAACAAACACTGAAGTATTATAAACTTGCCAATCAACTTATTCATGGTGGTTAACTGGCATCCCTAACCTTGGGATGATCCAGGTAGAATGTGTATGCAGGACTGTGGTTTGCAAAGGAGTGGTGTCTAATCCAAGATGAGTTCCTGCCTTCCACTCACTGGCTCCACATGACAATTAACTGGACTTAACTTAGAAAACTTAGATTTTGTTATGAGTAGACAGGCTGGGGTTGAGGAGAAGGCTTCTTATTAATGTTATATGGAGTAAGGCGTCTTGATTCCATTCTAACTGTAATAAAAAGTGTCTGCAATATAAAGCCAACCCATTGTTTGCATAGAAACTCTTACTATTATATACAACGTGTTAAGGCATAAATAGAAAAATGGTGCGACTGAGAACTTGTCACATTACAGAATGCTGAATAAAGATTTTTGCTGACATTTTCATATTTTCACTCAGTGCTAAATCATTCTGAGAAAAATTACATTTTGAAGGATGTGATAATCCATAAAAGTGCTCATCACACTTTTTTCTGAATTTAATTGCCTTTTACTATATTACAAATTAATTTGTAAATTATGCTTTCTAAATTTCAGTTTTCCTTAAACATAATGCTGGATTTTGCTGATTTGTCAACTATCACCTCTCACAACTCCTTTCCAGAAACTAAACAAAAGTTGAGGAATATGGTTAAAAAAAAAAATACATAAAGGTATTTCAAAATATTGGTTATTTAAGGGTGGCACAGTGGTGCACTGGCAACTTCCAGCTTTAACAGAGTGGACAGAAATGCCTGGACTGAAATCATATTCCATGAATCTTTTTGTATACAGCTTGTTCCACTTGGACAACTATTGCAACCATTTCAAGAAAGAGCAAAGATTACACAAGGGTATAAACAAATAAACTGAATATTTAGAAGAGCAAATTGAGTAAATATAAAAGGAACAGCACACTGATGCCTAGCAAACAAACATGCAATTACAGCTGACAATTATATTTACAGCTTCACTACAAATCCATGGAAATTGTTCATTGTCAGTAATAAATTATTTTACTGTGTGTACCTAATGAAGTAAATTAATTTGCAACTTTAACACAGTCCTAAGGAATTACAGTAATTTATTTGCATGCCTGCAAGAAGGGTTTTAACGAACCAATAGATAAGGCTACAAAATAAAATGTAGCTTTATGTACAATTGTAAATCCTGTGGAGGATTTTAATTTGCCAAGGACCTAGCAAGATTTATATTCTTTACCACTGTCTTGTTACTGTGCAAGTATCTAGTGCTTTATACAATTTACTGTAAAAACTACATTTGGTTCAGATACAGGTATTTTCACTTCTGCTAGTAATAAGATCTGAAATCCAGAAGCTCTGTAACTGTTATAAATCCTGACTGCCACAGATCATTTCTGCTAGATACAGTTTAAAATACAATTCAGCTCCCATCTCCCGGAATGATGATGATGTTCCACTCAGTTAGTTTCAATCTGCAGTGCTTGTAACAGGGTACACCTTCTCCTGTTTGTCTTACACCTCAGGATTTTAAACTAAGCTAATTTGACTGAAGGCCATGTGAAAAAAGAAACACCATAAACATGGCCAATGTCTTACTTTATTAATCCCCTTTAATGGAGGGGGCCTTCATACTAAATGCTAGGTCCTTTAAGGCTGCAATACACAGAGCTATTTAAAATACCCTCTGCTTGATTGCCCTACTGTGGTTTAAGTCCCTGCTCTATATTCAGCTGGGTCTGGAATTTTATATCTTTAAAATAAATAAATAACTAGCTACGATGAAACAAATCGTCTAAAAGAGTAACGTACTGAAGGTTTAAGAAACATTTACATCAAATATTAAAAATTGAACAGGCAATTTGCTCTGAAGGAATTAATGCGTTATTTTCTTCAGATGAAGTGCAAAACCAGGCCATTTATTTAACCAGTACACTCCTACTAAACACGTCTCTGATAAATAAACTGAAACACAGCAGCAGAATAATCAAGGAACAAGTTAGCACAATCAAACAGCAAATACTTTTATAATTTGGGGTTTAAAATGTGCAGGGTTATAATGACTACTAGCACATTTTTTCCTTAACACAAGCACAGATAGATGAAGACTGACTAACAATCTACAGCAATCATTAAGCATTTAAAAGGAGGTCCACACTTGACAGACTCCCACCTAACTGGCTACAGATAGTCTGCAGTCCTGTGTAATTAGCACAGATTCAGAAATTAACATAACCAGTAAAGCTGTCCCAATCAATTACCAAAAACAGTAATTCTACTAATTATTTTAGCTTAGTCTTTCCCTGCGTAAACAGCTCTAATGCTCCAGACAAACAAGACAAATATGTGTAAATATAATTCATACATTTAAATGACAATGTCTGAATCTTTGTTAATGGTTAGTTTTTTGAATAAAAACTTTAGACTATTTTAATTGAATACTTATTGAGAGACAGCAACAAGTTTACAAACAAAACAGATAGCGTGGTAATGCACAGATTGCACAGAATTTAGAAATAGAATGGGCGTGACTATAATGGCACTGAAAATGACACGGTAGTGAGATATAGCTGAAGGTTTCATGGAAGTTTGACACTTAATTTGAATTGCAAAATAAATAGGCCAGTATACAATAAATAGAACTTTCAGCAAATTTTACCTAGTGTTCTGAAACAATACTATACCCCATTTAGATTAAGAAAGGCTCACAAGAACTGGGCTTAAGGTGTGGAAGTTACAGAGGGGCAAGGGAGAACGGGATATAGCTAACCACAGTTGCCAAACCCACCCTGGTGATCAAATGAGCATCAGATTTTGCGGCCACATCACCTACTGAAGGTCCTGTCTTGCATCCAGTTCTACAACAACAAATCACTGTGGATTTAATTTAACAATAGTAACAATAATAATTCTTTACATTTATATAGCTCTTTTCCCACTACACAATGCGCTCTTCACACAGGGAAGACCCAGGATGCAAACCCATGATCTACTTACTGCGAGGCAGCAGCGCTACCACCAACTCTTGTCAAAGTAAAAACAGATCTCAGCAAAGTGGTCTAAATTAATTATAAATATAAAACACAAAACAACTGATCACATAAATATCAAAGCCCTTTAATATGACACACCTAAATCATCACTTGGTGCAGTGAAATGGCTTTAGAAGTCATATAATCATATAAACAGACATCACCTGTGTGTAATCAGTGGGTTTCAATTGATAGTACAATAAAAAGATCTTTCATTTATGTGAGGTAGAATGCCCAGAGGGGACTGGGTGGTCTCATGGCCTGGAACCCCTGCAGATTTTAATTTTTTCTCCAGTCGTCTGGAGTTTTTTTTTTGTTTTTTCAGTCCTCCCTGGCCATCGGACCTTACTCTTATTCTATGTTAATTAATGTTGTCTTATTTTAATTTCTTACTTTGTCTTTTATTTTTCTATTCTTCATTATGTAAAGCACTTTGAGCTAAATTTTTTGTATGAAAATGTGCTATATAAATAAATGTTGTTGTTATTCACATTAATTGCCAGTTTTTAAAGACAAGCATATCAGATGAAAATAGACGCTCTTATTACACCTCCACTTCATTTTTTGGATTGGTCCTCTGTCTTGTCTTGATTACAATAGATGTGATTTGGTCATGAGAAGACCATTTCAGCCAAAGGAGAATTTTACTTTTCCAAAAAGAAAGGATGAAAGAAGCTGCCATCATCATTATTTTGTAAGAACATTAGTTAATCATGAAAACATAAAAAGAAGCTGGCCCATCTACTCAATGTTGTATTAGTACTCAACTTACAACAACAACAAAATTGCCCATCAAGGACTCAGTGACTGGAAAAATGGACTTTTACTTCTTTGAAATCATGAAAATGGTCCAAAATACTCAAAGCTTATGACAGCCTGAAAGACGTTAGAATTGCATCTTAAAAGTGGCGCAACAATGACACTCTTAGAGGCTGAAAAACAACGTGTGTGATGTTCTCACTCATTTAATGGCCGTAATTCAACCTATAGCAGAGAGGAACCTTGCTTAGAGGGGGTCCATAGAAAAGCTATGCTAGCCAAACAATAGCAGATTTTATCTGGTCTTCTTTCAAAATCTAATCCTGTTATGAAACAGCATACTGTACAGAACATATTGAGTGTGGCATCAGCACCCACACAAGCTACTTTGGCAAAAAAAATTCAAAGTGAGATGATTAATTGAGCATGGAGTGAACAACATCAAAAAAAGGCCAAAATATTAATGCATTATTTTGGATTGCACACCTGGTGTTAGCCACTAGGAACAAACAACAATAATTGTAAAAGAGTCACACTGCAGGAAGTGCCCAGCATTATAGGTCACTTAATGGGACACCTTCCAGCAACAGAGACAACAGGAGAATTTTTGTCTTGCTCTGGATTAATTTTGTTCTGGACAAACTTGAGGAACAAAACATTCCTTTTGTTGTTTGCAGAAAGAAATATGATAAGTGTGTCGATATAATAATAATAATAATAATAATAATAATAATAATGCATTTTATTTATAGGGGCACTTTACATTAGCAGTAAATCTCAAAGTGCAACATAAAAAGATTAAACAAAGGCAAGATAAAAACACAGAATAAAACAATAATTATAGCATTCTTGTTAATATGCTTTCCTAAATAGAAAAGTCTTTAGCTGTTTTTTAAAACAGCCCACAATCTGCTGTGTTCTCAGGCTCTCTGGTAGGGCATTCCAGAGCCGTGGAGCAGTGGCTGTAAAGGCTCGGTCTCCCATTGTATGAAGTTTGGTCACAGGGGGGCGAAGGCGGTAGGTATTTGTAAAACGGAGGTTTCTTGTAGTGGATTGTAATATCCATCCATCCATTTTCCAACCCGCTGAATCCGAACACAGGGTCACGGGGGTCTGCTGGAGCCAATCCCGGCCAACACAGGGCACAAGGCAGGAACCAATCCCGGGCAGGGTTCCAGCCCACCGCAGGACACACACAAACACACCCACACACCAAGCACACACTAGGGCCAATTTAGAATTGCCAGTCCACCTAACCTGCATGTCTTTGGACTGTGGGAGGAAACCCACGCAGATAAGGAGTTCTTTAAGATATTGTGGAGCATTTCCATGGAAACACTGGTGAGTAAACAAACAGAGTTTGTATTCGATATGGAGATGGATAGGGAGCCAATGAAGTGACCAAAGGATTGGTGAGATATGTTCATATTTCCGCACCCTCATCAGGATTCTTGCAGCACTATTTTGAATTTGTTGGAGCTTTTGAAGGCTCTTGTTGGGTATCCCAATGAGAAGTGCATTACAATAGTCCAGCCTGGATGAGACAAAGGCATGAACCAGCTTTTCAGCATCACAGAGGGAAAGGTAGGGACGGAGTTTGGCTATGTTTCGGAGATGAAGGAATGCAATTTTACAAAGATGATGGATATGTATATCAAATGACAGATGGGAGTCTAACTTGACACCCAGATTTGTAACAGAAGGGTAGAGGGTAATAGTACGGTCAAAAAAGGAAATACAATTTACAGAGGAACGAAGTTGATGGGGGGGTGCCAATTAAAAGAGCGTCAGTTTTGGTGCTGTTCAGCTTGAGGAACTTCTTGGACATCCAGGCCTCAATCTCATCCAAGCAAGAGGAAAAAGTTGATGGAGATGTGAGTGAAGTCGAATCCAGTCTCACATAGAGCTGCATATCATCGGCATAGCAACTCCATGCTTGCAGATGATGTGACCCAGGAGTAGTATATAAATATTAAAGAGGGTCGGCCCAAGGACTGATCCTTGTAGGACTCCACAGGTGACAGTGTGAGTATGAGATTTAGCATCTCCCAAGGCCACATACTCAGTCCTGTCTGTAAGATAGGACTTGAACCACTCAAAAGCAATGCCAGAAAGTCCAATTGTATAGTGAAGATGATGAAGGAGAATATTATGATCTACCATATCAAATGCGGCTGTAAGGTCCAGGAGGATAAGGAGTGATGGACAGCTCTGGTCAGCAGCCATCAGGAGGTCATTGGCGACTCTGACCAGGGCTGTCTCTGTGCTGTGAGAAGTTCGGAAACCAGACTGAAATTTTTCAAACAGATTGAATTTTTTGAGGTGATCCTGAAGCTGAACCAAAACAACCAAAATATAAATATAAATATAAATATACCAAGATATATAAGGTAAGCAAAAATGTGTGCAGGCCAGACTGCTGCAGCAGATGCATTCAGAAGCTCAAGAGATGCCACTGCCTTCTTTGAACATCTGCAGAAGATTTATAGTTTTCTGCTTCACCTCAACTGTTTACTGTCTTGATGAAACATGCAAGTATAACACATGTTTGCATTGTGCTAGTCAGGTCCCTGCAGCAAAACCATGCCTGTCATTAAAGCAGAGGAAAAAACTGACTGGAGTACTCCGCAAGCTAAATCGTTCCTTTGAAAATGAAAAAAAAAAAAGTCACCTGTGGTAGTATCAGAAGGCATGTCAAAGGTATAGGGAAGAGTAGTGAGGGCTGTAAAAAAAAAAAAAAAAAAAAAAAAGCTGTAAAGAAAACTGCAGAGTTCAAGGAAAGTTTTCTGTAAGTGATGTGAAAGCAATGTGGCGGCCACATTCAAGGAAGAAAGAGGGTTGCAAACATTAGAAAATGACCAAAAAAAGTCTGCAAAGAAAGAAGTTTTCTTATTTTGCACAATTCCCAATTGACAGTATCTAAAAAAAAAAAAAAAAAGTCTTTATATTTCTAGGAAAGATACAGCTGCATTTTCAGTTTGCAAAATTTTGACAACCTTTTCAGTTTGTTTTGGTTTCTCACAAATAGGTGAAAGCGATTTCTATGATGAAATATTTAAGTAATTGTGAATCATCCAGTTCTTCACATACAAATCTTATATTTGGTGTCGCTTTTAAAGGCACTTTTAAAGACAGTTGCTTATAGCTTGCCAGACTGCCGTAACCACCTTCTAAAGCCTGGTTTATACTTGACGCGTCCACGTTGGTTGCAAGGGTAGCAAAGCAAACATAAAATCAGACGTGGTGAAAAATGCAGAGTTTTCACTGAATACTGTACATTGGATGTTTTTTTAACTATGCAGTGATTCAGGTGCAGCACCGTTTTCCATAAATGGTGAATTTCAAGGAGCGTCTGGTTAGATGGGTGCCAGGATGATAAACAAGGGGAAGAATATCACACAAAAGGTCATCAAAACACAGAAGAAAATATACTTCACATGCATCTCTTCATCATGTCGGTCACCCACGCATAAAAATATTGTACATACACTTCCCCCACAGCTTTTGGTTAATGGGTCTGTGCACACACTCAAACACACACACACACTACTGAGCAATACATAGAGATTGTGCAGCAAGTCTATAAAGCAAGCAAGAGAAACAACAGCATTATTGTAAAGTAACTGGGGCACATAACGGTCATTTGTGTTCAGGAAAATCTAATTTTGGGATTGAAAAGGTGAGAACACATTGTAACATTATACTGTGTACTGTACTAGTCAGACTACAATATCTAAAAATCCTGATGCAATTATTGTCGAATGTACAACTTGGAAATAAAAATGTGCACACATGCAGTAGGTGACTTTTCAATGGATAAGGCTTACTAGAGCAGATTGATCTTGTTGTTCAAATGTGATGTCCTGAATGTTCCAACAATGCTCCTGTCACAAATTTTAAAGTGTTCAGCGTTAGGAAATGGATATTAGCCATTAAAAATCAGACATCCATACTCACCATTACAAACAGATCTTTGCTTATGCAGTCACAGAAAGGGCAGAAGCGGAACCTTATCTTATGCTCACCATTAATCAATATACTGTATACTCTGGGATCCTAACAGGTTTACTGGAGCCTGTGTAAATGCACCTTACTATTAGCGCCAAAACTGCCGAGTGTGAACATGCTTTTTCAGGCCTAAAGCTCATCTTTAATAACATGAGGACACACTTAAATGCTCCAAGCGTGACAAGTTTTAATGCAACTGTATACAAAGATAACTAACTGTGGTCAACTAAAGGTATATGACACTGTAAAGGATATATTGCATCTCAGAATGATACTGAAAGCCAAACTGATATTTTTGGCAGATAAAGTAATTGGTGGGATCTAAATTAAGTCTGCAAACAAAATTTGAGAATGCAGTATCAATGCAGTATTTCAGCTCATTTTTGTGTACATTGGAAAAAGAATCATCAGAATGACATAAACCTTTAAAAATCATCTATTTGCTAAAGTATTCCTTTCCAAGATGCTTGTGTACAACAAAACTTTACAAATAAATGTTGCTGTAAAAAGTTGCACGTAAACCTCCATTTCATACATAAAGCTGGGCTACCAGAAACAATACCTGCATTACTAGGTTTGTAAAGTTGGAAGCCGAAGAGGCTTCAGTCCTAATAAAAGACAAACTTTTTGGTCAGAAAAACGTGGAAGCATATAAAATACTCCCATAAGAACAATCTGATATCTTGAATTTTTATAAGGTTCTGCTAAAATTAGTTTGTGACAGCGAGTGTTTTTTAATAGTTGTGTTTGCAACTACTTAGGTTGTATTCCTAAAATACCTTGGCACCAATTTGGGGGCTTTTTCTGTGCTGTACTTGCCAGCATCCGCAAACTAACTTTAGTCTGAGGTTGTTAGCTTTTTACACCTACTGTAAGAAATAGGAGCTATACATTTTCTTCCTTTTTTCTTAAAACAAAAAAGGACAAAAGTGACTGCTCCTGAAACAAAATCTGAAACCAAAAGCAACATCAGTATGTGCTCTTTTAAAGAAAGTCAAAATATATAGCATTAAATAAACCGTAAATAAAGACATGTTGTAAGCTAAACACAGAAAAAATGATAGATTCCCCAAAGCAGGTTATATAAAAACCAAATAACTAGTGAGAAAAACACAAGAGTTTTTGTTTTCTTAGCCACTGGACATGCTTTCACCAAACACTGTGCCGTTAGTGCCAAGGCTGATAGTCTAAAAGGCAAAGAAACAAAAATGGGGTGGAAGGGATACTTAATGAAGCTGACAAACATTTACACTAAACTGTCAAAGTGGAGAGAAGGCACACAATGAAAACACAGGATAAAACTTGCTAACTTAAAATTTTCTCAGAATGAAAAAGTGAAATTCCACTGATGTAATGTGAATTGCTAAATGCAATAAGCATGAATACCAAAATAAATGAGCTAAAAAACAGTACTTACTTGGGGATTATGATATACTGGAATAACTGAACCATGGCTTATTGAAGATTCATGAGAAACTACACTAATAGTAGTGGATATGCATCTTTCTAGCAAGACAGACCAGTGAGAAGGACAGAGAATGTCTGGCATTGTATATCAAAAATATTAAGATTCAAAAGATCAAAAATGACATGACGATCTCTGAAAAACTGAGTTAAATAAATATAGGAATGTCTGAGATTAATTAAAAGTAAATGCTGCAAGTAATCAAGTCCTAATCTTTCAAACAAGTTTTATTTAATTAAACACTAGGGGGTCCGCCCCCACTCGCTTTGCTCGCCCACCCCCGGGTTTGGTTTACTGGATATACAATTTAAAGAGATTGTTAGTTTCATGGGAATTGTTACATATGCATTATTTTCACTTTTACTTTAAAACTTTTGTAAAAACAATACTTGTCCCAAGGAGAAGCGGTTGGATCATCTGCTGGTGAGCTGCATCTTCTGCTTGTTCCTTGTCGTTGTTTTAAGAGCTGGGAGCACATGAAGTGTGTCTGCTAACAGCAATTCAACAACCGCTAGGTTAGATGTCTGTGGACTTGTTTTAAATGAAGTCTCACTGCCTTGTCTTGCGTGACGTTGTAAAAACAATACTTGTCCTTTATTTCCCCCTGCGTGGTTAAATCTCTTTCTCCGGTGATGGGAGGGGTTATGGGTTTGGGGGATTGCGGCTGAATGCATGCTAAGGAGCAGCTGTCGGATCATCTGCTGTCTTTTTGCTGCTGTTGCGCTGCCCATCGATCATTTTAAAGCCTGTACAGAAGCTGTCCTTTTGCCACTTCTCGTCTCTGACGCTCGCGTTGTCAAGGGGGGGTTAGGGTGACTGAACGCACGCAAGGAGAAGCGGTCGGATGGGTTTCTGTTGCTGACGAGCCGCATGTTTTGCTTGTCGCTTGTTGTATTTTTAAGAGCTGGGTGCAAGTTAGGCATTTGTATCTCGTCATTTTTTTGAGCCTTTTGAATTCCACTGCTTTCATAACCTCTAACCTACTCTGCATGTGTATAACACCAACATTTTTGAACGTCTTTATGAAGTTCTACTTTGTCTTTTAATTCTGAGCTCGATTGGATGTGCTGTTTTTTCAATTCCACTTGTTCCGGGCTGATTATTACTTTCCTTATTTTCTGAATTTGCACCTAGATTATTCTTTTTCTTTTTTGCATTTTTTTCTCTCCAACGCTTTAGGGTCTCTTTTCTCCACGCTGCTCTTTCTTCTTCGCTTAGTCGTCGACATTTCATCTATAATGTATTGTCCTTATACACTTTATATGCGCTGAGTGCCGCGGATCTGTGTGTGCTCAAAGCCTCTACTTGACAGTGTTTTGCTGCCCATGGTCTTATTTGATATTGGTTGCAAGTAGGGTGTGTCTTGCAAGAATCTCATGTTCTACATCCCCGCAAGACACTCCGTGGCCGATCTCTTTCGTCTCGCGGGTCTTTTAAGTGTCTTCCGTGATCTTCACGTGAAGATCACGTCTCGTCTCCCTAGTCTTTCCCTTCCATTTTTTATAATAGAGAGATAAGACAACCATGCAGGGTTGAAGAGGAACTAGAAATAATGTTAGAGAGAAATAACAGCATCCTCAACCTGTTCGTGTCATTCTAGATATGGGGTAATGCCTGTGTATACCTCATATTCTCTAACAACTATTAAAAAGCAAGAAAAAAAGAACTAATCTAAGAAACAGTGACCATACTATCAAGAAGTCTGATATGGTCAGTGAAAACACCTAAAAGTACATCAAAAGCAGAGCATATAATACATATAAGGACCAAAGACTTAATGGAAACAAAAAAAAAAAAAAAAACACACATAAAACACAAAATGGTAATTCACCTTGCATAAATAAAGGTCTAACATTAGGGATATACCAATAGACCAAATGAGCAAAAATTGATACATGATCAAAACAAAAAAACAAGATGCATATATTGTAAAAACAACTTATACATCATGTTATACAACAAATTATAGATTATCTCAACTACATTATCTCAAACTCTCAACTACCCAAAAAGAGATCACCAATAATCAGATATAACAAACAGTCTCCTTGGGTTAAGAGTCCCACACAGATGCCCACAGGCATCTGCTGGGTTCTGTGGGGTCCACCAGGAGGAGCTGATAGGATTCACAATCTCAACTTTTTGGGACTTCCAATTGACCTGGAAGTATTTCCATCGGGCAATACCCTAGCACTGGAAGTACCCCCGGGTCCAAGATAAAACGCGACTGCTCAGGCTCATCCCGGCGATTCAGAGTCAGGTGGAATAGGACGAAGCTTGCCTATAATGTGGAAGGAAAGTAGGAAAAAGAGAGAGAAGAATCATTTGGTTTATGCCACTTTTGAAGCCTATGTAGAAGGTATTCTTGTTAATTAACCTTTTATTTATATCAGCCTCAGTCAATCATAACAGGCCAGTTTAAGGAAAAGCCACACAAATATAGCAACAATATGCATAATCCACACAGGCAGTGTAAAGGATTCAAGCCCACAGCTCATGTGTAGGTTGTTGAAGTTGTTAAATCAGATACACTAAAGGGTTCCTTGTGTATTGAACAACTAGGCCTGTCTGAAAGATGCTATGAACAGTTACTCAGTATGTCAATATGTACACCTTACCTATACGGCTTTTGTTTTTCCACACAAAATAATCAGAAAAACTAACAAAGAAAATGCAGGAAAACAAGATTCTAGATATCTGTAAGAAACAGTTTTGGAGGGAAAGATCTTAATAAATTTGCTAGAATTGTTTGAAATTATTAATTGGAGTAGCAAACAAAAGAAAATACAGTAAGACGCATTTGGGTCTGAGGCAATATGCAGTTTTAAATAATTAAAAATAGAGCGGTCAGGTTTCGGAGGGGTGTAGAAGAGAGTGTAGAAATGTGGCAGAGTAGCTCTGGGCTGTTAATGGGGTGATCAGGTGATCATTCATTCACATGTGGACACGTGTGGTTCAGTCAATTGCATCATTAGCACTATAAGATCTGTAATCACTGCCAACACACCTGCACTCCTAGTAGTATATAGAGGATCCTAAGAAGAAAACAGACAAAACTATACAAAAAGAAAGAAAGGTTGAGACAGAGAAGATCACAGATTACAAACAGGGCCAGTGCTGATAGGAGAGGATGCAGGCAGTCTGGAAAGTAAACGCATGCAGCGAGGGGGACTGGAGGACAAAGGAGTGGATTGTGCCCCACTGAGCATTTGTGAAGTAGCAGCAATGATCAGGGTGGCTACTAAGATTTCTACTGATGCATAGAGAAGGCATTGGGAAAACTTTAGTCGGGCTCAAGGTCCTGCACAATGTCTGGGTTGATGGCAGCGACCCAAGCTTGTGTAACTCCAAACCCCAAAATGGATTTCTGTAAGTGGATTTTAACCTTGTTTATATTGATCTTTTTATTTATTGTGATTTTTAAAGTCCATATGTACACCTGTTTTCATTATGAATTATTAATATGCTTTATTTAAAGTGGACACCTGCATTGCACTTTTGTTTTTGAAACATTACTATTGGTAATAAAGGAACAAAGCACTTTGCACCATATTCTTGTATGGTTATATCCGCATTCCCCGGCTCATCCTTGGTAAGAACTATCGATCTTCCCAGAATCAAGGATGTTATGGAAACTGCAGCCAACCCGAGATGTCATAATTCCCTAAAGCAGGAGACATTGCTTTAAATAGTAAATAATGAAAATAGATTGCAAGGTATTTAATGCATGGAGAGTAACAAGTACAGGTTTGAGGAAAATGTGCCATGAACTCACTTATGTTGTTAGTTTTGTTCAGTTATACTAATTTCATAAATTCAAAGAGAACAAATTACCTTTCAGATAATATATTCAGATAAGAAATATTGAAAAGACAGTTTTAAAAAGTCAAGTCAGAAATACTCGGACAATTCAGAAAGAACTGGACAATCGTGAAAAATGCTATATGCAGATAAACTATAAATGGCACATTAAATATAAATGTATGATGGGAAAGGATGAAATACCAAAAAACACCTAGGAAATAGATTTAGGAGTTTAACACTATAATTAAAAAAGGTAAGTAAAATATTAAGTTATCTATATATATAAAAATGGAATGGGTGGGTCGTCGGGTGGGCCTTTTTTTCATTCCGTCGTTTTTTCGACGTTTTGAAAATGTAGAATGATTATTTGATTTTTTTGTTTTTATTTGATCGTGTCTATGTAGCCGCCGTCGTAATAAAGTATCGCTAAAATCGTCATTTATCGTAATTTATTTTTGACGTATAACGTCGCCGTCGTCAAGGTCAGTGATACCAGTGCAAAAAATCTGCTTACGGTTGAAAGACACGCCCTACTCACTGGACAGTTAAAAACACCAATCAAACTAACGATGACATCAAGTATTACCCAATCAAAAGTAGGAAAGGAGGCATCTTCATAAAATGCGTGTGGGATGATTTGCATGAGACGCTGCTTTAAAAAAAAAATGATAAAAAAAATACGGGATAAATCCCGTCCAGTATTGATTCAAAATGGGACGCGCAATTTCATTCTCAAACGCGGCACGATTCCGTATTTTAAAGGACGGGTGGCAACCCTACAGTGCCAGGTAACCACCCATACAATCACGTTGTGATTCAGACTAGGAATGCAATGAATGTAATTACCCCGATCTACATACAAGGCGAAAGTCTTGCAACATTCAAAGATGATGGTTTGGGATAAGTACACCATACAACATAAAAGAGCTTATGAAGCCTTGAACCGAAAAAAGCAACATCTCAGAGATCGTAAAAAAAAAAATAGGAGCTAATGTCATTTTACTCGCTGTAGATTTTAGTCAAACATTACCAGTTATTTCACGAGGGAGACCAGCACATCAACTCAACGCGTGTGTAACGGCCGACCCCTTTTACCCAGCCGGCAGCTACACCTCCAAGACCAGTGGCCTGGATAATTTACTGAGAAATAATCTACTATCAAGCCGTACTTCTTACCATTTGAACTTTTCCCCACAATCGACGGTGAAAAATATAAGCACACAAACAGGATGTAAAATTAAACAGATTATATGTATTAAGTAAAACAAGACGACATGCAAAAAATAGAAACATATAAATACTACAAATATCCCTCCACCCCAGCAATAACAAAACACCACCAAACATATATAAATATATACAACAAAAACCCTCCCTTGTCCCTGTAACAAATAAACACACAACACGAAAACAACAATGAATGATAAACTGAAAATGAATGAGAATGTGAGTCCGGCAATAATGAAACTGTCCTGAAAGCGGATGACTGAATTAGTGATATTGAGTGGTTTGAATCTCCCCAGAAAAAATGGAACAGCCTCACCGTGAATCCTCGTGTGAATGGTGGATGATTAAGTCCTACCCCGGGGTCTTTCGTGGTGAGGTCCGTGAAATAAATCCGGCAGATGGAAAAACAAACTGGATTGGCAAGCGCGATGTGGACAATAACTGGTACCGTTGGTTCGTGGTCGTGAATGAAAAATCTCCTTCTCTTCTCTCTCCTTTTCCTTCTCCTCCTGATGGCTTATATAGTCCTGTGACGGCTGTGATTGAATGATTGAAAACAGGTGTTTTTCCAGGTTGGCGGCTGTGGTCTCCTTCCATCATCCGTCCCCGTTTTTTCGGGGACGGCATTAACTGATGCACATAAACAGTAAACGGGACAATGAAACGAGACGCACACAGAACTGACATTTAAACACTATGTGGCCCCGCTACATTCCCCCCCCCCCCAACCTTGGACAAGGGAGGGCCGAAGTACGGCTTGAGATTGGCCACATGGATAGTGTCTATCTTGGAGTCAGTGCCGATACCCCTTTGAAACTGGAAATTAACGGGACCTGTTTGAGAAATGATTTTGGCCGGACCTAACCATTTAGGCGCTAGCTTGGCGGAGAACCTTTTGCTGGCATCCGAGAGATGGTGAGCTCTAATCCAGACCAAATCACCCGGCTGAAAGTGCGCTTCCTTACGCCGGGCATTATATAACTTGGCATGTCTGGATGTCGAACTCACCAACCTCTGTTGGATTCTCTGCCGTAATTCCTCAATTTTGAATAAGTTATTGTAAGTGGTGGTTTCTGGATTAGGGGCTCTGGGAAGGAGTCGGTCAAGCGGGCCCTTTAGCTGTCTGCCCAGCGCAACCAAAGCAGGCGTCTCACCTGTGGCTTCGTGCACAGCGGTGTTCAGGGCAAACCGGAGCTCGGGGAGCCATTTATCCCAGTCCTGATGGCGTTCACCCACATAGGAGGCGATCATGTTCTTCAGGGTCCGGTTCACTCGCTCTGTCATGTTAGCCTGGGGATGGTAAGCTGTTGTCAGGTTTTTCTTCACTCCCCAGGCTGTATAAAGTTCATCTAATAGAGAGCTCGTGAACTGCGGACCCCGGTCTGAGACGATGTTCTTCGGCACCCCCCAGCGGGTGAAGATTTCGTTCTTCAGGGTGGAGCAGATCTTGTTAGTTTTTGCGTCCGTTAATGCAAACAGCTCCACCCACTTTGAAAAATAATCAATCACCACCATCAGGACGGTCTTCCTCGAGCTGGTAACAGGAAATGGCCCCATCAGGTCGACTCCCAAAGTCTCCCCCGGTCCATCCGCGATTGTCGATTGCAGCAATCCTGCCGGTTTACCAGGTGGGTTTCTGAGCTGCTGGCAGGTGATGCACTTCTTCACGTGGTGGCAAACGTCTTTCCGGACAGACGGCCACCACGCAACCCCCAGGATCTTTAATAAAGTCTTTGTCCTTCCAAGGTGACCACCTAAAGGACTGTCGTGATAGTTATTTAAAAAGTCGGGGATGAGCCCTTCCGGGACGACTAGTTGGTGTTGCAGACCCCCAAGGGAGGATGGAGTGGTCCTGTACAGAACCCCCTGGAGGTCCACGAAGTGTACCCGGTCGGTACGCTGCTGTTCCAGTCCCTCCCTGATGCTCTGGCAGAATGGACTGGTGGCTTGTGCTTGAGCCAGGTCTTCCAGGCTTCTTGGCAGAGGGAGGATCATTTTCTTTGCCTCTGCCAAACACACCATCCCCGGTGGCTCCGACACCCTGGACAGAGCATCAGGCACAATATTGCCACAGCCCTTCCGATAGGTCACCTTGAAAGTGAAGTTCTGGAGGCGTAACACCCACCTGGTTAGACGGGAGGAGGTCTTCGGGTGATTAAATACCCAGGTCAGAGCGTGATGGTCGGTGTACACTTCAAATTCAACCCCCTCCAGATAGTGTCTCCATTTTTCCACAGCCCACACGACAGCCAAACACTCTTTTTCGGCTGTCGAATAATTGAGCTCGGCGCCGTGCAAGGCTCGAGAGGCGTAAGCGATGACGTGTTCAGCCTGGTGGATTTTCTGAGTGAGCACGGCGCCAAGCCCCAGGTTGCTGGCATCTGTTTGTACCTGGAAAGTGAGCTGTGGATCTGGCTGGGCCAGAACGGGCAGCTCTTGAAGGTGGCTCTTTAGTTGCTCGACCGCGTCCTGGCACTCTGCTGTCCACTCCCACGGGACATCTTTTTTTCTTAGTTTGTTCAAGGGAGCCGCTATATCAGCCATCCGGGGAATGAACTTGTGATACCACCCCACTAACCCAAGGAAACGTTGCAAAGATTTCAAATCCGTGGGCGTGGGGTAGTCTCGGATGGCTAAGGTCTTCTCGGGGTCTACAGCGACCCCCTCAGATGAAAGAATGTGCCCGAGGAAGCGTATGTGGGGTTGAATGAAGGTACACTTCTTTGTGTTCAGCGTAAGGTGCGCTTGATGTAATCGTTGGAAGATGGTGTCGAGGTCCTGGAGATGTTGTTTAATAGAAGGGGAGTAAATAATGACGTCATCGATGTATACAAAGCAGATCTTGCCTATCAACCCCCTCAGGACTTGCTCCATGAGCCGCTGGAAGGTGGCCCCAGCATTTTTAAGCCCAAAAGGCATGACTGTGAACTGGAACAAGCCTTCAGGGGTGATGACTGCCGTCTTCTTCCTACTCCCCTCGTCACCTGCCAATAGCCACTGCGGAGGTCTAGTGTGCTGAAAACTGCAGCTCCATGCAGTGACTCCAGAATCTCATGAACTAGGGGCATGGGATATGCGTCCAGGCTCGTCTTCCCGTTAACCCCCCTGTAGTCCACGCAGAAACGATAGGTGTCATCCGTCTTCTTTACGAGGACCACAGGGGACGCCCAGGAGGAGGAAGATGGTTCGATTATTCCCTCGGCGAGCATTTGATCAAGATGTTCTTTAATTATGGCCTTTTTTAGTGGAGAAACGCGGTAGGCTCGGTGCCTTATTGGAACTTCGTCCGAGGTGTGGATCACGTGGGTAACTCCACGGGCGACTCCTAATTTCTCAGTCCACACCTCGGCCCACTTCTTCAGCACCGGCCTTACCTCTTCGGGCTGTTCCTCCACAGGGGCTGCCGCCGAGGTGCTTACGTCACTCCTCACTGCCGCGTAGAAGCCAATGAATTCCGAGCCCAGATCTTCTTTGGATTTATGAATGAAGTCGCATACCCCTTCCCCTGGCACCGTATACCCCCTGGGACTGAGATGGATGGTCATCCTCATGGTGGTTAAAGAGTCCAGCCCAAGGAGTAACGGGACGGACAGGTGCCGGTCATCCAGGACATATGTATCCATCTCCCAGGTGGTGGAAAGTACACTGTACCTCAAGGGGACTTTGCCCAGGGCCCTGTGTTCACTCCCATCTGCCAATACAAATCGGACAGACGGGGCAGATGTTAAGTTGTCTGTCGGTCGGCTAATCTTCTTCCACATACTTGAGCGGATTAAGGTGTGATGGCTCCCTGTATCCACCACCGCATCTACCTGCCACCCCCGCAGCTTCACTGGGACGATCAGGAGGGACGTACTCGCTTGCATGATGGCGAGATCGGCTTCCGACCGGCAAGGTTTGGCTCGCTGGGGTTTTAGGGGCTGGGTCTCTCGTGTACTGGCTTGTACCTTGTTCCAGTACGTTTTTGAGTTTCCCCAGTCCCGTTCCACTTGTGAGCCCACCTTCACCAGGTCTTCCACCGACCCCACAACCCCCCTGAGACCCCCAGCTAACCGCGGGTTACAGGCATTAAGAATGCGGCGGACCACCTCTTCTTCAGACATAGCCGGCCGCCACTTCAAACACAAAGCCCGATATTCATAGGCGAAGTCCCGGATGGATTGCGAAGGCAGTTGCACCATGGATCGCAGCTTGTCCTCCAGTTCAGATTCATAGTCTTCCGGAAGAAAAGCCGCGAGGAAAGATCGTCGAAAGGATCCCCAGCCTTTAATATTCTTCTTGGCCGTCAGCCACCAGCTCCGCACCGGCCCCGAGAGGGATGCCCCTATCACCCCCATAAGCTCTTCTGGGGTTAAAGGGTTAACAGCCAGGTACGCCTCTCCTTCTTCCACAAAGTTGAGGACATCATCGATGTTATAAGGGGCCCCCAACTTGGGAAAGGAAAGGCGCACCCCAGGAACAGAGGGCCGATTGATGTATTCACCCCCCCCACGAGACCCGTACGGCGTTGAATGACGGGGTGACTGACGTAACTTCTGGAGACTCCTTCGGACCTCCCCCTGAAGAGTTTCTTGCCAGTGTTGATCCCGCCTCTGGAGGCACAACACGATTTCCCGCCCCAGGAGTTGAACTTGCTCACTAAGATATTCTTTTACTTCCTCCTGGGAGCTGCTGATGTGAGCCCGCAAGGCATCTTCGCGCCCAAGCGCACTTTCAGCAACCTCGCGGACTTTCTCATCCAGCCGGGTTAGTTGTTGCGCCAGATCTTCCCACGGAGGCGAGACATCCTCCAGGCATTCCTCCTCAGGTCCATGGTGATCTTCAAGGTACAGCGACTGCAACGAATCCACCACCTCCCGCACCGCTGAACACGCTCTGACCGTGACGTGCCGTGCCCCGGCTACTCCATCATCACACCGCGGCGAAGCAATGGTGTCGTCCTGCTCAGCACGCACTATAGACATATTAATTGGGGAAATTGTTTAAAGGCAGACAGCGATAGATATTTATTTAGATTCCTCAGAGAGGGCACCACTTTATGTAACGGCCGACCCCTTTTACCCAGCCGGCAGCTACACCTCCAAGACCAGTGGCCTGGATAATTTACTGAGAAATAATCTACTATCAAGCCGTACTTCTTACCATTTGAACTTTTCCCCACAATCGACGGTGAAAAATATAAGCACACAAACAGGATGTAAAATTAAACAGATTATATGTATTAAGTAAAACAAGACGACATGCAAAAAATAGAAACATATAAATACTACAAATATCCCTCCACCCCAGCAATAACAAAACACCACCAAACATATATAAATATATACAACAAAAACCCTCCCTTGTCCCTGTAACAAATAAACACACAACACGAAAACAACAATGAATGATAAACTGAAAATGAATGAGAATGTGAGTCCGGCAATAATGAAACTGTCCTGAAAGCGGATGACTGAATTAGTGATATTGAGTGGTTTGAATCTCCCCAGAAAAAATGGAACAGCCTCACCGTGAATCCTCGTGTGAATGGTGGATGATTAAGTCCTACCCCGGGGTCTTTCGTGGTGAGGTCCGTGAAATAAATCCGGCAGATGGAAAAACAAACTGGATTGGCAAGCGCGATGTGGACAATAACTGGTACCGTTGGTTCGTGGTCGTGAATGAAAAATCTCCTTCTCTTCTCTCTCCTTTTCCTTCTCCTCCTGATGGCTTATATAGTCCTGTGACGGCTGTGATTGAATGATTGAAAACAGGTGTTTTTCCAGGTTGGCGGCTGTGGTCTCCTTCCATCATCCGTCCCCGTTTTTTCGGGGACGGCATTAACTGATGCACATAAACAGTAAACGGGACAATGAAACGAGACGCACACAGAACTGACATTTAAACACTATGTGGCCCCGCTACACGTGTTTAAAAACCATGCTTCTCCCACGCTCGGTTATATGTCGCGTGTTCTCGGGTAGGTGCACCAAAAAATTTATACATTTAAGCATGTAATGGGCAAACAAAAAATGAGGTATACCCGAAGGCACAGCAGTAGTACTTAATGTAACTTTACTTCTTAAATGTTAATGTTTTACTGTTTAATAATTAATACGCTTCTTATATGTTGTTCAAATTCTTTTATCAAAATACCACTGACAGCGCAATGCACGATAACATCGAGTGAATACACCATACGCATCCGCCCACGGCTGCCCTGCTGTGCGCAGATAGGACTTGATTGTACAATAAAATAAAATAAAGATAAAAAGACTAAAACAATCATCACCCATAAAGCGGATAGTAGACGTGACGTACTATATGTGTACCACATTTCAAGTGTATAGGTGCAACGGTTTGCGAGCTACAGGTCATTTAAAATCCTGGACAGACACACAAATTGCCACGGTAGCAAATTACAGAAGAAGATTTTACTGTTTAATAATTTATATTTATATGAAACGAGCTGTATATACCCGGCGTTGCCCGGGGCAGAAGTAACGTAATCGGTCAAACACTTACATATATACCAAAGTAAACCTAATCGGTCAAACAGTTACATATATAAAAAAACCGAACCTAATCGGACAAACAGCTTCATATATACAGAAGCGAACCTAATCGGACAAACAGCTAATCTATATACATAAGCAAACCTAATTGGTCAAACAGTTACATAAATACAAAGCAAACCTAATCGATGAAACAGCTTCATATATACAGAAGCGAACCTAATTGGTCAAACAGTTATGCATGTGCAGAATAATTTTACAAAGATTATGCGTGTTAACAATCATTAAAAAGAAAAGATTGAGGAACTCTTCTTCTATATGTGATGAAGCTGGATGAAGCTGACTTGACGAAGACGTAGGTGGCATAGATTGGTTTTTCTAAAACAGAAGAAAAAAATGAGTATCTATTATTATTTTAAATTAGAATGAAAATGAGAACCTTGATTAGAGATAGATTATCCGTATTAAAATATGTGCATGAATAAACTTTTGCTAACTCTCTAGCAAAAGTTTATTCATACAAATTGGCATGGGATGGCTTTGTGAAAAAGTAAAAATTAGATAAAAATAAATTGAGAATGCGTACTTCGATTTGACTGAGATTATCTGTAATGATGAAAAAAAAGTTTAGTATGTTTTTTTTTTCCATACGGGAAGGATGCAAAACCTTACATAGGCACCCTTCAGCCCGTACTGAAGGGTAGTGTCAGATTCTTACTGACTAAAAAACACCCTTTTTATTCCACAGCTACCCCAAAAACCACTATTAGGCATTACTTTGGGGTGGCAGTAGTTTAGTTATGAAACAGCTGGGTCCTGAAAAAAATCTGTCTTATTAGTGGCTTCATCACATATAGAAGAACAGTTCCTCAATCTTTTCTTTTTAATGATTGTTAACACGCATAATGTTTGTAAAATCATTCTGCACATGCATAACTGTTTGACCAATTAGGTTCGCTTCTGTATATATGAAGCTGTTTGATCGATTAGGTTTGCTTTTGTATTTATGTAACTGTTTGACCAATTAGGTTTGCTTATGTATATAGATTAGCTGTTTGTCCGATTAGGTTCGCTTCTGTATATATGAAGCTGTTTGTCCGATTAGGTTCGGTTTTTTTATATATGTAACTGTTTGACCGATTAGGTTTACTTTGGTATATATGTAAGTGTTTGACCGATTACGTTACTTCTGCCCCGGGCAACGCCGGGTATATACAGCTCGTATTATAAAAAACTGCTAAAAACAAATGAAGGAAGACCATGCTTGATCTGTTATATGTGAGACCACATCTGAATCTCTGCATAAAATCGTGGCCTACATACTATAGAAAAAGAAATAGAAGCAAAAGAAGCTGTCAAGCAAAGTGCAACCAATTGCTACCCTGAAATGATGGACAAAAAATGAAACCTCTATAAGCTTGAACACAAAAGGCAATATAAGGGCTTAATCTAGGTCTTAAAAATTCTCAAAATCATCAATAAAGTTGATCAATAAGAATTTTTTCAATTAAAAAGAAGACTGGGGATAATTAAGAAGAAAATGCATTCAACATGTAAACCAGGAAGAACATTTTCAATTTCAATACAAATCTAGAAAAACACATAATTGAAGCATAACTGAATAGCAGAGACGGCCATTAAAAACTATCCGACATATTGGACCTTTGTTCAGTTAACTTCAAAAAACCTTGCACTTGGTCATCTTGGCTTTAAAACATTTACATGCTATTAAACACATATTTTATACACATCATGCTTGAAAATGAAGCAATTACTTTAGGTACTTATACATGAAACAGCTTCTCAGCAAGAATATCCACCTAACTGATCTGCACCACTTAGTGTCATTTCTAGGCAAGACTTGCAATGTGGCCACAGGAAGTTAGTCTGCTTACCACAAGGCAGTTAGTTAGGTGTTACTCATTTCCTGATTTTGAAAGGCTACTTAAGTTCCTAGACCAACATCATTTTTATTTACACTGTTAAAAAATAATTTTTTTGTGCCTCACAATGTAATTCCTACTTTGTCTACAGATGACACAAAAACAGAGCTGCAGTTGTATAGGTCACTTTTTTCTCCCCCTCTCTACATCATCAGATTGAGGACTGCTCTCCTGCTGCTCACATACCAATAAAATGATATGACTGTTTGCTGGAAAAGCACCTACAAGCAGCAACATGTTCCCCTTATAACATATTTTACAACTTTTACTATTATTGATGGTACAAGTGTTTGTAAAGCAATGATCACACACTGTGTGAAGGTGCTAAAAACACTGCTGCTGTTTCAAACACTCATGCAAAGAAAACAAGCTATATAAAGAAAGTACTGGATAAATTTCTAATTATATTGACTCAAACATAGTTACTGTACATGCTACAGAAATTGTATTAATCTCTTCTCTATTGCTTTAGACGTGGCACATTTTTGATAAATAAAACACATATAAAATTAAATTAAAATTAAACTATCTGGGAGCTTATTTGATTGTAGAAGAACTGCTGCTCTTTGCCGTCCAATTGTCTCCTACATTCTAAAATCCCCCATCTAGTTATCATGCTTTGCCAGCCTTCCTTCTACTTCTTGTTCTTCTCTACAACAATACTGGCCATTAGGTTAAAGTCAACCAGAACTTCAGGCAGTCCTATGCTTCACAGTGTAGACATTCTTTAAAAACCCAAGCACTAATACCAGTCTTGGTCTATCAAGACAGCACAGCCAAAAGGACATTCTCTGAAAACATTAGCTACTGACCTGGTGGTTATGACCACCCTGTAGGCCCTCCAATAAATCTCTCAGGACATCTGTATAGTACCGAACGAGCACAAGACTCCAGTAACTATCACTCAGGTCTGTCCTGTCTTTACCCTACTGGCTTTATCTCCCTGCGTTTCCTTCTATAGCAGGTACTTCCACACTAGAAACTCAATCACAGTGTTTAATCCACTCCCTGTCAAGAAATCACATCTTGCCATTATTTTGACATTTATTGTAATTGAATATTACTTACTACTGTATTGTACACTGCCTGGCCAAAAGAAGTCACCACCTGGATTTAACTAAGCAAATGGACAAGTGAGCCTTCCATTAGATAAGTACTGCAGTGATTAATATGTTTCAGTTGGCAACAAGTTAACTTCTCATTTTTTAAACAGCCATGTTTCAGCTCAATGCAGTATATCTCACAGAATTCACTGCTCTGCATCATTAATGTCAACTGGGAAAGCTTCCTTCACAAGCCACCTAAGAAAGTCAGTTGCAAATATGACAACTTTGACAGCCATCTGAGCAAGGCTAGGTCTCTTTTCACTTTTCTACTCCCCCCACCACCTCGACTATGTGAGGTCTGAACAAATTTAATGAAATCACTCTAAAAACAGGAGTTCATGTAAGGAGAGTTGTAGCAGTATTTCAAGAGAATAGCATTTATAGTAAAAACTTTACATTTCAAAACATTTGCGATAATTTTAATTATTAACTTCCAAAATTTTGTATGCATTTTCTTGATTGAAAAATCATAGGATGCTTTAAAAGCATTTTGTTAAAATTTGTAATTTTCAAACTGTTGCTACATACTGCTGCTAGTAACTGCTGATTCCCATTATAAGAGCAGGGCAAAGTGCAGAATAGAGAAAAGCAACTTTTGGTAATTTATATAATAATTGCTATGCCCAAGTACTTTTTATATAACATAGCTCTGCATTTACAACTACATGGACATGGGACTTTGGTTTTGTTGACATAGATAGCACAAAGAGCTGGTCATAATATCAGTGAGGATACTGTGAAGAGAATCGGCAGCTTTAAATTCACTGCAGTCACCACCATGGTAGGCCTGTGCAGGAAGATGGTAAACCAGAAGGCAAAATTTAACAATTGGCAAAATGTAATCAAGCAGTGGTGATTAAAATGTTAAATTCAAAATTGAGCAGCATGTAACATTCACTACAACACTATCCAACACAAAGGTGTCACGGATGAACTAATCAGAAACCACCAAAGTTGTGACCATGCCTCTGGAACTTTCTAAAGCTCTGAAACTTGATTTCAATAGATATTTTTCCAGGTGATGATTGGACAATTTCTGCCCTTAGTCACAGTTATAGTCTTTCCCAAAAAAAAAACAACACACTACTCCAGTAGACACCTGGGATTAGAATAATAAAAAGGAATGACAGTGAATGTGGATAATATTTTAAAGCCAAGGGAACCTTGTGCAGTTTGGAGTCATTATAGTTTCAAACCAAATGAAAAACTCAGGAGTGGTCTCCCCTAGACTTTCACGTATACTCAGATATGGGGAATGAATATTTGAGGAGTAAACTACAAGACAATGATTATATTTTTATATTATGTACATTAAAGAACCATCAACAACAAATCAAATCAAAGTAATAATATATTGAACAATTATTATAAAAATTAAGCTGAATAAATCGGATTCTGCAGCTGCATGAATAAAAGGTAAAGTACCACTTCCAGTTAATGGAAATAGCCCAAAAGTTGATAGACATCTATGTTTTGTACCTAATAATTGTATGCAAAATTTGGTTGACCTAAGTGAAAGCATACTCAAGCTATCATATTTCCACACACACACACACACACACACACACACACACACACACACACATAACTCCAAAATGGTATTTTTGGACTCAGGGAGGTCTTAAAATGTTGTGATTCATTAAAATCTTGAAACTGAATTTTTGGAGGATTCCAATACTTTGTATACGAAAAAGTCAGGGAGGTCTTAAACATCGAGATTTATCAAAATATCAACACAGACTCTTTGGATGATTACAATACTTTCCCTATATTTTATATACAAGAAAGAAAAAGGAGAGACAGAAAACTTCAAACATAGTATTTGCCAGCATTGCTTCAAAGGAGGTACTACAATTCTTAAATACCCTCAATTTGAGGCCGTAATTATAAACACAATTACTCCAATGCTTTTAACCAATTGATGTCCTCCTCGTCTTCATCATCGTCAACTTCACCTTCCACAACTAGGGCATGACATTATCAATTATAAAATGTAGCCTTTTATTTATTTGTTAGTTTCAGTCTTCTATTTGCAGTGATGTGTCTGTTTAAATACATATTTTCACTGTTTGTCTACATTTAACAAAATTTGTTTAAATGGAAACTACCTTCTTCTTCTGCATATTCTATATGCTTTGTATCATTTAAATAAAAAATACATTAAGTTTTTAAATAAAAGCACTTAAAACAGTTTGTTTATATATATAAAAAAAAAAAACACACAACACACAAACTCTCTATCCAACACGCTCACAGAGTATGGCAGTATTACTGTCTGTTGGTATTTGTTTTTGGCTAGTTTTAATAAGATATATTGAAGGTCATACCATGATATCTCAGTTATAATCAAGAATTTTCTATAGATGCACAGCTGAGCTCGCACTTTGATTGAATATCATCCTCAATTGTGTCCAACAGTAAAGCAGGCCAAAACTATTAATGCTACACTGCTCCCTTATGTTCATGTCATATGCAATACAATCTGACACAGAGGGACAAACAGACTATTTAAAAGCCTCTGCCATCAGGAAGTCACTTCACCTTTCTCCATTCAGGCAAATGCTGTAGGACCATTAGCACATACACTAGTACGTTCACAAACAATTTTATTTAGAAGTCATAACCATACACTGAAATTAACACATACATTATTGTTTCTTGTATATATTGTATAAATATGTTCATTAAGTGCATGATGTTGTACTCAATTGTCTTCTGTTTTATTGTCTGTTATTATTACATCACTATAACTAGTCTGAGGGAGACATTTAAGCAAGAATTTCATTTTGCTATATGCACTTGACCTCAACTTTGAGCCTGAAATAAATTTAACTACATTACTTGTCAGATTTTTGCAATTGTCAAATTATGAATCTACTATTAATTCAAATTTTTAATACCAAGAACTAGCAATTACAGCGACTGATCTGATTTTAAAACATTTGACTTCTGACATATAGTTATATCTGCTGCTAATGAACCCTGTATAAAATTGCCAATGTCTATACTGCTCACTTAAAACACAGATCTTCTTCAAACTCTGAAATGAACTATTGGCCAATGTTCCAGATGCCCCATCAATCTCAACTTTTAGATCACAGCTTAAGAATTGTTATTTTAGCATTGCATGTTCTTGTTAGAAATGATAGTGATGCTGGTCCTGCCAGAAACGCTGAGAAAAACACATTTTGTGAGCCTTTAGAAATTCCTACATAAATTCTCACAGTAGTGCAAATCCTGAATGTAACACTCTGTGCAGCCAAGCAACATTCAATCCACAATGCAACACTTTGTTGCGTGTCTAGAACTGGTGGTAGAAGTCTATGAATCATGTACAGTAATCCCTCGCTATGTCGCGCTTCGACTTTCGCGGCTTCACTCTATCGCGGATTTTATATGTAAGCATATCTAAATATATAACGCGGATTTTTCGCTGCTTCGCAGGTTTCTGCGGACAATGGGTCTTTTTACTTCTGGTACATGCTTCCTCAGTTGGTTTGCCCAGTTGATTTCATACAAGGGACGCTATTGGCGGATGACTGAGAAGCTACCTAATCAGAGCACACAGTTAAAGTTCCTGTGTGCTGATTGGCTCAGCGACGGAGTGCTGCATTAACCAGGAAGTCTCATCTCACTCATTCAGCATTAACGTGCTCCTGCTACTGCTTCAGGGGCCGTGTCCAAGCGCCAACAGAAGATGCAAATGATTGCAGAAAAGGTAAAGGTTTTGGATATGTTGAAGGAAGGGAACAGCTACATCGCTGCAGGACACCATTACGGCATCAATGAGTCCACGATTCTTTTTATTTAAAAAGGAGGAAAAGCATATAAGATCTACGGCCGCAGTGTCCTTTAACCAGGGCGCAAAACGAGTTGCAAGTGGACGTGATAAGGCAGTAGTCTGGATGGAATCTGCTTTAGGGATTTGGATTAAAGAGTGCTGGAAGAAGAACAACGGCGGTGCTACACAGTCGCCTGAAGAGGCTCTTTTAGAAGAGCTGTAACGCTATCCTTTGTTATGCAGTAAAATTAAACTCCTCGTTATTGGACAAGTCGTCGTGTCATTGTTGGTGAGTAACCATAATTAATTATCTACGTACAGTACTTATTACATGTACATAGTTTAGTGTCACTGTACACACATTTTACTGTATACAATCTTTCTTGCATTGTACGTATTTATTGCTGGTGGCCTGTCTGTCGTAATGGCTGTAACATATGTGATATCGGAGATGCTCGATATCTTTAAAATAATATTTAGGTTTTACTGTATATAAACTGTGTTTACATACATAATTTCAACGAATCTTACCTAATATCTAAGAGAATACAAAGGGTTTATGCTGTATAATTTTGTGGGAAATGTTTATAATAGTGTGGGAGAGTTTATAAGGGCTTAAAATATATAAAAAGAACCATATGAACATATTGTTTCTACTTAGCGGATTTTCACCTTTTGCGGGGGGTTCTGGAACGCAACCCCCGCGATGGAGGAGGGATTACTGTATCCGGAAAACCAAACACGGGGGTTGGCGAGCGAAACGAGCAGGGGGCAAAGCCCCCTAGTTTTTCAAAAAAACAACTATTAAAAAAGGTACAGTGTCATGGAAATAATGCAAAAGAGAAGTAAGCCACATATTTGAAAGAGGCATGGCTACAACAGTTAAAGGGCATTGTAAATAATATGCAACTAGAATTCTCTGACAAGCTGCTTTACACATGGTATTGTCCCTGATAACACAGAATTATGATAAATATACATTATATCTATATCCACAACAGACCTACAAAGTGAACAGCTTCTGCAATTAACTCATCAAGTTAGATTTGTAACTTTGGTAAATAGGCTGGTTGATCAGTCAAGGATACATTTTTTTTTTTTCAAATAGGTATTGCTTTTCATATGTGGCATTATGTAAAACTGTGTGGTGTCACTTAAAACCTTGAACTTAACCACTTGAAAATGAGCATGAAAGACTTAAACACACATTTTGAAATATCAATTTTACAATGCCAAACTGCCACTGGAAGCATCATCAACACAAGAAGTGAGCATCAGAAGCTTCATGAATTGGGTTTCCATGGCCAAGCAGCTGCACACAAACTTTAGACCATTATGTGCAATGCCAGGCGTCAGCTGGAGGGGTGCAAAGCATGCTGCCATTGGACTCTAGAGCTTTGGTTTTGTTTTCTCTGGAGTGACAAATGATGCTTCACTATCTGGCAGTCTAATGGACAAAGTTGGGTTTGGTGTATGTAATAGAATGTTACCTTTTGTTAAGGTTTAGGCTGGGTCCCTTGGCTCCAGTGAAGGGTACTATTAATGTTACAACATTTATATTTAAATATTAATATAACAATATTTAAACACTTGTGTGCTTTCAACTTTGTGGCAATAGTTTGGGAAAGGCCCTTTGTTGTTAGAGCATGACTGTGCCCTCATGCAAAAAGCCAGGCCCATAAAGACATGTTTTGAACAGTCTGGTGTGGTGGAAATTGAATGTCCTTCACAGAGCCCGGACCTTAACCCTATAGAACACCTTTGGGATGAATTGGAATGCCAGCGATCAGCCAGGTCCTCTCATTTAACATAACTACTTGGCCTCACAAATGCTCTTTTGGCTGAATGGGCACACTCCCATAGATACATTCCAAAATTTTTTTGGAAAGCTTTTCCAGAAAAGGGAAGACTGCTATAGCAGCATCTTTCGGAGAGTTGTTGGGGTTGGGGGGTCAACTCCACATTAATGCCCATGTTTTTGGAACTGGATGTCAAACATACTGATACAGGTGTGAATAACCTGAATGTAAACTGTCTTACAGAATGCTTGACTTTAGCAATGAAAGTTATTCAAAGTGTTGTAGAACATGAGACCAATTACAAGATTTTATGATTAATTACATTTTTTCCAGTACTGACTTTATTTACCGTAAGACTTTGTCTCTAAAAAGGCTATGTTTTATGTTTTTGTTAATGCACAGTTATAGAAACATTAACATTAAATAATAATTGGAGTTATTACCTATAAACATGTGTAATTTTATACTGCCACATAAAATTAGACTAATTTCTAAGGTCTCTCCCTCTCTCTGGGCCAAAAGATATGTGAAATATCAGAGTCTTCTCCTCAGTCAACGGACTTAATTGTAGACATATAAGAAAGGAAGGTGGGGTGAAAAGAAAGTTCTGTACAAAGTATACACTACATATACACACTCAAAGATCTTCATGTCAGACCTTTGTCAGTACATACTATGCTGAATGCAAGTTGAATTTCTTTACAGGAAAACTGTGGTAGAATGGCTTGTACAATGCTATGATCAAGAAGCATCTATGAGTATAACCAATGTGCATATGTTAAATCTACAGAGGAAATGCCACATTCTGGCCAGCCAGTTTAATATTCACATGCGTACTGTGTTCATGGTTCATTACTCACATAAATCATTTGTGAGAATCTAGAAAACAGCTCTAAGATTCTCTCATATTGAAAAGGAACCGCTTTCTTTACATATAAAACTCACCTCATCATATGAATTCTTTGAGCTGAATAGATTTGTTACTTACAGGGTAAATGGAGTTTAAGATTAATTCTTGGATGTCATCACCACAACAGGACGTACTGGGTAAAGTGACTTACCAGATTAACCAAAGATCAGAAACAATACACAGTGTCAACAGTAAACAAGGTGTTTCCAAGATTTAATACACATAAATGATATCAGATCCTGACAAGTTGTTAATGTTTATATCTCTCTCTCAGTAGGTTTGGATAAAACTGAAACATTTCACTCTTCTGCTTTCCGACATAAAAATCAACATTGATATGACTAATGAACAGTCCATTCCACCAGCTGCATCACACTATAAATTTATTTCTTCATTAGTATATCAGAAGCAGGAAGGCAAGAATATCTGCACTGTATTAACAGAGAAAACAATAATGTTGTGCTCCACGAGACAATGGGTGAGCAGTCTGGTGGACAAAACTTTTTAAACTGTTTTGAAAATATTTTCAGATAAATCGATAAAAAAACAGCATTTCTAATTTTGATTCATTCTTATTAAGCACACTTCAATTATATGAGTGCAAAGAGTTATACAAGACTTACTAATATAATATATAAAATGAAATGTAACATATGTAAAACAAACCAACAAACGGAAACATCATGCAATACAGAAAAATATACATATATACAGAATTGTTTTAAGGCATTTTTGGTATTTCTTCAGAAATTAATTTGCTTGTATTATTGTGCAATGTTGTTGATTTTGAATAACAACCATTTAGTACAACAAAACGCACAACATAAAGTTTTAATAATCCTCTTAACAGTTTGTGGTTGTAGATTTTGTAAAAAATGTCTGCGGCATTTCACGGTATAGACAAAAAAACTGCATAGTGGGTTTTTAACTTGATATGGATGACATTTATATTCAGGTCAGAGAAAGACAGTGGGAAGAGTTGTGGGAGGCAAATTGGTGGAGAGCTTTTGTTGCAGAGCAAATTACTTCTTATTTATCCCTTTTACCACAACAACTGTAAGTGCCAACATAATAATAGGTTCCTTAGTCACAATATACAACAATATGAAATCAAGGTTACAACTATTGTTTGAAACCACGCAATACCTTTGCTTAAGTCTTAAATCACTATGCCCTACACACACAACTCGTAGTTGCCGTCATAACCTCCTGTTGGTAGCTGATGAGAACTGTACAGAATTCATCTTTAAAATTGATTACTTTTTAGAAACAAACGCATCCTCAGTGGTCTATGCAGGAACACTTTGGGAAACTCTGAAGGCTTTTTTAAGAGGACATATTATTTCATATCTTTCCCACAAAAATAAATTGGAAACCAAGAAGGAGTTAGAGTTAATTAGTGAAATTACCAGAATAGATACAAGAATATCCCAGGTCTATAAATGAGGCACTTTATAGGAAAATACAGGCTTTGCAATCAGAATTTAACCTTTTGACAACAAAAGAAACAGAACAGCTCACCTTTAAATCGCGACATCATTACTATGAACATTGACAAAATGGTAATAAGATCTTAGCTCAACAAATCCACAAGCCAGATGTTTGCAACACAGTAACAGAAATTACCAATAAAGATGGAAATAAAATCATCCACCATAAAAATATAAACCATAAATTTAGAGAATAAGTAAACAAGAACTAGATAAACTTCTGACACTTTCAGAATTACTAGACACTATAAACACACTCCACTGTGGGAAAGCAGCAGGTCCTGATGGCTACCCAGTGGAATTTTATAAAAAAAAAATGTTAAAATACATTAGCACCACCATTATTAGCAGCATTTATAGAAGCTAGAGACAACAAAATTTTACCACAAACATTTTGCCAAGCATTAATTTCTATCTTTCATAAGAGAAATAAGGACTTATTACAATGTGCATTATATAGACCAATTTCACTTCTTAATAATGATGTTTAGATTAGAACTCTCCAAAGTTCTAACTAGTAGGATTAAGGAAGTACTTCCTTCTATAATATCACATGGCCAAACTGGATTTATTACAGGCAGACACTTAGCTTCTAATCTTCAATGATTCTTAATGTAATATATTCGCCCATAAAATCTAACCCACCAGAGATATTATCTTTGGATGCAGAAAAAGCATTTGACGTTGTTGAATGAGACTACCTATTCACCACATTGCACAATTTTAGCCTTGGCCCAAACATGTGTACATGGATCAGACTACTTTATACCAGTTCAAAACCCTCTGTTTATATTAAAATTATTTCAGTCTAGTTTAAACTAGAACTTAGGGGGCATACTTGTTGAGTACCATCACCATTGCTATTTGCAACCATCCATCATTAAACCATTGAACATTCACTTTTGAAATGTATCAAAGATGAAGGGGATTACCAGAGGAGGACTTGAACAGAAAATATCATTATATGTAGATTATATAGTACTGGCTATTTCAGACCCACAAACTTCCGCAGCAGTAGTCCTCAAAGCACTAAAAGAATTTCAAAAGATATCTGGGCTCAGAATTAACTTTAATAAAAGTGTGTTTTTTCCAGGGAACTATATCACACAATATCTATCTATCTATCTATCTATTAGACTGGACACCTTGCCATTTATTTAAGCCGATCAATTTAAATGCCATGGGGTAAATATCACAAGTAAATATAATTTTTTTCTAGAAATTTTTGCTATCTGCATAAAAAATTAAAAAACATACACACACACATACATATACATATATACATATACATATACACACACATACATACTAGGGAATCCATTCCCGGGAATTCGGTAATCCCTCATGTCATTCCCAGGAATGACATAGTGCACGGGCATCTCACATGTGAACGGTTTTAGAACGTCCGACACTTATTTTTAATAAAACTATTGCAATATGTTGACACTAATAAAAGACTAACCTTAACTACAAGCAGTACATGCTGTCATAAAAGTACATGTATCTAGTTAGTTGCGGTAATAAGAGCGTAGAAAGCACAACGTGTCGAGCGTGCAGTCGTCCAGGCAAGAGCGCACGTTCATGCAAAGTACGCCGGCCGCTGAGAAAGCACACTCTGCCTCCACTGAAGTAGGCGGCACAGTCATCAGATACCGATACACTTGTTCTAAACAATACCCGTGCTTGCCGTTGCTCTGAAACTCCGCCGTTTCAGCTTTTACTGATACATCCAGTTTCTTGTCATTATTCTGCATTCTGTGATAGCAAGTTTCTTAGCACAGATAATGCGGATGCAACAGACTGACGCATTGCAATTTCAAGTTTCTGTTCAAAGCTATCAACAGCACATACGTCAATGAACTCTGCCCCGTCCCGGCATTCGTGCGCTGCAGAGTGCAGACTCCTCCCAGTCCACTGTGCTCAGTCAGCCGGGAGATTGACTGCTGCTGGTCTGTTGTTGACTGAATTAAATCGGCAACACACTACACCATGGGCCAAAAAACCATGCCACTTAATTTTTTTCAACTATAACTGTTATTTCTTGATCGATTTTTACACGCTATATATGTGAGCTTGGCCGTTCCCGTTTTCCTGGGAATTACAGCAGTTTCATTCCCGGGAATGCAGGAATGAAAAATGTCCGGGAATCCCAGGCATGGATTCCCTAATACATACATATGTGTGTCTGTGTGTATATTATATAATATATATATATATATATATATATATATATATATATATATATATATATATATATATATATATAAGTATTTCCACTACCTTCAAATCAGAAGCTTTTGTAAAAAGGAACCTGCTCAATTTTCCCCACTTCCCGCTCACTTCTATTCCAAAGGCAATACTGATCAGTCTAGAAGACTCAGACAGTATCTCAACAATATATAAAGACATTTTAAAGTCTCTTCCTTTCAAAGATTCTAGGGTATGATGGGAAAAGGATCTTTCACTTAACATTTCAGAAAAGGAATGGAAGGCAGCCATTAATAGAATATACTCCAGCTCCATATGTGCAAAGCATTCAGTCATTCAACTTAAAATCTATTATCTGGCACATTTATCTCTCTTAAAATTGTTCAATATGTATCCAGAACAAGACTCAACCTGTGAATATTACAGTCTAGCTCCAGCCTGACTGGGTCACATACTTTGGGATCATTCGGGACAAAAGTCTTTGAATGCCTATCAGACAGCCTTGGTGTCACAATCACTCCTAACCCATTAACAGTTGTGTTTGGTGTACTTACAGATGGAATTTAAAGTTCAAGAAGGACAAATTGATTGTAATTGCCTTTACCACACTACCAGCACATAGACTTATCGTGCTCAACTGGAAGAATCCTAGCCCACCTCTTTAAAGTCAGTGGGTAACTGATGTTCTTTCTACACTATTTGAAATTAGAAAAAAATTAAATTCTCACTTAGAGGATCTGTTCAAAACTTTTTCAAAATATGGTGTATCTAATTAATCGAATCTTAGAATAAGTACTTATATCAGGGAAAAGGACATTTTCCTTTCTTTATTGTTTTTAAATATTTGCTTATGTTGTTGGCTCTCTTCTCTTTCTCTCAGGTCTGGTCTGTCTTGATTGTGTGGAGTGTTGTTTTCTTTAAATAAAATAAATAAAAATAAAATTTGAGGGAGCAAAGGAACCTCAGTGCTAAAGACTGTTTCCCCCGAATAAACAGCACAGAATAAAACCAGCCTGCAGGTAAACATGATTGTAAAGACTCTGGTCTTAATGCATTAAACATTTAACTGACTACAAAAACATTTTAACTTGTTTAAAAAAAAAATAAAATCTCACAACCGTGCTTCAAATCAGCAGTTTACAAGTTTATATTTATTAATATTTCCATAATTTAGGAATAAGATATCTCCCAAAATTTTTTATATTGACTTGCACAACAGTCTAAAGCAGAGCCTGTCAACCAATTAGGTAAAACAGGCATCCGTCTAGGCCACTGTCATCTGAGTGGGCACAGTTTAGGTAAATTTAGGGTTGTGTGCCCTGAATACAGAGTGGGACTCTCCCATCTAAGGCTCCATAAAGGCTTTTACCATTAACGCTTTTAAGTGTTTGATTAAACGGTTTGTGTTAACCCCTTTAGTTGGTATTGTACGGTAGCAAATCTTGAATACAGACTTTAATCTTATTTTGTGGTTTTCCACCTGTAATGTAGCACTTTGAGCTACATTATTTGTATGAAAATGTGCTATATAAATAAATGTTGTTGTTGTTGTTATTTGCCACAAAGCCTAAGTAATTCCAGACGCCATTGTGGCTGCCCTCTTTGTCAATTTGGAGCCTTCACTAGCATGCCTAAGCTAGTGAAGTTGCCACATTAATACCTGTAAGTGGGTGGAAACGGGGCTGCAACTCTAGACATGGTGAACAGGAAGTGCATTTGGATTGTAGGCTGCAGAATCGATACCATGAAAAATTAGTATTCAAGTAAAATGCATTTCTATACTTTTGAAAACCCTACTGAGAATACAAGGTATATTAGGCTACATGCATGTTGTTAGCTTGTTTTCCTTATGGCCACATACATTTCTTTCATTAATATAAACAAATACAGTCAACTCACAGCCAATACTACAAAGACTAGATTCTATGTTGCATTTTTTTTTGTTGTTGTTAAGCTACTGTTAACTCTAGCAGAACCAGAAAGGACGAAGCTTAAAAAAGTGTTTGTTTAAAATAACATATTTGCAGTGCTAAAATAGGTCTGATAGAGTATATGCTATACTATGTTTCAATGTAACAATGTATAAAGTGTCAGGTTAAAAGACTTTCCCACAGTCAGAGATGGAAAATGGTAAATCAACTGGCCAAACTTGTGGTCTGAAGTCCAGAACCTTAACTGCTACTCTATCCAGAGCTGCCTTATTGCATCTGAAATTTCCAGAACAAGCTCTGACATCCTGTGACCCTTATCTGGGGAAAAAAGTTCTGTTACTTTGTCTCCTTAACTAATTTTCTTTTCTATATATTTGAAAGTTGCATGTTTGAGCAGAACTTTATTAAAAAAGTTAATTTAAAGTAATTTTCCTTTACATGTTCTTACACTATTCTGAGACCTACTACTGTACATGAAATATTTTCTTAGAAAAAAATGACCAATAAAATCAAACATACAACTAAGTAAATAAATATATGCTACCTTATCATTAGAAATGAATACTGTATTTTTCTTAAACATTTAATTTTTATTTTCATCTAATAATATAGTTCAGTTTTGTACATGTGCCTAGTGGATGCAAATCTATGTATGTGATGTCCCAAATAAGTAATGTACAGCAAAGCGGTTTGTACAAGACTAAACAACATGATCTATTATGCAATAGGTTCAACTGACAATCCTTAATACAATGGAATGCAAATATTTCAAAATGTTGAAAACACTATATCCAACAAGATCACTAATTCAGCTACTAGTGTGCTAAGGAAAAAAAAATACAGAAAAGTGTATTTCCAAAAACTATACAAATCTAAATATAACATAAATACAGTGCATCCAGAATGTATTCACAGCGCATCACTTTTTCCACATTTTGTTATGTTCCAGCCTTATTCCAAAATGGATTAAATTCATTTTTTTCCTCAGAATTCTACACACAACACCCCATAATGACAACATGAAAAAAGTTTACTTGAGATTTTTGCAAATTTATTAAAAATAAAAAAAATTGAGAAAGCACATGTACATAAGTATTCACAGCCTTTGCCATGAAGCTCAAAATTGAGCTCAGGTGCATCCTGTTTCCTCTGATCATCCTTGAGATGTTTCTGCAGCTTAATTGGAGTCCACCTGTGGTAAATTCAGTTGACTGGACATGATTTGGAAAGGCACACACCTGTCTATATAAGGTCCCACAGTTGACAGTTCATGTCAGAGCACAAACCAAGCATGAAGTCAAAGGAATCGTCTGTAGACCTCCAAGACAGGATTGTCTCGAGGCACAAATCTGGGGAAGGTTACAGAAAAAGTTCTGCTGCTTTGAAGGTCCCAATGAGCACAGTGGTCTCCATCATCTGTAAGTGGAAGAAGTTTGAAACCACCAGGACTCTTCCTAGAGCTGGCCGGCCATCTAAACTGAGCGATCGGGGGAGAAGGGCCTTAGTCAGGGAGGTGACCAAGAACCTGATGGTCACTGTCAGAACTCCAGAGGTCCTCTGTGGAGAGAGGAGAACCTTCCAGAAGGACAACCATCTCTGCAGCAATCCACCAATCAGGCCTGTATGGTAGAGTGGCTAGACGGAAGCCACTCCTTAGTAAAAGGCACATGGCAGCCTGCCTGGAGTTTGCCAAAAGGCACCTGAAGGACTCTCAGACCATGAGAAAGAAAATTCTCTGGTCTGATGAGACAAAGATTGAACTCTTTGGTGTGAATGCCAGGAGTCACGTTTAGAGGAAACCAGGCACCGCTCATCACCAGGCCAATACCATTCCTACAGTGAAGCACGGTGGTGGCAGCATCATACTGTGGGGATGTTTTTCAGCTGCAGGGACTGTGAGACTAGTCAGGATAAAGGGAAAGATGACTGCAGCAATGTACAGAGACATCCTGGATGAAAACCTGCTCCAGAGCGCTCTTGACCTCAGACTGGGGTGACGGTTCATCTTTCAGCAGGACAACGACCCTAAGCACACAGCCAAGATATCAAAGGAGTGGCTTCAGGACAACTCTGTGAATGTCCTTGAGTTGCCCAGCCAGAGCACAGACTTGAATCCGATTGAACATCTCTGGAGAGATCTTAAAATGGCTGTGCACCGACGCTTCCCATCCAACCTGATGTAGCTTGAGAGGTGCTGCAAAGAGGAATGGGCGAAACTGGCCAAGGATAGGTGTGCCAAGCTTGTGGCATCATATTCAAAAAGACTTGAGGCTGTAATTGCTGCCAAAGGTGCATCGACAAAGTATTGAGCAAAGGCTGTGAATACTTATGTACATGTGATTTCTCAGTTGTTTTTTTTTTTTAATAAATTTGCAAAAACCTCAAGTAAACTTTTTTCACATTGTCATTATGGGGTGTTGTGTGCAGAATTATGAGGAAAAAAATGAATTTAATCCATTTTGGAATAAGGCTGTAACATAACAAAATGTGGAAAAAGTGATGCGCTGTGAATACTTTCTGGATGCACTGTAAGTACTGAATATTTTTTCAACACTCCTTCAAGACAAGAAATGAAAAATGAAACAACACACTCTGCATTGAGCAGCATTTGGCCAATCACATTTCCGACAACTGTTGAAAAGTTCACTATGGCAATTTCACAGTCCATCAATTCACATACACAAAACCGAAAAATATAATTGGACAGAACAATATTCAGTACACAACATTTCAGCCATACAATTACTAAACACAGTGGAAAAAGGAAAATGCAGATTCATAAGATGAGTATCAATCATTAAACTATCCTAAACTGCATAGCTTGCAAATTTCAAGTATACAGGGTAAACTGCTCATTTTTATGACTGGAATGTCCTTTTCCCACAGATGATCAACTTCACTAAAATCTTCATTATTCCTATTAACAGCACACAGTGGATAATAACACCACCTCCGTGTACACCAAATGAAAAACAGATCTGCAATGCAAATAATGAGAAGTCAGTACTGATTCCACTGTATGCTTATAAATTAATTTCCTTCCGCAATTCAAAGAAATTGAGACTATTTTGGCCATATTGTACTTAGCATACATTCTATTGCACATTATTCCTAAAAAAACATTCTCTGCTATAACTCTGTAGGGTGAAAACAAGTATGATGGGAGCAGTTATTGTACAGTCGAATGGAATGAGTGGTTGGATAAAGTTGTTCCCCACTGTCAGTTACACTGAATAATACTCTTTACATTTTAGGTTCACTAACCAATCTAACTGGCCCTTTATTGCCATCATTGAAGATGCAGAAGTAAGGAAGTCCATTACCATTTTTGTTATATAATTTGTTGCTAATAGATTATGACAAATGTGTTCTGAGACTTTTTTGGGTAAGACAAAGATTTTGAGGTCAGATTTTATTACTACTTGTTTACTACTAATTTTCATGTAGAACTGAAAAGCTGACAGAATTCTGGGTTAATCCAGAACCAATTCTATTATTGTACAACATTCTTGTAATCCTAAATCCCATGTCTTGCTATTTATACTACCACCCTTAAAACTTAAATATTCAGCAAGCTTGTATCAATTTCTTAGTACTTTAAACTGCAATATATGACTAAAAAGGAGTGCAGAATCTGAGCGGTTGATCAAAGGCCTCTAGAAAAGCCTGTCCTAAAAACACCATCAAATTCTTAATGATTTTACCTTCTGCGCTACAATTTATATTTTAACAGTATTCACAAGCAAAAGAATCCTGCAGTGCAGAATAAAAACAATGCAATATGATACACCAACGGTAGCTTTGCCACATTAGGTTTTTAATGGTACATGGGTCATAGGCAATCCCAGAAAAGTCTATAGGATTTTTTTACACATGTACAGACCTCTCAGTGCACACTTAAATTTGTATCTGAAAAAGTAGAAAAAAAAATTGGATTTTATAAATAAAACTAAAACAAAAATACACTGTTCACTTTTGTTCAGAGTTCAGTAATCTTTGTATTGTGCTTACTCAAGTTAAAATGCCACATTCTGGAAATTCTGGTATTATTAGGAATCAATGATATAGAACAAAGGACATTTGACCATTGTTTGGATCCAATGTGTGTTTATGTAAGGTTTGGTTACATTAGCTTTAGCAATTTACAAATGTACAAAGAGGATATGAGTCGAAACACAGCCAACATTGACAGGGATAGGTTTTGTGGGTAATATGTAGTATGAAATCATTACGCAAAATAATTTTTCATTAAATAATGTCTTCACCTT
This sequence comes from Erpetoichthys calabaricus, assembly GCF_900747795.2. Lineage (NCBI taxonomy): Eukaryota > Metazoa > Chordata > Cladistia > Polypteriformes > Polypteridae > Erpetoichthys > Erpetoichthys calabaricus. The sequence continues at coordinate 161,634,870 of NC_041400.2, forward strand.
TTTGACACACAGCTTGTAAATAAATTAAAGCAATCACAATTCACATTCATGTAGATGTACATATGTAACCTACAACTCAAATCATGTGAGCAGATACATAGTTAAAATTCATTTTTACTCCATGCTACAAGAATATTTCTATATATTAAGTAATTAGAACTTTCTTTTTTTTTCCTACACCTTTCTATGTTTATGTTTAGTGTACGTTATCCCCGAGTTGGTAGAGCCTTTATTTAAATTGTAAGATCTTTAGGGGAATGTAGTACAGTTGAGGAGAAATAATTTGGAAACTATTTCTTCGCCTTTGGCATAACTGTCTATTAAAATTGATTTAACAAGACTAAGACCGTGTTTCGTAGTATTATCCAAAGACATTTTTGTAGCTATTCCAAAAAAAATAATGAAAGATAAATAAAGTTGCTGCCGTTGTAGTATTATACACAAAATTACAATATTAATTATCATGTGTTCTAAAAAGCCCTGGTTGCCAACCACTGGTCTGACAGCTATATCTGCGAGAAAATTTTGGTGGTCTGCGGAGAAATTTGGACATTATTTCAATTATATAAAACTGAAAAAATGAAAACTGAAGTTCCTTACGATTCCGTCTTGACCGAGTCCCTGAGCGGACCCGACTCTTGAGTTACCTCACTCTTATCCCCCAAATGCTCCCACATTTGAACATAAGCTGGTTCCATAAGTATTATAGTTACATGATCACAACAGTCAAATAGCTCCATGAATATCGGTTCTCATCCGATTGCTTTGTTTGGCTTATTATGAAGTAAATGGTCATCTGTACCACAATACTGGCTTTTATTCCTCACGTTACTCTTCTTAGGTAAGTGCCAGTGATATTTTTATTGTTTTATTTTAAATCAATACAATGTGCTATTTAATGGCATCGAAGATCTTAAGTTTGATAACTATCTAATGCCTTGTTTGGTTTTAGATCTGAATAAAATCAAGGTTAGGTATTTTTCATCAACCAAAATTACAAAAATACACCAAAAATTACTGAAATAACACCCAAAATCAAAAAATGGGTGAGAACAAACAACCACGCATATTGCACTTTTTTCAGTACTACTTTGTGTAAACGTGAGCTGGTCAATAAATCACAGCTTCCACAGCCCCTGTGTCAAGCACCATCAGGAAGGAAAACAGAACTAGAGGCAGAGGGAAAAAGTTTAAAGTTTCAAGAAAATATGATGGAGACTAATTGAAGTTTGGTTTTATTCAAGAACCTGGAAGTGAGCTGGATCCACAGCCACTTTGTGTTGTGTGTTTATCCAAGGATGCCATTAAACCTTCGAAACTCAGCAGGAACTTGCAGTCAGAACACCCAGATTTAGCTAAAAAGCCAGTTGAATATTTTCAAAGAATGTGTGAAAATATACAAAAGCAAACAAGTTCATTAGCAAAAATCACTTTTGAAGATAATTCCTTAGTAAAGGCTTCTTTTTTGATGAAAAAAAAAAAACATATGCGATTGGAGAAGAATTAATTAAGCCTTGCTTGTTACAAGCTTATGAAGAGGTTTTGAGGAAACAGGCTGTCCAGAAACTGAAAGTAATTCCTATATCCACTAACACTGAAGCGCAGAATTGAAGATAAGGCCTAAGATATTGAAAATCAAGTGACTGAATTGGTGAAAAATTCAAAGCTTTATTCAGTTCAACTTGACAAATCAACAGACATAACTAACAATGCTCTCCTCCTTTGTTTCGTGTGGTATGAGTGCCAAGGATAGTTAAACAAAGAACTCCTCTGTTCATTCAACTTCCTGGGTACAACAATCATCTCCAAGATTTTCAATGCGCTTAATGTTTATTTCCTGAGACATGGTATTGAATGGAAGAAATGTGTTGAGATATGCACAGAATGTGCAAGCATAACCAGGCATCATTCAGGCTGTTACAAAAGTAAAAGATGTTGGACATCTTGTTTACTCATTGTATTATACACCGTGAGCAACTTGCGGTGAAAAGAATATCGCCAGAACTACACAAAGTACTCTCTGATCTAATTAAAATTGTAAATGAAATTTGGCACAAATCTCTCAATTCTCAAATATTCAAGGCACCTTGTGAAGAAATTGGCTGACAACATACTCATCTTCTTCACACTGAAGTGAGATCGCTGTTGAGAGGTAAAATACTAACTTGATTACTTCTTCCAGCAACAAAATAATTTGAAGTTCCATGATCTCTTCTCCGACGACAATTGGTTAGCTAAGCTTGCATATCTGGCAGATATTTTTCTTTGTAAAACGAGCTGAACACATACACATCCTTGCAAGGACAGCTTACGGACATATTCACATTGCAAGGTAAAACGGATGCATTTTAAAAGAAAATATTGCTGTGGCAAACACGATTAGCTGAAGAAGATATGCTAATGTTCCCGAATCTTGACGAGTATGCGAAAGAAAATGTCAACCGACACGTAATACAGTTAGGTCCATAAATATTTGTACAGAGACAACTTTTTTCTAATTTTAGTTCTGTACATTACCACAGTGAATTTTAAATGAAACAACTCAGATGCTGAAAGTCTGCACTTCAACTGCATTAATTCAGTGGGGTGAACAAAACGATTGCATAAAAATGTGATGCAACTAAAGCATTTTTTGAACACAATCCCTTCATATCAGGGGCTCAAAAGTAACTGGACAATTGACTCAAAGGCTATTTCATGGGCAGGTGTGGGCAAGTCCGTCGTTATGTCATTATCAATTAAGCACATAAAAGGCCTGGAGTTGATTTGAGGTGTGGTGCTTGCATGTGGAAGATTTTGCTGTGAACAGACAACATGCGGTCAAAGGAGCTCTCCATGCAGGTGAAAAAAGCCATCCTTAAGCTGTGAAAACAGAAAAAAACCCATCCGAGAAATTGCTACAATATTACGATTGGCAAAATCTACAGTTTGGTACATCCTGAAAAAGAAAGCAAGCACTGGTGAACTCAGCAACGCAAAAAGACCTGGACATCCACGGAAGACAACAGTGGTGGATGATCGCAGAATCATTTCCATGGTGAAGAGAAACCCCTTCACAACAGCCAACCAAGTGAACAACACTCTCCAGGGGGTAGGCGTATCGATATCCAAGTCTACCATAAAGAGAAGACTGCATGAAAGTAAATACAGAGGGTGCACTGCAAGGTGTAAGCCACTCATAAGCCTCAAGAATAGAAAGGCTAGATTGGACTTTGCTAAAGAACATCTAAAAAAGCCAGCACAGTTCTGGAAAAACATTCTTTGGACAGATGAAACCAAGATCAACCTCTACCAGAATGATGGCAAGAAAAAAGTATGGAGAAGGTGTGGAACAGCTCATTATCCAAAGCATACCACATCATCTGTAAAACACGGTGGAGGCAGTGTGATGGCTTGGGCGTGCATGGCTGCCAGTGGCACTGGGACACTAGTGTTTATTGATGATGTGACACAGGACAGAAGCAGCCGAATGAATTCTGAGGTGTTGAGAGACATGCTGTCTGCTCAAATCCAGCTAAATGCAGTCAAATTGATTGGGCGGCGTTTCATGATACAGATGGACAATGACCCACAACATACAGCCAAAGCAACCCAGGAGTTTATTAAAGCAAAGAAGTGGAAAATTCTTGAATGGCCAAGTCAGTCACCTGATCTTAACCCAATTGAGCATGCATTTCACTTGTTGAAGACTAAACTTCGTACAGAAAGGCCCACAAATAAACAGCAACTGAAAGCAGCTGCAGTAAAGGCCTGGCAGAGCATTAAAAAGGAGGAAACCCAGCATCTGGTGATGTCCATGAGTTCAAGACTTCAGGCTGTCATTGCCAGCAAAGGGTTTTCAACCAGGTATTAGAAATGAACGTTTTATTTCCACTTATTTAATTTGTCCAATTACTTTTGAGCCCCTGAAATGAAGGGATTGTGTTAAAAAAATGCTTTAGTTGCCTCACATTTTTATGCAATCGTTTTGTTCACCCCACTGAATTAAAGCTGAAAGTCTGCACTTCAACTGCATCTGAGCGGTTTCATTTAAAATTCATTGTGGTAATGTACAGAACTAAAATTAGAAAAAAGTTGTATCCGTCCAAATATTTATGGACCTAACTGTAACTCTTGTTTGACAGCACTTACAGTCATTCACAGAATCTTTTGGCCATTACTACCCAAAATAAGAGGACCCCAGACATGGAAATATGTGGATAATGGACACATTTTCATTGAAAACTGAAGATAGCAACTTGAGGATGAAAGAAAAGGAAAGCCTAATCAATCTATCATCCGACAACAGTCTCAAAGCTAAATTACACTCATCCCCATCAAGAACTTATTTTTCGCTCTCCTTAAAAAGCGAGTACCCAGTGTTGAGTGAAAAGACCATCAAAATTTTGATTCCATTCAGAACAACTTACTTTTGTGTAAAGACATTTCTCATCTGTTATGGCAATCAAAAACACGTATCACTGTTGGCTTGAAATACATGCATCTCTAAGTGTTCCAGTGATATCATTGGAGCCAAGAATCCATAAACTAAATTTCAAGCAAATAAAGTGGTCCAGATACATGATCAGCCTAGGTAACCAGAATAGTTATAAAAATAATATTAAGAACAGATCATTGTGCAAATTTTAAAAAGTTACAATCTTTTGACATAAAAAAAAAAAAAAAAATTTAATGTCAGGTCATTAAAATTAGTAATTAAAATAGTGCCTAACGTCTGAAACAGTACTGAAGTTAAACAGATATAAATCATGCTCCATGGCCCTTAACATTTAATATTTCCATCATTTTTACTGCAGCTCTATGCATTAAATATGAAATACATAATAATTTGATTCAATTCTTTTCATACTCATAACTTTTTTTTTTACTGAAGGGAAGACTCTAGAAACCACTTAGAGATTTAAAAACAAGTTAGGGTAACTGAAACGTACTGTATCTAACCTTGTAACAAGAAAATATAAGCACACATCAATTGAAAACTAGGGACATTTTACCAATAAATTCACATTGAATTGTCTACCATCATTAAAACAGATAATGACAAATTCCCTATACTTCCATTGTTACTAGTACTGCAGAGCTCCAACAGGATAAAGGTTATTAAAAGCTTGCATCAAAAGCAAAACAGAAACTGCAAACTCATCCCAACTAAAATACACAAAGACAGGAATTCCAAGAGAGTACACTCAGTAACATGATATAGTCTAAAGAAACATATGCTTAACATACAGTAGCTGTTGATGTTGCAATAAAACAGCAATCCACCTAGGGTATGTTTCTGCATTATGGCTCTTGCTGCTTTATTAGATTATGGGTTTGGATTAAAAAAGTTGGAAAATGGATGCAATTTTAAATGAATAGAGCTTTAGTTTTTTTTTATTATTATTTGTAAAATAAATAAATAATAATAAATTAAAAAACATAAAAAGGGACTGTTTGGCTTTCAGATTAAAATTTGTTCACCAAAGATTACTTTTTTTAACCTAATGATGAAATGAAAATTTATCACCAAGAAACAGACTTCTGTTTTAAAATAAAAATAAAGTAAAACAAAAATATTACAGCATTCGTTCCATTTAAGTAAAGAGGCCTGTTCTTGCCACAAATATTTTAACGTTGTAATGGACCATCTAACATAATGT